>NW_012267281.1:9615918-9953384 GCF_000151885.1 Dipodomys ordii
TTCCTTCTAGGGAACACTTAGGCATGTATATCTCTATGTAAGTGCATGCATCATATTAAATGTACCACGCTCTTACATATGTCTATTTTTATGATGTCTTCTGGAGGTCATGCTGAATTCAAAGGAGAATTTCTGTTGCTTCACACTGGGAACCACAATGGGCCATGAGACAGATGTTTGGGACCCTGAATGAGTCCCAAACAAATTGCCCAGTGTGTTGTGGATGCCGCTTTGCCCCTTTCTACAACTGATCAGGGCACAGATGTTTCATAGCACAGTGGTTCTTCCATGTAGAATCACCTGAGGCATTAAAAAAAATGGCAGATGCCACTATCTGGATCATGAAGATTCTGATGAAGTTAGCTGATCTGAAGATAGCTTTAATAACACTTTCCAGGATTTAAAAGTCTTGCTTTAGAAGTAAGTGTAGGAGGTTCTGAGACCCTTAGAGGCTGGAAGAGACTCATGTAACCAACCAAAATGGGGCAAGAGACATATGACGCTAAGAAACAGATATCTAAGTCTAAGCTGTTTGAAGACTGAGTAATACATTTCCTGATAATTGGAAATCTCTGGTATTGCATGAATGGCTCCAAAGAAGCAGGCAGCCAGGTAATAGGTGAAATGCATGATGACCACCTGCTTTTGTGTAACAGTAGCCTTTCACAAATCAAGTAACTCCTGTCTTTGGTAAACAAGTAATCCACTGACGTTATCTCTTTATCTTTCCTCCAACCCATCCCAAATACAGTTAGTAACAAGGTAGTAGCTTAATTTGACTTTACAGTATAATGCTACACTAAAATCTCTAGTCTCACTTCATTTTTTACAACTTAGCTCGACGTATTTCACTAGCTGTAAAGTCCTTGTCCAAATATCTTTGATTAAGTTTGATGGATGATTTTCAGTAACTTCTGCATGAATCAATCATAGAGGAAACAAAAGGCCAACAGGAACAATTTTACTGCCCAATTGTCTAATTCATATTCCTAAATTACTTTCAAAATTTTATTAAATTATATCAGGTCAATTTGTAGCCATAGGTAATTTAAAGAATGTTACTGGATCAGGCATTACTTCCAAGGAAAATTTCATTTCATAGTTTAGTATGGAATTACTAGCCACAAGGTTTAGTTGGATAACTTCCGAAAGCAGATTATGCAGGAAAACAGTATCATCTGTGAGGACTGGCATACTCTGTCAAAGCATATAATAAAAGCTTAGAGCAGAAAACTCAGGGTAATTGGTCTTCTGGACAGTTTTAGTCTTTTCCAACATGCATTTTTGAAGATATTGTCCTTTATCTCCTAATTTTTCATTCCCCACTGAAAGCAGAACTCCCCAAACGATATGGGGGAGAAAACAAGAGAATGTGATCGATGGACATAACTGCTCAGAGAGCAGGGCATGATGGGATTTCTTCTAACCAGTTCTCTGAAATGGCAAAATTCCACCTCATCTCCCAGTACGTCGGGCTCGCCTATAATGAACACCATACAATGCAAGCAAAAGGAATATTCAAAAGTGAAATATCCTTATTGTGCTTTGCTTGGTTCATCTCTTGGTCTTCTGGGTGTCACATCATGGGAAAGATTGAAATACAGCACAGTGATGACCCAGAGACAAAGTTCACAGTCTGTTCCTCATCATCTGAAGGCTCCTATGTCTCATTCTCAAGGTGAACCCCCCCTCCTTTCTGTGAAAATCCTTAGCTTTATCCTCCTTCATATCCTTCTAGCCACATCCCACCCCTCTGCATGTCCTCCCTCCTGTACCAGTGCTTGCCACGTTTACTGGAGTTATTGTTAGAAGTGAACCTTCTGAACACCCATCCACATAAGTGGACCATCACAAAGCTAGTTTAAGTCAGAAAAATATTACGTAGTGCAACATGCATGAAAAGTGCATCCAGGACAAACACTCCTCCTCTTCCTGACCATCAGTACATTAGTAAATGACTATCATGAGTAGAACTGAGCTACACCCCCGCCCCCAAATGTTTGAACTTCTAATCTTCAGACCTCAATATATGGACTTATCTGGAAACCAGGTCTTCTCCAGTATAATTCATTCCGATGAGTCATAAGTAGAGTAGGCTATTCATCCAATTGGACTAGTGGCCTAGCAGTTGCCTAGCAAGTACAAGGCTCTGGGTTCAAACCATAGCACTGCATAAGAATAGAAGAAGGAGAAAAGTAATGCAGACATCCAGGGAGAAGGCCATTTGGCCATGGTGGAAGCCACCATGTGGCTTTATTTCAAGCCAAGGAAAGCCAAGGAGTGGTAGCAATGCAATAGCTAGGTGATATCATGCTCAATTCTCCCTGGGAGCTCCCTCCCAAAAGAAAGCAGGGTTCCCAGGTCCCCTTGATTTTAGACTTCTAGCCTTTAGACTTGAGAAACAATACACATGTTGGTTATGTGAAGCTACACAGCTTGTGGTGCTTTGTACAGCAGCCCTGGGAATCTAAAATATCCTTTAGTAAAACAACAACAACAACAGCAACAAACTTGTCCCCTACAGAAGGGGCCAGCCCTGACAGGTGGATGTTCTCAAGAGATTTGAGCAGCTTTTCTGAGTCAGGTATGTTGAACCCCCTGGCAAACTTGGACATATACTTTCCTCATGTAGATGGCACTATGTCCCTGTTACAGAAGGACAATAACTCTGCGGTGGGCATGCTCTCTGGATGTGTCCTAAATAACAGGAGATGAACAGGATGTTCTCTGTTATGCACCAGTAACATTTTGGTAAATTGAATCATATTTTAAGTACTCAGAGGGAGCTTGCTTTTTAAATTAAATTCTTCTGCAAAGCAAGTAAGCTTTTTGTTCCCCTACAAAACAAGATTTTTTTGATCTTAGTTGTCTTCAAGTAGGGGGCACAATCATGTATTCAATACCATTAGGGGGGAAAAGTTTTAGTACTTGGTGTTAGCTTAAGAGAGACAGGGAAGGCTGACCTGTAGGGTTTTCCTCAGACATTATAAAGCTGGCAGAGTTGGAATAATTTTACTCAGAGCTTTTTGCTAGCAGATTCTAAATAGAGAAACAGGGTGGATTTTATGATGTACTTACAACATTTGAGATTCTATAAATATAGACTTGCTGATCTATTTGCCTTTAATAAATGTAATAATACTGGTATTAATTGAAGAATATTTTATTTTCATATCCCAGCCTGAGATGACTGCGAAAAGCCCACATTTTTTCCAAAAAAGGAAATTCCTTGGAATGCTCTGAAAACTTAGGATAAAATAGAAGAAAATTAACTCAACCAGAGAGACACTGAAGCAGGGAACCTGATTCATGGATTTGCTCAGAATATACTGAGTACCATACGCATACTATGAAAATCTAAGCACAGTGGGTTTTTTTTGTTCTTTTGTTTGTTTTTGTTTTTAAGATACAGTCTTGCTATGGAGCTCAGGCTAGTGTTGAGCTCACACTTCTATCTAAGCTTCCTGAGTACTGGAATTATAAGTATGCACCACTGACCTGTACTCATAAATCAGTTAATCCTTCCTTCCTTCCCTCCCTCCCTTCCCCTCCCTCCCCTTCCCTCCCCCTCCCTCCTTCCTTCCTCCTTCCTTCCTTCCTTCCTTCTTCCTTCCTTCCTTCCTTCTTCCTTCCTTCCTTTCTTTCCTCTCTCCCTCCCTCCTTCCTTCTTTCCTTCCTTCCTTCCTTCCTTCTTTCCTTCCTTGTTACACTGGTGTTTACATTCAGGGTTTTGCACTTGGTAGGTGGAACTCTACCACTGGAGTCATATCTCCAGACTGCAAATATGTACTTACTTTTACTTACTTATTATTTTTCAGGCAGAGTCTCACAAGGGCCAGCTTTGGACCGTGATTTTCTTCCCTACATTCCCTGGTGTAGTTGGAATCACAGGTGTGTGCCACCCCAGTTGGCTTGTCTCATCAGTTGAGTTAGATACACTCCTGCACGCTGCCCACACAGGATGTCGACAAGGAAAGGGACAAATCGTAGACTGCGTAATGACCCGATGCAGAACATAATGCCTGGACAAGAAGTGCTCTATGGCGTTGGAGGTTGGAGATATTCCTGGACAGGGATTTGGGTTATTGGTCTGACATTCTCTGTAGACACTGCCTTGACTCATTTTGGGGGAAGATCAATGAGAAAGATCATAATTACAGCGTCAGAGTCCTGAAATTACCCACTGGCAAACTGGCAATGTGAGCCCAGCAAAGTGAAATCCCAAGATTCTGGGGAAAGGAGTTTGTCTAGGAAACCATTCCCTCCCCCCTATCCCCAGCTCTGCGAGCACACACGATACAAGGAATTTTTTCAGGCTCATGTGTGAGACTGTACCCTGTTTCACAGGGACTTTTCCCTCAACATCCATTTTTAATTAAAACCTGAATCCTCACATTCTCCTCTTAACGAGAAAAGATTCTCTAAGTGTCTAAAGAGGCGGCTGATGTTTAGTTTAGGTGTAAAATTTAAGCGGGGGGGAGGTAACCCACAAATAAGCAAGATAAATACTATTTTCATGCACTTTGGCCAAAATTCAAAATGCGTGCCAAGACATTCTGTGATGAATAAAATATCAAAATTTTAAATAAAGATGGGATCAATAGTGTCGATTTATTTTCCCTTTTGGCCTCAGGGTTCATTTCAGTCTTGAGTTCAGCTATGGTTGCTTGTAAGAACACCATTAATAAGCACTAGCCATGTACTTGATATTTCCCTAATTCCCTTCTGAGGATGGAACACTTTCTGTTAAAATAATAATACTCTATTTTTTTAATCAAAAAACCTCTTGAGTTCATTCATTTGCTTATTCAACAGACATATGTATCTCTCACCCTGATTGGGTTCTGGGTCCCTGGTAACATGTATGAAACTCTTTGCAAGTCATCAAATTCTATCCTTAATTTCCTATTTTCTCTATTTCATGCTCTTCAGCTTTCATTTTCTCCATCCCAGTTTTGGTCATGGGGGATGCTGACAGATGAAGTGAACAGCATGGGTCTCTACTCACTGGGTTTTTTCATATCTTCCTGCATCTGGACTCAGCCCACTTAGTAAGCTAAACAGTCTGTGCTGATTGGAGCCAAAGGCAGAATCAGTTCCACCAAGTGAGAGGCCACGTCCCTTTGTACGGAGGTGGAGGTGGCAAGCTTTCATTAGAGACAGCTGTGAAGGAGACCACATAGCTGGTGTCACTTATAAAAAGCAGGCTCTCCTGGCAAACGGGAAGCCATTTATAGTTCATGGCTTCCCTGGGTGGGTTAAATACTGTAAATCCTTATGAGTAATGCCAGAGCCATAGAATCAATAAAAACCAAAATGACCTTCGCTCGGTCTGCCCTCTAAGTGGATGATCCCCGTGTGACAGACACCTGGTTACTACATGAGGGAACTGTAATCTGGCCAAGATGACAAGGATCACTTCTGGGTTACTTTATTCTCTGCCTTTTGCACTGTTTTTTTTTTTTCTTCTTTTTAAATCAGTTGTGGCAGGGCAGGAGATTTTCAGATATGTTTTCAAGTTTAATTTTGAAAAGCCTCACACTTCAGGGTGACATTGGCCATCTAGTGAATTATGAAATCCTTCAAATCCTTTTTTGGGGAGAGTGGCAGGCAGAAGCAACTGCAGACCAGACCAGCTGCTCTTCCAAGTATTGAACAGGGAGATGATGGAGTCTAGAACTGAGGATGGAGATGCAGAAGGAGCCACCACCCTGGTGACTTGAAACAACAGTATTCATTCACAGTCCTTAGGACCTGAGGTCTCCAATCGAGGCTTTGGCTAAGTTTGTTCTGCCTGGAAGATCCAAGGGAAGGTCTGGTCCATCCATCTTCCCAGCCTCAGGGGTGGCCATCATCCCTTCCCTCCTAGCTGACTCCATCATATTGTTGCCTCTGTCTTCACCTGGTGTTTTCCCTATGTCTGTGTCTCCTCCTCTCTGTCCAAATTCCTTTCTCCCCATCTGAACACTACTCATTGGATTTAGAGCCCAGCACACCCTTGTATGACTTCATCTTAATTCTGTTACATCTGCAAAGACCTCATTTCCAATGAAGGCCTTGCACGTAGGTAGTGGATTTTGATACAACTCAACCATTGGTACCTCAAATTGAAAAGCAATAGCAACAAGGTTCTTCAGTTACTGAAACAAAACTAAATTCTTCTAAGTGTTCTTTTATCCAGTATTTGCATTTTTATCCAGTATTGCATGACAATACTGGATTGAAATGGGAAGAATCATCTGGAATGTCTAATTTTAAAAGAACATACAGAATTTCTGTAAGGGGGCCCATGGTTTGTATTTTAACAGTGTTTAAGTGATCCTGACATACGTGATGTGGAAACCCTACTTTGAGAAACATGTGTGTGATTTAACTTTAATGCTCCCCAAATGATTAGTGTCTTATTCTTTTCCCAGGTATTTTCTAGGTTTGGTAACATTTTAGTCTTTGACTCATTTTTATAATGTGACACATAAAATGATCTTTATGGGTGGTCCTAATTTATTATTAACCATTCCTTGACTGCAGGTCAGTGATCTGAGACCTTCCTCAGGAAAATCATATGTTGTCATAGCCACTATACTCTTTATCTTCTTTCCAAATTGCTTCATGATTCGTTCAAATTATCAAAGTTTAAAAAGCAGGTTGCCATGATATCAGATTAAGTCCAATAGAAGCAAAATGTGCTTCCCCAGGAGATAGTCTTTAATGAAAGGCTGTAATCTGCTTTCCATTACTGTAAAAAAAAAATACTCAAGAAAATCTACTTAGAAAGTGAAAAGGCTTTTCTTTTTTTTTGACTCAGTTTCAGAGGTGTCAGCTCATGGCCATTTGGCCATGTTGCTGTTGGTCTGTGGTGGTACAGGGAGCAATAATAATATATACAAGGCAATAGGTTGTTCACCTCTTGTTGTACAAATGATTACCTAAGAACAAGAGTTAACAATGGAAGGTGTATCAGTGGTGCTTCCCCACCCCACTGCCTTCCAATGCTTATGAATGACAGGCCCTGAGACATCTCCTCAAACAGTATTTAGTTGTCAGCTGGGTGTACCTGAAACCCTTTTATATAGACATGTGTTAAATGTTCCCATGTGGCAAATATTTGGTGAGCCCTTTTTCATTTTTCATTGTGAGCAGAAAGGGAACAGAGCCCTGTTTGTCTCCATTTATTAAACGGTTAATATTTGTAATTGAAACAAGATTAAAAAATCTCATACAGTGGCTGGACTGAAGCACAATGGCACTGTAAGAAGTCTTATTTATCTAGGTCTATCCATATTCTTAGAGGTAACTCAGAATGAATGTCATGTAAAGCTTTTAAAGAAATGCTTTGCCAAAGCTCAGACAATTATGTGATGCTTCCAGAATCTTACTCTTTTAAATTTTCAGAAGCAGAGCTGTGGGACAACATGCTAGCATTAACCCCACCTCTGGTCCTCAGGTCCACCCAGACCTAAGCTCCCCCCTCCCTTAGAGTTCCCAGCATGCCACACAGCTGGCCACTCCCTCTCTCTACCCAGACCTCCCTGCACATGCGCCTACCTCACTTCCAGCCCCAGAGCTACCTGCCACCTGGATAGGGCCAGACGCCATGTTCTCCCTCTCTAGGGGGAGATATGGCCCCTCTAATAAACCTTATAATAATCTTTCTCCTATGTCTGCCTGCCTCCGTGTGGTCCCCTGCGATGGTCCTGGAGGATTCTAACAAGCTCCACCACTTTCCTTTGGAAAGTTATGTTTTCATATTTAATTGTCTGGTAATTGAAAAATTATATATATATATATATATTTAACTTTGTTACATGTTCTACTGTGGATAATTTACTAATGCTGTGTTAATACTTGACAATTTATAACTCTGCCTGGTCCCAGATTTTTACCATTTCCATGAGTTTTAGGTTTCTCCACATGGTTGCCATTCCTTTTCTGGAGATACCCTTGGAAATTATTCACTTTTCACACCTGCAAGTCAGGAGTGGTAACCACTTGTGGAGAAATGAGAATTTCCCTCAGAATTTCTATCTATTTGCCAAACTTAAAAATGATACAACTTTGCATACTTAGTATGCAGACTTTGGTTGCCATATTGATTTTTAGTCTTAGGAAGTTTAGGGTAAGAGTTTGACTATTTTACTGCTTCTCTGCTCACTTTTACTTTCACTACTTTGGTCCTCCCAGAGCCCCCCTCTTCCAGCCTTTTGATCTCTTTTCAAGCATTCCTGATGTTGGACTTCCAATGAAAAAATGACCCTAAGTTATGAAATAATCATATTCAACCCCAGTTTCCCCCTTGGCAGTACATTTCCTGAAGTTGTAGTCCTGTCTGTTGAATAAACTAAGTGAGTTGTCAGAGGCACAGTACTCTGTATACAGGTGAGAACATAGCCCTATGAATGTGTTAGGAAGAGTGATTCAGAAAGAACACTCCTTCCTTGTTTGGTTCCTGTGGCTAGGGCATTTAATTGCTTATGCCTCGGGGTCAGTGGCGAGAACACAATGCCTCTTTCCAGAAGGGAGACCACGGCTCCAGCTGAGGGCAATAGCGAGATGGATAGTTAGGTAATATTAGGCTCAAAATGTTAGCCACCTCCCATTGTGACTCACTCCCTGAGCCAGCTGCCAATGTGTAACATAGACCTTGAGGTATCACCTTGAGGTATCTTACATGGCTTGCCTATAGACATCTAAAATTGGTGGAATTTCTTGTCCACTCCAACTTCATTTGCTTACACACAAAATATTAGTGAATATATTCATTTATGGCACATTTTAGGTAGTCAGGGTTATCAGTCACCCTGTGTCTTCTTCAAAACACACTCTGTCTAAGATAGGGTTCAATGATGTCGTCATCCAGCACGCGGAAGCTATTAGACATGGGTGGTCAGAAAACCCTAAGATTGAAAGAATCTAAATTATTGGATCTCATAGAAACTAGCAGCCAGAAAGTTATGTTCTCTGCAAAGAAGGTTCTAGAAAACATGGTAGATTAATAATAATCATCATAGGAGTCTGTGTTCCCATCAGCCTGTCTGTACTGTATGCTGCCCAGGAATTCCCCAAACCTCTCTGATGCAAGCCAAACCTGCAGGCAAGATTAGAAATCTTTTATTTTTGCTCTCTCTCTCTCTCTTTCTCTCTCTGTCTCACACACATACTCTCTCTCTCACTTTCTCTCTCTGGTTCTCTCTGTCTGTCTGTCTGTCTCTGTTTCTCTTTCTTTCTTTTTTGATCAGGGCCTGGGCATTGTCCCTGAGCCTTTTTGCTCAAAGGTACCACTACTTAAGCCACAGCTCCACTTTTACTTTTTGGTTATTAATTGGAGATAAGAGTCTCACAGACTCTCCTCCCTGGGTTGGCTTTGAACCACTATCCTCAGATCTCAGCCTCCTGAGTAGCTGTAATTGTACTAATGAGCTACCAATGCCTTGGCTCAAGATTAGCAATATTTAGGTGAAGTTTGCCTTGGATTTCCCTATTATTCCTCAACTCTCAAGTAAGAATTTACCATCTAAGTATGATTTCTATTTTTAAATGGCTATTGCTAATGAGGAACCTCATTTACAATGAAAGGAAATCCATTGTAATGCATAAAGAAGAAGCAAACAAATTAAAGAATGCAACAAGAATAATTAGAGCACAATGCCTGGAAGGCTCACAAGTCACCTTCATTCATACCTATCTTGTGTCCTTAAAGATTACCTCAACTGATTCAGGAGAGAGCTGGCTCAGGGAGGAAAAGATGAAGGGAAATAGGACCAAATATTCACAGAAGTCTCACTAAGCATTAGGCCTTTGTTTAAGGACTTTTCATGTTTCCTCCCCTTTCTTCCTCATCAGATGTTATTCCTATTACTATTGTTAATAAATTTAAACCTAGTTCTTTGAAGAACACAGCTAATTACGTTTTATGTATATCATGGATTAAATGCACTTTCATTGTTAGTAGCCCAGCCAGGTTCAAGTCCCTACTGCTCCCCACCTCCTGACAAGCCTGTGACTAGGTAAAGCACTTGACTTCTCCTCATTAGGTATTATTGATTGCATCTGACAAACGAGAACATTAAGACTCAAAGACATGAAGATCATTTCCTGTATGGGTTAGAGCTGACATGTGAACCCAGATTGAGGTTGTCAGAAGAACTCTCTGAAGAGTTTTGGCATATTTCTCCTTGAAAGAAATGGAAAGGAAATGTGTTCATTTGGAGAGGCTCAGAGGGTGGTGAGAGAGGTAGCCACAGATTTGTCACAGAACATTGTGGAAATTCTTTCCCTGACATGCTAACATACTGGTAGTGGTAGACATTTAAACTCCTTTCCATAATTCCTGGAAGATCAGTTTTTACAAGGATTTTTGGTAAGCCTGTATCTAACCTGGATACCATAAAACAGATTCAGAAGACTCTTTCATTAGTTTGAGCATTTACCCTCATTTATACTCTGGATTTTTCTTTTCTAGTATTCAAAGGAGCGGGAGTGTACAATGTCACCATCATGTGAAGGCTGAGCCTTACTTCATAAATGATTTCCCCCTTTTTCTTTTGGATAGGGAGTTTTTCACTTTCCCTGTAATAAGCTCACATTTACTTTCTTTGTTTTTATTTTTTCCAACTTTTTGTTGCTGAGAAAGTAGATATTCTATAACCTCTCCTTCATAGAAGGTCATCCAAGGTCCCTTCATTCCTATTTTGGGAAAGTTTCCCATCCAGAGACGAGCAACAAATCAAAACACCAGCATTGACGTCAAATGCTTTACAACCCAATCCAGCGAGACTGAGAAATAATGTCTGACCAAGACGAAACCCTGACCTGGACTCATGAGGAAGACTATGAGGCTTTAAAACTATTGCCTTGACCATGGGAAGAAATCTGAGTAATCACCGGGCATCCACCGCCGTCGGGATGGTCTTTAGGGGCCATCAGTGTTTGAGAGAACCAAAGAACATCTGGAAATCAGCATATTTTGAGCTCGTTCACACCCTGCTTAGCTCGTATTTCAACAGATCCTTGTATTAAAACAGTTACAATGCCCTGAGAAAAGCAAGCTGGACCAATCCTTTGGGATTAGAAGATTTCAGCCAGGCTAGAAGGGGAACGGCAGGATGTATTTCCCCGGTCTTCCCCAACTGGTTTCCAAATGCTGTACTTGCAATTCTGGTGTGCCTCGGATCATTTTTAACCTCCTTTGACTTCGCCCCAGCATCTACTAGCAAATGCTTTGCAGAACATTTTACTAAGAAAAATGGCATCTAATCTACCTAATGTCTACATAATCCTTTTTGAGCCTTTGTTCCAATAATGATTGACAAATCCCTCCCTGACTCTCCTAACTCTGCTCCTTTATGCATCGATGAACCAAAAGAGAAAACTGAAATCACAACATTGAAAGCCAACAGGGTCTTTTGGTTCAAGTAGGAAGACAACAATGTGGGCATGGGTGTTTCCTCTAACTTTAGTCTCTGAAAGATAGTTGATTCCTGAAGGGTTTTCATTTTATTTTTAGAAACACACTGTTTATAAAACAATAGACATCTTGGAATGTGTCTTGGTTGTAGCTGTACAATAACGCAAGAATCATCATACTTTGTTAGATTTTGGTTTCATTCTAAGGGATATTTTATGTCAAATATGTATCCTCATTGATGTCAGACCTACAGACTGTAAATCTGACCCAAAATGTCCCACTTTGTCAATGGAACAAATTATGTATGTTATTCATAGAGGTATGTAGACCTGTCAACACGTTTGTGATTGTAGCTGGCATTACTTCTTGACAGGTGAGATATATCAAGGTATACCACCCATTGCAGCTCCGAGGCTCCGGGATAAAGAAAGATTCACTGTTCTGTTCTCCCACTTCATGTAAGGGTCTATGGATTCAGCATATCCTATAATATCTAATTCTAACTGCTCCTTCATTTGTGTGACAGTGTCCTGCCCACCCTCTTGTCTATAGTGGCATTTGCCCTCTCATCTTGCCTTCTTCCCTTTATAACTTTCACACCCGCAAGAGGGGCAGAACCATGCTGGTTTTAGTAAGCATAAGACAAATAATGACTGAGTACCTTTCTAGAGATGCGCATTAGTAACCCACTAGGCCACAGCAGGCTCCTGGAACCAAAAACCATGGACAATAACTGCATATCTTTCTCCACATTCCAAGACATCTGTGCCATGCCTCATAGTATCTTAACTGCTTCCATAGTAATTACCGTATCCTATAAGTATGTACACAAATATTACCCCTTTTATAGATGACAAAGCTCATGGCTCAGGGAGATGTAGTTAAAGGTGAAATAGAGATTCAGAGCTACATTTTTTTTTAACATTTTAAGAAGTTTATTAGTGTGAGAATACGGTATAGAGGAGGGGTTACAATCACATGAGCAAGGTAACGAATACATTCCTTATCAAGCATTGTTGTCTTCTCCTTTGTTTTTCCCCTACCATCCCTTCCCTCCCATCTCCACCACTACACTCCGGGTGCGGGTGCGCCCGGCCCTCCCCCCCCCCACCTAAATAGTAAAGTTTGTTTTTATACATCTTGTACATCTCATTGTTGTAATGTATCTCAGGGTTACATTTTTGAGGCTACAGTCAGAGCTGGCTCTAGAACATTATACCTGGGTCACTCAAGAGGGATGCTCATTTGAGCATTTGAGGGCTATGTGACCCAGTGCTTGCTCTGAAGGCCCTACCTGTGGTTCTCAGACTCAAGCATGTTCTAGAACCACTGGAGGATTTGGATTTGATTTAAAAAAAAAAGACAAATCAGATTCCATAAGTTTAGAATGGGGCTTGAGAATTACATCTTTCACGATCTGATTTGGACTTTGCTGTTCCCAACACCCTATACCGAGAATCACTATTTCAGGATCTAAGGTCATCCAGCCTGTTTTCACACTAGACTTTCATGAGATGCTGTAAAACTCTATTTTACTATCCTGACCCTGCAAAAAGACACAACAGATGAAGAGAGGGATCGATGGTATTGGCGCTTTCTGTTTCTCTAGGTGAGTGTAATGTGTGTGTACCAGGGGCAAAAGCTGTCATGAAGGCAGGGGCTAACAAACTGTGGCTTCTATTGGTGCTGCTTTTGTAAATAAATTTTATGGGAACACAGCCACCCTTATTTGTTTATGTGCCATCTACAGCTGCTTTATGGTACAAGGACAGAATTGAGCTTAATATGTTGACTTACTTTTGGGTCTTTTCTAAGTAATATAGTCATATAGATGAAACCATGGAGGACACCCTACACGGTCTTACCTTTGACGAATCTTTCCAAGTCTTGTAAAGGCAATGTGTAGGTGCATCAGGAAACTAAAGATGGGTGAACTCTTCTATAAGGGACCTGAATAGAAGTTCTAATTTCATAATATCATCCCTCCCTAGTTCTCTCTCCCCCTCCTTCCCTCCTTTTTTTTCCTCCTTCCTTCTCTCCTCCATCTCTGTCTCCTCTCTTTCTGCCTTTCTCCTTCTCTGCTTCCTGTGTATTCAGCCTTGTTTCTCTCCACCTTCGTGATTTCCCATCTTCAGTTTCCTGTGCTTCAGCTGCCTGGCTTCCACATCACACACCAGAACTCTGACCATTGGCTCTCCACATTTCATGGCATAGCCTGTTATAGTAGGGGGGGGGATGGTATTTGGAGTCAGAAGATCTGGTTTTCAATTCTACTTCTGTTGTTTCTATGAACTCTCAGAGAATGTTCTTAGCTTCTGTAGTCTTTAATTGCTTGAACAGTCAGAGAGGTGATAATATCCCATTCTTGGGCCATTGCAAGAATTAAGGAAGATGAGCTAAAGTGTCAACTGCAGTGCATGTAAGAGCACATTTCATTAATCATGATCAGCCACGACTTCTTTGGAGAATAAGAGAAGTAAACGAAAAGGCCAAGGCCTTGGCTTCCTTTTGGCTCACCTCAGAAAGTATTAGTAATTGTTCACATCCTAAACCTGAGTTGATCCCAACTGGACTTCCCTAAGGGCAACATGACCCAAAGCTTTCTTGGCTATAGTTTTGATGATTGACTAGGGATCTCAGGGTTGGTGCTCAAAGTCTACACACTTAGATGCTTCAGAGCACTGGCCTTGAGTGAGATTTATGGCCTTAGCTACATCTAATGCAAACTCTGGGAAATAGCAAAATAAGAGTCAAGAAACCATCTTCACCTAAAAGAAATGGCAAAATGTAAAGGGAGGCCCTGAGTATTTTCCAACTAACTCCTGTGGCTCATGAGACTTCCTGGCTCCACACCGCATGAAGAGAACAATGCATACAGCTATTAATTCACAAAGCATATGAGGATCTGGAAACCTTTCCCATCCCTGATGCACAGACCAATTTCATCCCTAAATCCCTCATCCACTGCCCCTGGGAATGCTTGTCATGTACAGCATCTTCAAAATGATTTCCAGAAACTTCATGTAAATATCCAGAAAAAAAGACAACGTGAATCTCTCATAACTCGCCTGGAGTAGCAAGAGAGAAAAAGTATCTTTCTTGTAAACAGAGCTCCTCACATCTGTTCCTTCTCTTGCAATCATCTGACATCAAATTCACTTACAGCAAAACTCATTACTGGTCAACTCAATCAGAACCACCGAACTAATTCTGTTTATAAAAAAAAAAGAAAGAAAAAGAAAAGCATTCCAGAACATTTTTTAAAGCCCTTTGGAAAAAATAACCTACTTCATGCGATGATTGGACGCAAGAGCGTTATTGCTTCTGTGAAGTTCTCCTACGTTTATAAACTACTTATTTTGTGTCCTTCTCTGAAGGCAGAAGCAGCCTAAAATCAGAGGCCTATAGTTGAGTTAGCCCCCAGACCAGGGAGAATAAACTGGCCTCTAAAGACTTACAGGGAGATTCTGAAAAAGCTCCTATTTTTCCATTTTGATTTTTTTTAAAAGAATAAACAGCAAGGATATAATTTGGACAACTTTTTAGTATGACACTGCTAGTGCCTCTTACTTTGTTGGTACTGTTTATCATCATTGTCCATATCTACAAACTCCATTGAGAGAAGGTGAGGCTATAGCTCATTACTAGACTGCTATCCAAAGGCTCTCTAATGATTCAACTTTTGGCCTCAAAGACACCTACTGGAAGACAAAGCCAAACAAAGATTAAGTAAGGACCCCAAAGAACCATGAGAGGAAAACAAAGCCCTTAATTTATAAATACCATACACAAAATAGAGTCCCATTTCAAGAACTCAAGTTAGAGGAGATTCTCTGTGGAATACTCTCCATTTCCCCCCTTTTAAGAGCCCTCTTGCACAAAACATTTCTGCTATATAGTTTGCAATTACTGATTCTCAAACAGACAGTAGGATCAAATCTTGGAAGACCCTAGATTTTTCCATAGCTCCATGATGAGAAAAAAAGATACTGAAAGGTGTGGGTTTTTATTTTAGGAACAATTTGATGGTATTCAAAATCGGTTTTGTGTCCATATGCCAAGTGCCCAGTCCTTTGTCTGAGGAGGGAATTTCTTGCTTTACAAAGCCTGGTAAAAACCCATCTTTAGTTTATCTTTCAGTTTTTTTCCCCTTGCTCTTAATTTAGCCTTACTGAGCTCCTTTCCACATTGTTGTGAAATGTATTTGCTCACAAAGGGGATAGTTTAACAGAAGCTCAGGCAATCCTTGCACCAACTTGACAAACAAATGCATCTCTCCACATGCAAAGATGATACTCTCTTTGTACCTCTCTGTTCCCAGAAGGCAGATGAATGAGAAGTCCTAAACCCTGCCTGGATCCATGTAACCACACATATGCTCCTGTCTGGTTGGGATCTGAGCCAAAGAAATGGGCCCAGATCACCACTGAACAGCCAAACTTGGCCTCATTTGATGGTTGCTTCAAATCAGGGAACAGCACATTTCATCTGTGAAAAGTCAGGGGATATTATTTTAGGCTGTGCAGAAATGGAGTTTCTATCATGACTACGTGGTGCTGCTGTTATACTAGGAATATAGCATTAGACAAGGTAGAAATGAATGCAGGGCTGCGCTCCCACAAAATTCATTTATAAAAAAATAGAGTTGCTTAGCCCTTCAAAGAAATCCATCCAGCCCGAGCCCAACTCAGACATCTTTTAGTTCGCATAATCCCTCCTATCAAGCACTTCATACAGTTTCTCAAACTAGCCTGCCAACTGGAGAGAATATAGAATTCACAAATGAAATTAAAACATGATAGAAAGAGAGGGAAATTTTATTACATATTGAGAGGAGCTCCAGTTTCTCAGATCGAAGAAAACTCACTTGCAGACCATTTGAGGTGGCAATTCCAATACCGAATTGTCAGCCCCTTAAGATACCACATCAAGGGCCAACAAACAAACCCACCAGGCACCATATCCAGAGCTTTGTGAAACAGGCCAAGATCCATACAATCTTCCTCTCCATATTTTTATTTTCTTCTTTCTTTGGTGGGGGTGGGGGTGGAGTAGGGGAGAGCAGTACTTGGGTCTGAATTCAGGACTTCACGCTTTCTAGGTACATGTTCTACTACTGGAGCTAGGTCCTAAGCTATTTTCCCTCTGATTATGTTTGAGATAAGGCCCTACTTCTTTGCCTGAGCCAAACACAAATGAAGAGTTCAGCCATGAAACAAACAAGTCAGCATCTCTGGAAACAGAGCCTCAGCAGGAGCATCTTCCAAAGTGTCCAAGTAATAATTTTAATTACAGGGACGAATGAGAATTGCTGTATGACAGGTGCAGAGAAATCCGCTGACTTGCCCAAGGTCATTGAGCCAAGTGATGAAGTAGGGGTTTTAAGTGAGTAAACTTCTTGCTGTGTGGATGATCTTTACAAACGATCCTAAAAAGTAGGAAGTTAGATCCTAGGCAATGGTCATGTAGCTTCCAGAATCATAGCAACTATGAGGGGAGGAGACAGGGAAGTGAGTCATAATGCTCATCCAGGTATGGGGACAATACCACTGGCCAAGGTGACACGAAGCAGGTGATACCTTTCCCATTGGGAAAATCCCTGTCCATGAAGCAACGAGGGACTGGGGAGGGACATTTAAGCTCAGAACTGCACAGTACCTCCAGTTACCGGGAGGGATCACAGCACAATGAGACTATGGAGGCTGAGCCATCCCATGTGGCTTCTGCTCTGCATCTTGGGAGACTCAAGTCATGTGTTTGTGAACAGACAAAGTTTCTGACCCAGAGATTTCAGTCCCACATAGAACCAAGAGAAGAGGGAAAAGAAGAAAGTTTGGTGAAACCTATTTTAATGAAAGTACTATGGGTTGAACTCAAGTGCCCTACCACTTGAGCCATGCCTCCAGCCCAATCCTGTCCTCTTTAGTTTTTTGCTTTTTTCAAATAGAGTCTGGAATTGGTGAGGTCAACTTCAGACTGTGATCCTATTATGTAAGCCTCTGCAATTCTGTTAGCTGGACCCTTCAAAGACCTAGAATTCCAGGTATATACAACCATACATGGCTTGTTCTTTGAGATAAAGTCTTGCTCGTTATTTTTGTTTTTATATTCATGTATTTTCTTTCTTTCTTTTTATTTCTTCTTTTTTTTTTGCCTAGAACTGCAATCTTTCTATCACTACCTCCTAAGGATCCAGGATTACAGAGATGAGCCACCATGTCCAGCCTTCTAGGTTCCTGAAAGACATCCAATCTAACATCTGGAGTGGAAATCTGTTTTCATCCAGAAACCTGAATTTCAGTTACCGTTGCACAGTTACTCAACTATAACTGTTAGAGATCTGATGGAATTTTCTCACTCAGCAGATCCTGTGGAGAGTAAACTGGATTGAAGACCTGGACTGTGTAATTTGGGCCACACTTTGTCAAAGGGGAAATGGAAGCACAATTCTCTTACCAGGAAGGAATAGCGCCACTCCCAGATTAAGCAAGGGGCAGCTGTTACAGATGTTGACAGATGTGGATCCATGGGGCAGGAGTAGGGAGGGAGGCATAGGATGTGAGGGGTCTATGACAGGGGCTGTGCTGGGGGAATCTCAGCCAAATTTAATTAATTAATTAATTAGCCAATCCTGGGGCTTGAACACTCTGGGACTGGGTGCTGTCTCTGAGCTCCTTTTGCTCAAGGCTAACACTCTACCACTTGAACCACATCATCATTTGGGGCTTTTTCTCTAATCAGTTGGAGATAAGAGTCTCACAGACTTTCCTGCCTGGGCTGGCTTTGAACCACAATCCTCAGAGCTCAGCCTTCTGAACAGCTAGGATTACAGGCATGAGCCACTGGTGCCTGGCTCAAATGTTTCCTCCACCTCTGTTCTTTCTGAGTATTCTTGAGAGCATTTAAAAATATTTTAAAATGTTACCCCTTGCTGACTCACTTTTGCTTAAGAAAGAAGTATGATATATGTCCTAAAAAAGGATTCACCAGGTATCCTGAATAGGAAATAAACCCCAGAGGGCAATAGCATCAGGAAGGGCCTCAAACGCCTTGCTTCACTGCCTTGTTTCACTGTGTTCTTTTCACAGTGCTAGGGATGGAACCCAGGGCCTTGTTGGCAAACTCTACTACAGAATCACACCGCCTCCAGCCCCACCATTCCCACAGTGTGTTTTCAGACTGTGGTCAGGCAGGGATCAGTGCATTGGATTCTGAAACACCAGCTTCCAACCCTGTATCTCAGAGGGACTGCAGAGGTCTTGGTGCTCCAGTCCTGGGTTTAAAGGTGAGCCCTCTGAGGCTCCCTGAGGGGAAGGGGCTGGCCTGAGTCCACCAGAGGATTCAGGAGAAGATGTAGACCTAGATCCTAGATTTTTTATTTATTTTTTGGTTGGTCGTGGGGCTTGAACTCTGGGCTTGGACGCTGTCCCTGAGCTCTTCAGCTCAAGGTGAGTGCTCTACCACTTGAGCCACAGCACCACTTCCTAGATCTTAGATTCTTGAAGGGGAGGTCAGCATCCCTTGGACAGCAGGCCGTCCACTTCTGAACTCAATGTGTAGCTACAGACTGGAATGTGGTCTTCCTCCTTTTCCCCCAGTAGGAAAATGCCAAACAGTGCATGAGTGGAAGGATGTGCAGAAATGGTATTTACCATTCTGCTTATCTCTCATGTACAACCTCCAGCTAGAACAGACATCCTGGAGGCAGGGCCACACTGCTGGCTGTCTCTGGGGGTCTTTCTCTGCATTTGTTTCTGACAAAGACAGAGCGGTGATACAAACATTGTGATGGGCATTAGAGAGACTTCCAGCCAGCCAGCAAGCATTTGAGAATTCCAGCCTCTCCAAGAAGGCTTATTACTTTGCTTTTTTTCTGCCTCTGTTGGTGAACTTGCTTTAGGGTGATTTCTACCATGGATGAGCCAAGCGGTCATTTATACCTGTTTAATAGAGTAGTCATTCTTCTACACGGCATGTGTGGAACGTGCTGGTCGTGGGGAGGTAGAGATGAAAACATCAGGTCCTCCAAGTCAGTAACAGTCTATTTAGCACAGTGAGCAGCGAATTCAGGGCTTGTGACAAATACACATTTGCTGTCCTTCCATCCCCCTTCAATGATTTACTATGATTCTGGCTTGACCCTTTGCAATCAGTATTTTTGGTAGCATGAGGGTTTTGAACTCAGGATCTTGCATGTACAAGACAGATGCTCTACCACTTGAGCTGCAACCCCCAGTCATTTTGCTTTTAGCATTTTTTCCAATACTGTTTCATATATATATATATATACACACATATATAAATATATGCCCAGATGGTCTTGGATCATGATCCTCCTATTTATACAGACATGGACCAACATGCCCAGCTTTTAATTGGTCTGGATAATGTTTTGCTTGAGCCAGCTTTGAACTGTAATTCTCTTGATCTCTGCCACATGGCTAGCAAGGATTATAAGCCTGCGATACCATGCCAGGTTTAAAATCAGTATTTTAATAAACATCCAAATCTCACAAATGTGAGTATGGGCCTAATAGGCAAAGAAGTGCTTGGTAGCAATAGCAACCTATCTTTTTGACAGCTCTGTGGTATACTGAAACACCAGGAAGAGGTGCTGCAGCCTTTGTCAGGTTCTTTTGCACTGGAAATCACAGGGGAGGGTGAGGAAGCGTGTGCGCACATGGACGGCAATGTGTAATGTGTGCAAGGTGGCTCTGCTGATCACAGGCAAGGAACATCCTCACACGGCTCCCTCATCCTTAGAAAAGTTGACATGAGGGCAATGGAAGGGAAAGGGGAGAGAGGTAGTGAAGCCGTTTACATTCACATTCCATCTGATGGGAAGTGGTGGTATACACATTGTTAATGAAGGAAGACTCAAACTCAAAAACCTCTCACAAGAGAAAATGGCCTGCTTGGGTTTGAACCTCTATTTTCAGGCTCAAGGGAGAAGCTAGTGCTCCTGCAGGAAGGCTGATCAGCAGCACAGGGGATCGAAGTCAAGGGAAGTGTTAGCTGAGGAAAGCAGACTTTCCTTCAACTACTTGGTGTTTTTAGAGAGTTTGGCTTCTGTTTTTGCTCTGACTGTAGGAAATGAACCGTGATCTGAAAACCCCTTCCCCTCCTCCCCTTGTGTGGTAACTTCAAATTCCAGGAGAGAAGCTACAGCTGTGAGGTAGCTGTGTGGGTGGGGGCAGGGTGGGAAAAGTGGAGCAGAAGAGGAGAGGCAGGCAAGGGGTGCTGCAAGACCCCAGAACTCTGAAGAAAACATCTGTGACAAGGTGCTTGGTAATTAATCATCTCCATGAGATTCCACTGGTCCCCAAGCTCCACTGCACAGGAAGTTTGGTGACTCAGGGGGTAAAACACCACCACAAACACAGCCAGTAAAATCGAGTTACAGCTACGTAAACAGCCTGGCAGAGAGCAGTGGGCCCTGATTTTTACAATGAAGCGTGAAATCATGCCTGTGTAAGAAGAAATAACAAACCCCTTCTCTGTGCCCCCCAATACAGGAGTCCCGGAGAGAAGCTGAGATTTGCTGCCTCATGTAAATGGCAGTAGGGGCTAAATTGCAAATCTGCTTTGGGTGTGAGGCAGTTACTGCTGCTAATGGAACAATGGTGGCTGAAGGAGACTGGCCTTTTCCCAGCCCTTGAAGCTCTCCTAGGAGGAGGAGGGCTGGAGTTGCTACTACTGTTTAAAAGCTGAAAAGAAGCCTAAGCTGTCTCCCCTTTACTTCTTCTGTCTTGTTCTGCTCCATTATGCTGGGCCTTTTGACCAAGAGAGAACAGTGTTCAGGGACTCCCTCAAAGTTCTAGCATTTTCTTTGTGTTTGCTAGAAAATGACAATCTGTCAGAAGGAATTTTTCTTAAGCGTTAACTTAAAATGAAAAGTTATCTTATGGCTGGTGCTAGTGGTTTACACCTGAAATCCTAGTGACTCAGGAGGCTGAGATCTGAGGATTGTGGTTTGAAGCCAGCCCAGGTGGAAAGTCCATGAGACTCGTATCTTCAATTAAGCACCCCAAAAGGCTGGAAGCAGAGCTGTCATTCAAAAAAGCTAAAGTGTTACCCTTGAGTGAAAAAGCTTAGGGAGAACACCCAGGCTCTAAGTTGAAGTCCTAGGACAGACAGACAGACATGCACACACGCACACATGCATGCATGCATGCACAGGCATGGACCCCTTCCCCCCAAATACTTAAACACAAAAAAACAAAAACAAGATAAGCTTTGTAGCTACTGATTGTCACAGATAACCAGCCAGGGGCAGCTGGGGAACTTGTGGGTATGTGGTAGCAAGAATTTTGCTGCAAATCTGTATAATCGTTCTAATAGATAAGGTTACCTTTTCTTTTTAAAGGATCTATTTCTGAGACAGTGGTATCAACACGTTATTTTTCTAACTTTTGTTTCTTTGTGAATATAATTCTGTAGTTTTTCTCCATTCTTAAATACACACACACACACACACACACACACACACACACACACACACGCGCGCGCGCAACCTATATATAGTCCATACATCCAAATTTCCTGCTCTTAGGGGAAGAAAATGGAATACACAGTCTGCTTATTATAAGCAGTGTGACATTATTTTATAAAAATCAGGGCTAGACATATTCCTGGACTTGAAGGGGACACGCAGAACACCCCGGCTGGCCACGTTGGTGTGGCTTAGGGAATCACTCATTTCCCCTTTGTGGATCCTAGTGTTGGGCCTGAATGGCTGTTGAGTCTTTTCAGACACTAAGGCTCCTTGGACAAGAGTGGATGCTTGGGATTGTTTTCCCTGGCAGTGGTGAATGAGCAAGCATCTTCCTCCACTCCTAGGATGAACACACAAGGAAGGCATGCACCAAGCCAGCACTGTTAAAGATCAGGACTCTGGCTTCATTGTCATCTTGCTCAACTCCACAGAACAATCAGATTTTCAGAGCTGATGCAAACCAGTCTAAGGCTTTGGTGACTCTGGTCAACCAAAGAACCGCGTGAGTCATATGGACTCCAAAGATTGGAAAGAAGTAACCTCAGTCAAGATAAAGAGATGAATTGGACAGACACAAGCCAAAAATAATAATATGCAATAAGGGATTTAACTCAAAAGTCAGTAATTCCTGGAGGGGCTTTTTACAATTCCCACAAGCACATTAAATAACCTGTGTGGAAAGCCTCTATGGTTTTCAATCAATAGATCTGTAGTTTTTATTCCTGATCTACTGCTTGGCCCCAAACAATGTGCTTGGGCTGGAAGCTTGGCTCAGGTAGTAGAGCACCTGCCTAGCAAGCACAAGGCTCTGAGTTCAATCCCAGTACTGTGGAAAACCAGCAAGCAAAACAACATGCCTGGTAATATTATTACATGGAAGACCGGGAATCTCAAGTTGAAGTGATCAGCAGCCTCAGATTACAGAACCCATGCTTGAGGAAGATGCAAACTAAAGAAGAGAGTGGATTTAACATTCTGGAAACCCAATAGTTACTAGCATCCAGAATCTTTTTCCCTCTGCCTCTGTTGTTTGCAAGATTCCTTTCTTTTGTTCCCTTTGGGTGAGCAAGAGATAAGTGATCAGAGCTTTTTCCATGCTTCGCATGGCTTCTGTGAAGTTGCTCTGTTCTTTCTTCCAAAGGATGTTGTGACAGTACCTTGGCCATTTAAGAGGAGACAAAATAGTAGTAAACCCCAAACGCTGGGCCACTTCTAGGTTGACCTCTGATGATGGAAGAAACATCAAGGACATGGATAGGAGTGTAGCATTAGACTCCTGGGAACCAGCAAACCATCCCCAGAATCTCCTCAAGGGAAACATGAAATGGTCCCATTTGCTTCCATCTTTACGAGCAAGGCAATATGCGAAAACCTTTCATCTGAAGCTCTTCACAAAGGTTCATCCTCCTCTTACCCTTTCCTGAACTGGAAAAGACTCTTAGGCAATCCTGCTAGGATGAACTAGGCAATTATTTTGTAGGACTGGCAGGTAGGATGATCAGGTGGACAGAAATCCAGGATAAATAAGAAGTTCAGATTCTACGTCCCTCATCTTTAGGCCACAAAACTCAGTTTGTCCTATCATACGAAAAGGAAAGAGGTCAAAATGGGCAGAGATAAAATATAGCCACAGATTCTTCTTGTTGTCATTCCTGTCAAATCTACTTTCCAAGCTCTTACTGATCATTTTACGGACAAATTACAGTCTGGGCTTGTTCTTGTGTTCACTTTCAAGTGGTTTTGGTTTTTTCTTTTTTAAAAGCTATTTCATATGCTCTTCACCTTTATGATCCTTACCGATCCTACCACCTGATTTGGGTTTTTCATGTCCTCTGCCAGTATATCTCACTGTCCCGTCTTGAATGTGTTTTTCAAAGTTTTTCAGCAGCAGTCCTTGGTGGTGATAGGAGGCTCTAGGCATGCACACTGCTCTTGGCAATGAGTCCCTGGTCTGTCTGAACGCCATCATTCCTCTGGGTTATTTTTATCTACTGTTTAGCTAGATCTGTCCAGAATACTTTCAGAGAAGTTGAGTCTCTCTCATCAGCTTCCTATGTGGGTACCTGGGGACATTTCATTGTAAGCTTGCAGTGTGGCTGTGTCTTAGAGAATTTCCGGTGTTAACTTCATTAGATGGCAGTGCTGGAAGCCAGTGTGTGCTCATTTGCATTCTCACTCTCAATGAGCAGAGGCTCACTGTCAGTGCAGAAGCCATGCACTTTGTCCATAAAACAAAGTCTGGGCAGAGGTGCTTGGGGAGAAAGGCTCTTCCCATGACACAAATAAAATCTCCAAATGAAATGTTGTTCTTGTTTGTTACCATGATTATGATTAGTACTCATAGCCAAGCTTAGTCTACCATTGTTATCGTGATTTATTACTGGTGGTGGATTTAGTGAGGCAAATGGCCCAGCAGGCGGTTTATACATACTGCCTCAGAGCCAGCACTTTACAGGACAGAAAGTGAGATCAGATGAAAATGTTCATCACTATCACATAGTCTGAATTCTGCTTACATGCACCTACAGTCTTGCCTTTAGCTCTGATGTTGTACCATGTGCGAACTAAAAGGATGTGCTTCTTGCTGGTGGCCATACATAGGGTTAGGAAAATGGAGCAAGCGAGCATCATTGCTAAATTCTCTGCGGTTGGCTTCTTTCTCAGTTGTATAATCATTGTTTGGGTCACATGGCATTGGCTTTGCTAAAGTCAAACATGCCTTTCTTTTGCAACATGTGCTTGCTCTCTATCTGAGTTAGGAAATGAATATATGAATGGATAGATGGATGAATGAAATAAAAAGCATTTGTGTGCTGTGCCAGCCTATCTAGTAACGATATGTAATAGTCAGCTTTCTGTTGTGACAAATACTTGAGTGGATCAAGTTATAAGGAGAAAAGATTTCCTTTGATTTACAGTTTCAGAGGTTTCAATCTGTGGCCACTGGGCTCTGTTGTTCTGATATGTAGTCACCAAGTCCCTCATGGATGAGCAAGTGGCAGAGGGTGTCTGTTTATCTCACTGCAGACAGGAGGGACAGAGAACTGAAGAGGTGTTATTGTACCAATATACCCTTTAATAGCACAATTAATAACCTAACTTCCTTCTACTAGGCCCCAACCTATAAAGCTACAAGTTGGTGACTTTGGCATATAGGTCTATGAGGAACATCGAAATCCCCAAATAGAGCAGGACAAACTAGGTACTTCACAGGTACCACCCCCAGCTCATATGGCCAGGAATGTAGCTGGGCAACCTTCTGAGTAGTCTGTGGGAGTGACTGAGTAGTCAGTTGATAGACTGCTGAGGTGAAAGTGCTTGCTCTGCAATTCACAATTTATAACAGCCAACAGCGACATATCACATAGACACACCTGGGCCATTTTAATGGACCTGAAAAATCCCTATGGCATGGGGACATAGAAACAACATAGGCCAAGGATTTCTCCCATGTACACACAACTATGCTGTTAATGACAAAAGCGTATATGATTATATGCAACACCTAATACTTGATAGTGGTAGTGGATTGCTATGGTGCTGGTTTAGATGTTTATACAGGCATCAGTGAATACATCCAGCTGCAAGACAATCTTTTGGGACCTCCACATGCTACAGTGAAATTATGTTACAACAAAGGTGATTTCAAAGGCAACTTGAAAGAAAACACAAAATGACTTATAAGGGGAAAGACAGATAGCAGACTATCAACAGCAAGAATGGAAACCAGGAAGACTGAACATAAGCAAGAGTGCAATCTGGGAAAAATCACTGTCGATCTGAAATTGAGTCCTAAGCACGGATGTCTTCCCAGTATGAAGACAAGGGCATCTGCAACTAAAGGTATCAGTCAAGGGAAACCCATAACGTGTGCCACAGATCAAGTGAGTGGTTCTCTGTGAAGAGTTTTAGGTGAGAAGGAATGACAAGCAGAGAGAGTGGGAATGTGTGTTTAGTTCCAGTATAAGGTAACAACCACCTGAAATCTGGGAAGAGATTAAAACATACCAACTAAAACTAAATCATCCCACAACAGCCCATACTTTGGAGTGAGACTTGGCACCATGAAGATGTTTGAAGGTTCCTTGTATTGTTCTGAAGAAGGGTGAAGATATTCATTGATTGGTGGTACTGTGACTTTGATATTACTATGCATGTTAAAACTGCAAGGGTCATTGAATCGAAACCTTATTGTACCACTACTGAAAGATTTAAAAAATATTTTTTAAAAGAAATTCAAGGGTCATCACTAAGTGCATAACATGTTTAGATTTGGAATCTAAAAATGTGGAGGCAAAAATCCTGAATGGATGCATACAAGAGAAGAGAAATAAGACTGCACAGATGAGACAAATAGAAATTACAAGACAAAGATGGAAGAAATAAACATCTCTTGTAAATTTAAATGAACTAAATGCTCCTTTTAAAACACAATGCTTGTTGGCCTGGATTTAAAAATAAATATGTCTATGTGATGTTTACAAGAATCAACTCTTAAGATATACAGGTTAAGAAAGGTGGAAAGTAGAGAGCTAAAAAGAAAAGAAAGTGTTGGTTAAATATTAACAAAAAATCTGGTGCAACTACATAGATAACAGACAGAAATAGATTTAAAGGCCAAAAGCCATTTGTAGAGAAAGCAGCTTATTATGTAATGATGAAAGGTTTAATTCACATGGAAGATAAATTTGTAGCTATAAATATAGATTCAAAGTACATAAAATGAAAACAGAATTTTAAGGAGAAACAAGTCTATCCAGCTGCATATTGAAATCTGTCTTTCATTACTAGACCAAAGAGCTAAGTCAAAAAACAACTCCCAAAGAAGACTCACCAAAACAAAAACAAACTAAAACAGTGAACATGCATTAGATTGGAGGACAATTTTGCAAAAGATCCTAAATTCTCTCCTCTTTCACGAAGCAGTGAGAATAGCTGGATTTCTCTGTGGGAATGTGGTAATCAGCACAGGGCATGATGGGAGAGGATGGGAGGTGCTGGAAATGTATGTTTCCACTGTTCAGTCATAATATTTTCACAGTTCACTCGTAACCACTGACTGTCCTTGAATTTTAAAGAGTAGTGATGAATAACTACCCTTTGTGTAAAAGTAGTGTATGTCAACCTCAAGTTACAACAAGCCCTGAGCTGTTCACTTATAACAGACACAAGAATGCAAGGTAGTTATAGCAAGAAATACACAAAGATATTCTCATACCCAGATTATTCCTTGTCATATCATGAACAAAGTCCAGGCCAGGTTCCTCAAAAATTATTATTCAACATCCATTTTACTTCTCACCCCCCCAAAAAAAGCAAGTTTTTAAAAATGAAAATATTATAAAGAGTTTCTAATTGCCTTTACTTGTTCAAGAAAGCCTTGACAAAAGAGAGGATGAAGAAGCCTAACAAAATATTTCTTGTTCCTTGAAGGCTACTGTATAAGAAACATTTGATTTTTCCTGGCTACTGGAAACATTTTTTTATGTGCACATGTCTTACGCTAAAGTCAGCCTCTAGCCCTTTGGATTTTATGTGAGGAGATCAATTAAGGCAGTTTGTTGCTTCTGTGTTTTCTTCCCAGAGCTGTTCCAGCCCCCTCTTTTTTTCCCCTAGCATCAAGGAACTGCAAAGAATGAGCAAAGGACATGTTGAGCTTTTCAAGTGCATCAGCATTCGTTTCATGGAAACGAATGCTGATGGCTTTGGGGAGTTTTCTGAGGTCAACATCTCTTAGAATAAAACTTATAAAGTCATTGGTTTCCTGCTTCATTACACATAAATAATTTATGAATTTGTATTGTGATTTTTTTCCAGTGGAATTAAAGTTCTCTGATTTTGCAAATACTTCCATATAGAAGTCAAAGACAGCCCCCATTCCTGAGACTTTCATTGTCATGGATAAGTTAGCCATTGCTGTCAGCCAGTGCAATTTCCCTGATTAACCTGTAAAAAAAAGTATTCCCCTTCATGAATTCTGTTTAGAAATAACCTGATATTGTAAAAGGAGACAAGGGCAGGTTCCAGAACGCAAGCTCTTGGTGATCTTAAATGATGATATATGAAAGAGAGAAAAAGGGAGAATAATTTGATTTGCTTCAACCAGGTTGACCCAGAAAGGAGAAGAGTAGAAAAATTGCTTTCCCTAAGCAAACATGACATGCAGTCATACGAGAGTAGCACTCACAATGTGAAAGATTGGAGCCTCACTGGAAATATTGAAAGACATTAAAATACTACTCATAAAAAAGTCTTGCCTCACTCTATTTTCCAATTGGAACTAATATTGATAATAAGTTTTGCATACCTCTTTGACACATTATCTTCAGATTTGGCACGAGATTGCTTTGCTCCAGTTGATTTATAATTGAATACAAAGTTCTTATTAAGCAGCAAAAATGATAAAAAAAATCTTTCTGACTCAGGAGGAAATGCTGGTTTTGGAGGGCAATAAAAACACTGTTTTTGTAATAAGGACTTCTAATTCTTCTGGCATGTTTTAAAAAATGTTCTTTCGGAGGTATTTGAAAGGTCAGTTTGTTGAATGACAGTTCTTAAAGTGTGCCATGGTTTAAGTTATAGCTAATTTTGCCTGTTATTACCCAAGATGGATTAGCTCTGATTATGTTCTAGATGCTTGGCTCATGTTAGCTGAATTCAATGTTGAGTGAATGAGGGATGGTTCTCCATGTTCTTTCAAAAACCTTTGTTGTTTTGACAGTTTTTTATTTAAATTATCTTTAAGTAGTTGTACAAAGGAGTTGCCACGCAACAAAGTAGTGCCTCTTGAGCAATGTCACCCCATCCCTCCCAACCCAACCACTTCCCTCAAATTTCTTACTTTTGTAGGAGCTGTATCAAAGTGTAGACAATATTCTTCCTCCCTTCCTTTCATCATTTGTCTACCACTTTCCTTTTGATCCTGTCCCCTTTTTCTGAGTATCTATTTCCTGGTGTTTATTTTGTTAGATTGTGGGTTAGCTGTTCTAAGGGGCTATCCCAGGTTTGTCTTAGAGAGGGTAATGTAGTTGAAATTTCAGTTTAAATATCTTGCCTGGACTCAATGCTTTCTCTGTGTGACACACAGGCACACTTATCTCTGGCTGCCTTGGTCACACGACTCACTTTGGCCAATGACACGTAAACAGTGTGATGGGCCCTTTCTAGGTGTAGACATTTACAGCCATCTTTCCCACATTCTCTTTTTCCACCTTGACAGGTGAGGCTCCAACCGATGGCTGTTCTGTCATTCAGGGTCAGAAGAACTGGTGACAGAGATGGTGAGGAACAGGCCAACAACCATTCCACAGTGGTAATGGACTCAAACGAGATACACTTACTTGTGTGACTGTGTGTCCTTGTGAAGGATGTTTGTAGGTGTGGTCTTGACTCAGTCTGGCTCATTCAGATCAATAGAGCCCAGTTAAGCTTCTGCTGGTATTATATAGACCTAAGCTCTAAAACAATCAATTTGGTAACTAGCAGTAGAGCAGAATTGCTCCTGTTGCCAGTGTATTCATTTTCTACAAACCTGACTTTTTATTTTTTAATAGCCTTGCCCATCTTTCAGGTGTAAGAAAATACCGTGACGATAGGGCCTTTGACGATAATGACCATGAATTAGCGTAGGTAATAAAATTATTGTGTACTGCAGATATCATTCTACCTTTAACACTTAGAAAGGGAAGCCAATTTTCACTCAAGCGGGTTTCTTTCCACCTGGTTTTCTCTACAATGTTTATGCCTGAGGTTTATTGCTAGTAGTAAAGAGTGTCCAAGTATGTTATGGGAATAGCCAAATTCCCAGTGCTTTAAAATGCATTCTATAGGCCCCAGAGTCAGTTAAAAGCTGATTGATTATACAGCAAATATATCAAAACTGGTATTTATGAAGTATTCCATTTCTTCACCTCTGTCTCTCATAAGCATGAACATCACATTTGGGAGTTGTGGTGCAAATATTTCAGACAGCTCAGAAGAAAAATGACTGCAGATTTTCCATGACAAGAAAAAGGTTCTTTAAAGCTGTTCAATAATTTGATAAACTATCTATGTCAAGTAATGTGTCATATGAACAAATACTTTAAGAGGTATGATTTGAGTAGTCTAGGGTGGCTCGTCACTTTAGATTTTTACAATCAACTCAGCAAAACACCAATTACACTGCAGAATGAGGGTACAGATGGGTGTTTATATCTGACTAGTTTCTAACTGACAACCAAGTTTCTACTTAATTTGTTTAAGACTCAGAAAGTTCTGAGCTTAAGGAGAGAAAATGAGCTATCAGACATGGCCTGCATTAAGGATGCTACAGATGTTTAATGTTTCAATTTGCATATTTTGTCAATGATTATTCATTGGTTAATATTCTTTCTACATTTTGTTTGGCATAGTCTATCTTAGATTACAAAATCAAATTCCTATTTACTATATGCTAATGGTTTGTGAAGCTCTACACTAGGTATTATTCCTGAGAGCAGGCTGTGTGTGTCTAACTGATTTGAAAACCAATGTCTTCTGCAAGCAGTACCCCTGGCCTTTGATAATTCCAACACTAGACCCTCCCTGTGATCTAGATTGCAAATGGCAGCTCATTTTACTAAGTGCTATGCAACAGAGAAGAACTCAATAAGTACATTTGTTGATTGATTGATAGCCATAGAATGCATCAATTTGGGTTTTGCTGAAGTCTAGGAATTCTGAAAGAAATTTTAAAGTCTGAAGGAGAAAATCAGCATATTGACATGCTATAAAAGAGCTATGAATCTGTAATAGTCTGATTTCGGATCTGAAAGTCTAACATTTCACTTTTTATGACACAGAGGTCACAAAAGCTTTTGCTTAGGTGTTTTATGAGGACCAAAGAGGGGCTAGCATGGGAGTTGAACAGGGTTTGACTAGGAAATTATCCCCCACTGATTCCAGACCCCTTACACCAACTATAAACTGTGCAAAAAGTCTCCCCCTTCAAAATGTGTGGCATGTTTTGATTTCGTGATTGACATCTGTATGATTCTCTGGATGCATCGAAAGCAGAGATGGCTTGAGCATCTCCTAGGAAGTTATGTAGCCGAAGCTATGATTTATCTACTTTTTCCTTATGGTATATCCTAAGGCAATGAAACACAGCTCCTTCTATTTTCATCATTCTTCCATATGCCTGGAAGAATAGCTTCCCAAAGAGGTTTACAAAAATGCAGTCCCATTGTCTGTTGGAACAGAGCTAAAAAGATCTATATAAGGAGCAGGGATTTCACTTAAGTTTTCAACAGTGCATAGCCCTGAACTCGATTTGTGCATCCTTCTGACTCATGGAATTAGCAGAAAATCCTGGAGATAAGCTATCACGTTATATGTGTGTCTAATGAGAGTCCCCGCCTGAGCCTCATCAACCGCAAGTCTCCTGCAACAAAAGAAGGCAGTGACAGGCCCCCTTCCCTGAGACCACAAGCTCTGGTGCTACTGAGACCGACTATGTTGGGTGGGATGGTTTCAATGTTGTTTTTGTCTCTCTCCTTGCTTTTAAAGCTCACTGTGTTTGGCTGTTGTTCTTACCAAGATGAAACTGGGGTGTCTCCATGGGGCTTATGCAGTGAACAGATAAAGTAGATTCAGGCAAGACTGGGCAGTTTGCTGTCTGAAGTGGATTGAGCAGTAGCCATTTGTTTGCTGGGGTGAATAGGGCTTAATTTATTCAGCTCCAGTCAAGGCAGAAAGCCAATGTGGCTTTGACCCATTTATCTTTAGAAAACTAATTAAACTGGAGAATCTGGTTTACTTTTGTTCAGGAGGTTTTACTTTGGCCTATTGAGGCTAAGCAAAGATGGAAGGTGAGTGTGTGTGTGTGTGTGTGTGTGTGTGTGTGTGTGTGTGGTGTGTGTGTATGTTGGGAGAGAAGGTAGAAATGATCAGTTTTACCTAGGCTATGGTTGAAGCTCCAGCAAATAAAGCAGTTTCTTAAAAACAGTCTGACATTCTTTTGAAATGCAAAATAGTTCAGCTAGCCGGATACAGACTCCTTTGAGGTGGCAATAAAATGCCCTGGCAACAGAAAATGCAATTACCCCATTCTTACAACCAAAAAGAGTCTTTGAAGAACATTTTTATGACCACTATTATTCCTCTGAAACTGGTCTTAACCATCAGACAGAAAATAATGCCAGAATGTTAGTTGTCCATTGTTTTCAAATCAATAAAAAGCATATGTATGTGCATATCTATGTATCTATTTATGTATCTATCTATGAATCTATGTATCTATTTATCTATCTATGTATCTATCTATTTATCTATCTATCTATCATCTCCTCCAGTGCTGGGAATTTACCGCAGGACCTTGTGCATGCTAGGTAAGTGCTCTACCACTGAGCTACAGTCTCAACTCAAAAGCACATATTTTGATGATATTTTGCAAGTACTTAAACCTGTATATAGTAATAGTACCAATATATTTGTTACAAATGATATAGCAATGCAGTTAGCATTTGTTGTTGTTGTTGTTTTTCCTTTTGGACTAGATAAAGAGTATAGGAGACAATCAGTGAAGTCTGATAGACACAAAGATGATAGCATGATTGCATTCATTTGAGTATATTCAGGGACCCAAAATTCTTGGAGAAAAGCTATAAGGATCACGGTAAACACCCAATAAGGAGATAAAGCTGGTCTGTCTGCTGAAAACAAAAACAAAGACTGCCCAGAAAGTATGGGAAGGGCAGACCCATACTTTGGTGCTATAGCTTTGATTGGCATAATTACTTAGAATCCTAACTTGTCCAACCATTTATCTTCCCATTCCTTATTTAACACCAGGCTGCTTTGTGTTCTGTCTTCTCTGTTCCTCCCTCATGTCATTTTTAGGATGTTCCTATCCTAGATTTACCTTTTAATCTTTTTTTTTTTCTTGAACTTCATTTAATCTGTTCTAGACTCAGCAGGAATTGAATCAGAGCACTACATAGGGGACAATTTCTCTTGGAAACAAGAGAATGTCGTATATCTGTAGTGTGAGGAATTTGGGATGGTGTTATGCTCAGTAGTGAGGTCCACGATGCCGTAAGTGCTGTAAGGGGTGTGGGTATGCTCCTCATCTTTGTCTCCTGGGTCATGATGTGATACAGGGTATAAGTTCCTATTTAGGAGTATTCCCATGATGGAATGGTACTTAAAGAACCAAACTGGATAACATCTAGTTATGGTTAGTATAAAAAGTCAAGTGCACCCCATTGTCAAATAAAAAATTACCTCCAAGAATATTCTAAAACAAATCAGTAAATACAAGTAGGAAGGGAGCATAAAAGGGACATGGGGAGGGGGAGAGAAAGAGAGAGATTAATATACCACAAACCATTTCTTAATCTCTTAAATTCTCTGTGTCCCAGCTAATGGAAAAATTAGCTGCTTATGCATAGAAGCCAGTGTTGATTTGTTCTTATTATTAGTAAGGTAATTATTTGCTCAGCCCAAGAGAAAAGGCCATATATCCTATTAAAGAAGAGCTAGTTTTTCATGCATTCCATATGGGTCTGAACATTGGGATGGAATTTAAATCAGTGACTCAACAAGCAAGTCTTACACAAAGATTAGATTGAAAACACTGCCGTTGGGAAAGAATACCATGATGGCCATTCACCATACACATGAAGCAGAGAGGAAGCTTCTAAACAAGTTGGCCTTGAGCAGTATTCAGTTCACTCCAGATAATATGGAAAGGGAGAACAGAGGGGGAGTTTCTGAGGAACTGTCCAGAGTGGCTGTACAAAGACAAATGGGATGGGGAGAAGAATAAGACCAGTGCTTACACTGTGCTGCATTGTCCTCCACACAGTCCTCTGGGAAGCAAGAGGAAAACAAATTTAAAGGAAAAAGAAAAAGAGATTATTCTATACACAATAACACATCATGGGTACAATGGTTAGCTTTATAGGTTGGCATTCCTCTTACCCACAATCCCTCAGAATGGCTGCATGAGTATTTGAGAACTTCGCATACACAAGACAAGGTTGAGTACTTACTGGGCTAAGCCATCACTCACTTGATGAAGGAACTTCCAAGTCTGGCTTTTTAAAAGGATTTACTTTATAAAATGTGTTCCTCTAAGGAATACAAGTTAGAGTACATTTTTGCTCTAATGAAAGAGCTGGAGTAAGTCACAGACAGTCCCTGCCCCAGTGCATTCCAGAGCCATCTAGCACATTGAGCTCTAATTTTCCGAGCTGTACAACTAATTGCCTTTTAGAGTGGATAATTTGAAACACCTCTGTACGCTCAGATCTGAAAACTCAAGCTACTTTGTGCTGAATTATTTTTGCAGTCGATAACTTCTGGTGAATTGGAACTTCCTTCAAAAAAATCATAGCTTTGCATCCGATTATTTAAGAGAATTCACAGGGGATAAATTTAAGAAAACGGGAAGAGAACCAGCCAGTCTCTTTGTGAGTGCAAAGTGGCCTATTTAACTGAAAATCCTGAATAGTCAGTGGGTACAAGAGAGCTGCTAATGTGAGACCAGGCAACAAAAAATACACTGGATGGGAAGATCAGTGTTTGCAGCAGCCTTCGTAGATGGCATTTGTATCCTTCAATAAATGGTGGCTGCTGGCAGTAAGGGCTATGATATTTTCACATGAGCTGGCTTTCCCCGAACAGCTGAATTTATACAAATCTATTCATTCATTCTTGGAGAACTGAAATACTTTAGGGCGGTAGGTTTGAAACCTGCTGATTATAGCAACTGTGTTTTAGGCTTATATAATTTTGACAAAACAATGAAAATATTTCCAACCTCTATAAAAGAATTTACAACTTCCTTGTACATGTAACAAAGAGGTTAAATAATAGTACTAATACATTTTTATGTAATGCCTCTTTTGTGTAAGTTTTAACATATACTTGAGATTGAGCTCTATAATTACCAGTTCTCTCTCTCTCCCTTTCTCTCTCTCTCTCTCTCTCTCTCTCTCTCTCTCTCTCACACACACACACACACACACACACACACACAATCCAGCTTTCCAAAAACTGACATCAGAACACATTCCAACACATCCCAAGGTTAACACCACAGGTACAGATTTAAGCGGCATTCAGAAGTAACACTCTGAGAGCCGTCTAGTTAAGTTACTTTCATTTTGGCCCAGAAGAGGTAGGATGGTTAGAGATTTCGTTTGATGCTGGCCTTTGAAGCGCTTTCTCTACCTAAGCGAAGAAATGAAGGGAACTCTTTTCCAGTTATCCTTCTTTTCTGGGACACATGCTTCTTATAAATATTCAGGAAATATCTTTTCAGGGGAAAACTAAAACAGGAGCAGGTAACATGAGCCTTGTTTGGAAACAAGTTGAAATGGGCTGTATTGGAGAGCAGCCTCATCTGTGGGTCTAGTTTTTTGTTCCTTGAAGACGATCATGTCTGACATCAGGCTCCTCCTTTCTTCTGTTCCAATGAACATCCAGATTTTAAAAGGCAAAAGCCTTGCGGGAACCAAGGCCTCAAATGGTGAGAGATATTAGCTCGGGGCCTACCTTGTGTTTCTTAGGAATAACCTTAGGGTAGGTCTTTTTGATGTGGAAACCACTTCTCATTCTTAGGAGCTAAGGAATAAAGTAACTTGTGTGGGCTTACCTACTACCTGACACTTATTTAATCTCTGGAGGAGCTGGTGACTCAGTCCACCGGCTGTGAACTACAAATTTCTAATTTCTTACAGGTGGGGAAGGGATCAGAATGTAATGCAATAAAAATAAGGAGTCAAAGTGCAATTCTTACTTATTGTGAAGTCACAACAACAAGGAAGTAGTACTACATGCTACCAAAGAATGTTTTGTGATAATGTTTGGCTGTGTCTGGTCTTTGGGTTTCACTTCTGACCTGATGATTAGCTATTACTAATTACTTTCAGAAAAACAATAATCATACATATTTTGAAGGTATATTCAATCAGTTGATTATCTGCTAATACTTTCAAAATCCTGTTATTTGAGGGCGTCTTTAAGGTCACCAATTAAGTTTCTCTTTAAAAATGCTCCAATTCCAATTTTCATATTTATCAGACTTTCAAACCTGAGGTGAATGAGATATATCCTTTTCAGAGGTTTTTAAGTGTATAATTCAGTATTGTTAGCTGCAGGTACTATTTTTCACATCATGTCTGTAAAATTTATTCACCTGACATGTACTACAGTTCTTGAATTAGATTTTGTAAAATTCTTGAAAGACTTAACCTCTTCTAATGACTCAGAGCCAAGTAAAATGCAGGGAAATGGATAAAACCTAAACTCATCATTTGTGCAGCTAGTTAGCAAGATACACAAAGCAATTTGTGAAGGAGAACCCAAATGAAAGAATCGAAAGAAAAACATCACTCTTTGACTCCATAGGCTAGCTGTTTGGCAGAATTGAATTGGCTATTTAAAAGAAAAATCATGACTAATTTTAAACTTTTCCTGAATTAATGGTTGACTATAGAAATAAGCCAGGAAAATAGGTTGAAACAATTACATATGATACCCTTTCCCCAAACCTTCACAGAAAGCAGGATTACTTGCTAACAAATGGTAACACAGTTATCACACAATTCAGCAGTTAACAACTACAGTTGCCCTTTATTTTGACACTTAATGGACAGCTCTTTATGTTGTAAGTTCATTAGATTTTTTTTAATAGAGAAAAATGCTGAAGTATACTTACATGGAGGTCATACACAACCAATTTAATCTTATGAGTTTTAGACTGTAGAAGGATATTAACTGAAATCATAAAGTAATTTATAACAGTGACTAATAAAAGTATTTTCATAACCAGCAACTCTTAAGACCTGGGTTTATATGACAGAATCAGACATGGTTCACATGCTTTAGCACCTTCAGGTTTTTTTATCTGTTAATTTTACATCAAGATAATTGGCAAAGCAATGTAAACAGCACTAACAATTACAGGTATATAAATTCTTTATAGTACTATAAACTGAAGAAATGGAATAGGATATTATCAGGCAGTATTTCTTTGAATTGATGAGCTTTTAATTTTGTTATGCCAAATCTGGCTTTTAAAACACATTCAAAAATTTGTGTTTAGTATGTTTATGGTTGTAATTTCCAAGTAAATTGCTCTGATGATAGCATTCTGTGCATGATGCACATTTAAACGGCTCAAAGAGTGACTATTTCTAAGGCTTTCAACCTTTAAAACACATATAGAAAATGCCCAATGATTTAGGGTTTCTTGGCAGACCTTCAAATAGAAAACCTCATGTAAGAAGTCATAATAAAGTAACATTCTTTCATCATTGAATAAATAACCATTTTAAGAAAAGAAATGAAGCAGATGAATAAGAAATGTGCTAATGTAATTACATCTCTGCAAGAACTGGTAACTGAGTTTTCAAATTATTTCAGAAGAATTATGAAGTTGAAAATGTGGCCATTGCACCAGAGGATTGATATAAGATTTCTTAGCTAATCTAATTCATGACCTAAAAAAAAATTCCATTACTGACCACTATTCTAATGAAGACCCAGAGTGGATATAAGAAAGAGATAACGTCTACAATCAACCGCTTTAGAATCCCCTAACCTGGCTTTGCAGCATGAGCGCCTAGGGTCAGAGAGTATGTTCTCTGTTCATTCATATGGGAGAGTTACTCACCAGCCGGTCCAAGCTTGTGCCTGCAGCAGTTGTGGGTCTCTCCTCAGGATTATAGGGCCTGAAACGTGTGTTAAAATTTTCAGGAGCTGAGCGGGCAGATCTAAGAGCAGGAGCTGGTTTGGGCTGGCCACATCCCTGGAATACCTGGAGAAGTAGAGAAGTTACTTTGGAATGTCCTCTTAAAACCAGGACACAGATGTGTGCCATACAGCCCTTCCCATGTTTTTCATGGAATTGGACCGCCAGTAAACTCTCATTTTGAAACTGAAACACATACAAACCTGTAAGAGACAGAAAGAATTTCCCCACACAGGGACAGGGACTTCCATGTTCTCTGACTCATTGATGTATGCCAATCCTTATCTGGTCTAGAATCTGGTATTTGTCAATGTGCCAATTTCACCCAAATGTATCTATAGTCCCCACACCATTGCTCAGTACTTCTTTTATAGACATAGGGAGAAACATTAGCATGGTTCAACATCCATGTCTGTAAGCAGCTGCTAAACCAAGTGATGCTCTCTGTTCTTATTTCAGCTGTCATTCTGTAAACACATATACTTTTGTGATTGTTTATGACCACAGCTGTCACAATTTTTGTTCTTTTTTTGGGGGGGGTCCAGTCATGGGGCCTGAACTCTGGGCCTGGGCGCTGTCCCTCAGCTCTTCAGCTCAAGGCTAGTGCTGTACCACTTGAGCCACAGTGCCACTTCTGGCGCTGAGGAATCGAACCCAGGGCCTCATGCATGCAAGACAAGCACTCTACCACTGCGCCACCTTCCCAGCCCCAACAATTTTTGTTCTTTTCCTTGATTGTTTCACCATTTAAATGGTTCCCTAGCATACGGCTAAAGAACTGTCTAGTGTTTTTAAGGATAAGAAGCAATAAATATGTCTACTAAAAAAAAAAACAACAAACCAACAAAACATGCCTTTTACCTAAACTTCAGTCTAAACTAGTGTCATCAAATAAATGTTTATCAGTACATGCATCTTTTAAAAAGTGTCTTAAACCAACACACACAAAGAACAATGTTATGAACTGATGGGTTGTCAGTAGTAATGTACCCAGTGGCTCATGGGAGCCCAAACCTATATTTCCAGTAGAAACAGTGGTTCAGTATTTGTTCATTTGGTGTCTGCCTGGACTTTATTGGATGTAACTACAGCATATAATGAGAATCAACTGTATTAAAAATAGGTATTATAATAGGTATTTTATAGGATGATTTTAGGATTAAATGGTCTTGCCAGATACATTCATATACTTGAATTTGGCATTCAGTAAACACCTCTTTGGGATTCGTGTTATCAAGACAAATGTATTTCATGTGTAACATATAATGCCAAATAACTTGAGGGACTTCCCTTTGAATAACAAACATGTCTACTGGAAGAATTCTTTGAAAACACTCTCCTGAGCAATGGTGTGGAAATAGGACAAGCAAATGTGGATGAAATCAATATAATGACAGTTTCTTCTCATTTTCTTGTTGACAGCTGTTCTTGTCACAATTAGGGTTGTCATGGGAAATCAAACATTCTATTGTAATGAACTTAGGGACTGAGTTGCCAGTTCTTTTTCACAGTGATTTCACTCAGGGTGGTGTGGGAGTCCTTCCTCTGCTGTTTCTAGAAGGCAGAAAACTTCATGCCAGTTATCAAGATGTAATACTTTTCCTAGATTTATGAAAAACATTTCAGGACATTTTGATGAAGTCTAACTTTGTTCTTCTTCCCTTCCTTTCCCTTCCCTTCCCTTCCTTTCCCTTCCCTTCCCTTCCCTTCCCTTCCCCTCCCCTCCTCTTCCCTCCCTTCCTGTCCCTTCCCTCCCCTCCCTTCCTTCCTTCCTTCCTTCTTTCCTTCTTTCTTATCTTTCTTTGTGCTTGCTTGCTTGGCTGGAGCTTTACTGCTTCTAGCCTTGTTTTCAGCTGGTTATTTTGGAGAAAGAGTCTCATAAAATTTTCTGCCTGCAGTGGCTTCAAATCTTGATCTTCCAGGTCTCAGATTCCCAAATAGCTAGGATTACAGGTGTGAGCCAATGGCATCAAGCTGTTAGATCTATTTGTATATAGAGTATAAATCTTTTCATAGATACTTAAAAAATTTAAGACTATGTGAGCTTATTTGTAACTTGCATATGTATATTCCTTCTGGCATTCCTTCTGTTTTTGTTATTTGATTTCTTGTTGTTTAAACTAAGCACTTTTCATCATACATAGTATGTAATTCTACTGAGGTAGGCACAGAGAGAGAGAGAAAGAGAGAGCCCTTGAGTGTCATTCCCAATGACAAATTCCATCTTGAGGCACACACAATTCATTTTGCCTTACCACTACAGCTAATTTCTCTTCTGTTGCATTCCAAAATTCTCCTTCAACTCAGCATTTTGCACAGCAGGAGTACTTTGTCTTGGCATTCTTTAAGATTGGTCTTAACACACTATTGATTATTCTCTCTTACAATTTCTGAAGTTGATGGTATAAACCAGTGTGATAAAGATAGTGGGCCCTTTTCTCCTGGTGCCTAAATCACATCCCCATGGCAAGGTCGTTGCTGATGGAAGAGTATTAACATTTCCAAAGCTCCAGGGATCTGTTGCATGTGCTATTTTGGATTGCTTTGAAAATGACTACTGACTTTTAAAAAGCATAAAGCCCAAGGCAACAAAACAGCAGTGGCCTTGTGGAAAGTTCCTGAAGCCCAGACTGAAAGAGTTAATAAACCTTAATTGCTGTCTGGGTAAAAGCTAAATCAGAGGAACTTGTGATGGCCCGCTAGTAATACTAGTGTTGCAGGGAGACAATTCATCAGAATAGAAAAAAAAAATTGCCATGAAGATTTTTGTTGTTGTTGTTTGTTTTGGGGTTGTGACTGAACTGTTACAGGGCATAGGTTAATTAACATTTTTTGGGAGCCTGGAATTTGATGATGGAGAGATTTGGTGAGGGAGAGAGATTGCTGGGTCTATGATCCAAACTGAATAAAACACAGACTTCTAATTATTTGGGAAACCACAGTTCATCCCATAGGCAGGTAGAAGCCTACATAAAAATGTCATGTTGATGTCAAGCTTAAATGGTCTCTTCATCTATTTTATCATTCCTTTAGAAAAACAGAACTGTCATAAGAGAAATGGTCAGTTTGGAAGTTCTAAGCTTAGCATTCACAGCTGATTTTCGGTATTTGACAAAACTTCCCAAGGCGAATTGAAAAGATGTACCAGAATGCCAACTGCCCTGCTTTTGCTTAGTACTGATAAAAGAACCCTGTATTAGTCTCATACAAGAGAAATCTTGACCTTCTTAAATTCCTAAACTGAAGCTTGTTTCTAGTGTGGTGAAGTTATAGGAACTGGGGCTTTGAGAAGCTGATTAGTTGTCCTCATGAACAGGATTGATGTCTTGAGGAAAGACAGACTCTGTTGTTCCTCAGCCACTTAGTTTATTGTATTTGGTTATATCTGCCTGAAAGACTAAGATTATATGCAATCCGTTAGAAAAAAATTGAAAAACTATATAGGGTTCACCAATTGAAAGGAAAAAATTTCTTATGTAAGGAATTAGGGTGATTTCAATTTTTTGAGTTGGCTAAAACAGAAAGGAAATATCGTTAAAGTTTTGTGGCTCATGAAGCCCAGGGTCAGGTTAAAATAAAGGTCCAATGAACCCTTTCTCTGGTGACCTAATTCCCTTATATTTTATCTCTTGAAGAAGAGAAGAAATAGATGAAAAAGTATGTGAAGCTAAAGGCCTTTGGTTGGTTGGTTAAATGAAAGTCAGTAGATCAAGTGGTCAAGGTTGGAGGTATAATTTTGGACCCTTAGATAAAGATCATTTTAAAGCCCTGAAACTGACTGTGTTTATCAAGGGGAAGTATAGAGATATATTGGGGTGAGCTAGGGCTGGCCATGCCTATATTTACAGCTTCCTCTATCAGCCTCAGTTTCTTCAGTCAAGTGGGAGTAATAATACTACTTAGTACACAGATAAGCTAAAGTGATCCAAGATAATGTACCAGGCAGGGAAAACAGAACCCAACATCTCGAAAAGCAAGTGCTTGATTCTATTACTTAGTGATATCATTGTATAAATGGTACTGCCCAGAAATTTTGCTTCCTGAATAAGGAAATATGAAAGAAGAGAAACATCTGGGCTGATGTTTCTTCACTATTTTCACACAATCTTATTTGCAAGGAGCTCAAAGCTGTTACAAGGGCTTCTGTGTCAAATTAGGTCTTTTTGCTAATGCTACTCTGGTAAAGGACTCGTTAAAAGGAAGGTTGATATTTGTTCTGTGCCCTCAAACTATTTGGCAATGTTTTCTCCAGGAATTTCTCACAAAATTGGTGGTCTGGAGAACAAGCTCTGAGCTATACCAGGGAGATGGTTATAACCTGCCAAGAGGAGGAGGAGAAGCAGTGATTCAAATAAAAACTGCATCTATTTGGAGGCACTTGTGATGCAAATCTGCCACCGGTAACCTTTAATTTGAGAGAATACCATTTCCAGACACTATTGTCTTCTCTTTACAATAAGATAGTCCTTTCTAGAGGAGGTAGCGCCAGGGCCAGGCCGAGTCCCCTTGTTGTAGACTAAATCATTAGGTCTACCCCTTTAAAAAAATAATACGGGCAGTGTTATCTCCTGCTGGCTTCCCCACAAGAGATATTGAAAGGGATAATTAGATAATTCCAGAAAGTATTTGAAAGCTCTGATGTAGACAAATGCTGCAGATGTTCAAAGGAATTATCTTTCTTACCTGGCTGACTCAAAAGATGTTTGAATATCAGGAGGATATCTGGCTCCTGAATCCGCTCTCTTAAGAGGATTACTAAGATAATGTCTCAGAAGTACATTGGCATTCTGAGATTAAGGCAGCTGACATTAAGATAGAAAGTGCTGGGTGAAGAGACATTTTACAGTTTGGGAGGGGTGAGGAAGAGCAGGGCAGGGAAGTGTGATATATTGGGTTTAGGTGCCGAGCTTTAAGTTTTTAAATATAAGTATTGAGGACCAAAATATTGCAGCATTTTAAAGTATTTTTCTTAAGCTAACAGGGTGTATGTGGTATGTTTTTTTTTCCAGAACACACATTCACTTCTACACCTATATCTCATCTATTTAATCTCTACGTGGTCTCTGGGAGCTCAATATATATTTAACAAAGTCATTACTAGAAACCTGAGAAGCAGTGCTTGCATATATAACCTGGTCTCATCTCCTGTGTTTTTAAATAAAATCCCTTCCGCCCCCAATTTTCACCAGGAGCTCTTAGAGTAGGAAAGATGTTTCTGTTTTTGTGTACTGTTTTGAAACTTGCAAATGGAACTAGAGTGCTGTATAGATTTAGACAGACTTGATGTTTTCAAAGTAATGTTTTGCTTACTTATTTGATTCTAATTTATATTACAGTGCTAATGATTGAAGTATTTGTTCACTCTTCAGGGGAATTCCAATCTACCATGTTCATACCCAAGGAAAGAAAAACTCTCATATCTGCTCAGGTCTATGTGTAATTGGCCCAAAAGTGGCCATTCAAACTGCTAAACAAAATATTCAAGATTTTTAATATCATTTATGAGCAACAGAATGGTATTTCTTAGAGTTCTTAAAGGTAGTTCTTGAAATTCAATGTCAAGGTACCAGCAGATTTATCTGGTGAAGATTCTCTGATAGATTCCAAGATACTACTTTCTTGCTGTGTCCTTCTGTAGAAAAGGGCTACAAAAGTCCCCTAATCTCCTTTTTTAGGAACTATTCCCATATTTGTCTCTCAAAGACCCCAGATCTTAATACTAGCACCTTACAGGGAAGTTTTAACAAGTGAATTTGTGTGCAAACCTACATTAAACCATAACAGCTCATAAATAAGAGCCTAAAAGCTTGGGATACCAGCTTCCCTCTTTTCCCTTAAACTCATACTACCTTGCTATCACATGGTCTCCCCAAGTTTCAAGGGTAGTGTGAAGATAAAGTGGATGAAGTGTCTGGAGACATGGCTCAAGTGGTTGAGCACTTGACTAACAAGTATGAGGTCATAAATTCAAAACCTAGTACCACAAATAAAAGGTGAGATGTACACATGAGACACTGAAAACTGTGATGTATAAAAACTTAGGATTTTTAACTGACATAACCAATAATTAGATAAGATAATAATGTACACATTCTGGGGGGCAATTTAAGCTCTTTGAAGAATAGGATTTTATACATTTTGCTTATCATAGTATTCCAGAATCTATGAGTTCTCTGCATATACTTGGTTTTTTTAAAACAATCAGTAATGAAAGATTATGAATGAAATTTTTAACTATAATTACCCTAGCTTGTAAACTGTTTTGAAGGCAAATATCATGAGAGGAAAATGTTAAAAAAGGAAAACCATGTATTGAATGTGTAAGGTAGATGCTAACTCTTCTATGTGTTTAATAGACTATTTCAAATAATTAGCTTTTCAAAATCAAGGATGAATACTTGTTCAGGTTTGCAAAATGAATCATAAGTCCATGCTTAAAAAATGACATTTTAGCTGGGCACCATTTTCTTATGTCTCTAATCCAAGATACTCAGGAGGGTGGGATCTGAGATCTTGATTCAAAGCCAGCGAGGACAGAATAGTCTATAATTTTTTTACCTCCAATTAACCCTCAGAAGGCTGGAAAAAGGGTTTGTGGTTGGAAGAGCAGATATGGTTTAAGTAGTAGAGCACCAGCCCTGAGTGAAAAAAAGCTCAGGGAAATCACCCCAGCTCTAAGTTCAAGCCCTAGAATTGGCATGCACATATGCACACATTCGCGCACACACACACACATACACACACTCGCGCGCGCACACACACACACACACACAAAGATATTTTTGTTCCAATTAATGTGCCAAATTAAAGCAAACTAAACCTTCAACTTTAATTAAAGTAATAACTAGCACCAAACATCCTGCTGCTTCATTATTTGACTGTACTTATTGTAGTTGAGAAGCCAGTTAGAAAGTGGATGACTTTGTACACAGAATAGTCAGATTTGCTCTCTGATTGGTGAGGGCTGAGGTAAGAGCTACAGGCAATTGACATACAATGTCCCCCTTATTTGAAATGTTAAGCTCCAAGGATACCCCTCCCCAATGGATACCTGAAACCACAGCTGGTACTAAATCTTATGTGTATCGTCTTCCCTACACATATATAACTTTTCACCTAAAAGAAGCACGTTATATCTTCTCTGCAGTATATCCAAACTGTCATATTCTTTTGCTTTGGGAAAATCATTCTTATGTAAAATGAGAGTTCTTTGAACATTATAATATTGACGGTCATTCTATAACCAGATGTGGCTACAAGCGACAGACAGGCAGGCAGCATATACAGCATGGATATACTGGGCAAAGGACATGTGTTAAATTCATGTTATCCAGAATGGTACACAATTTAAAATTGATGACTTGTTTGCTTCTGGAATTTTATACTTATTACTTTTGGACAGCAGTTGACTATGGGTAACTAAGAGTGTAGACAGTTAATCCTCAGTTGAAGGAGAAGTACTATGATTAAGCTCTGAGCTCAAGCAATGGCCATTGCTTACATTAGAGTAGCAGGTAACTTGTACTTTATACAATATTACCCCTCCTGATACTAACCTAACCAAAAAAGCAAAAACAGTCTGAGTAGAGAGACACAGTTTTTGTACAGAATCGTAGGCTCTCAAAGTCAGAGTTTGTGGCTGAAATCCATGTTCTGGGAGACATTTCTTATCAGTGTCAACAGCAGTGACTATGTATAGCTAGCCCTGGGGCGTGAACTCAGGGCCTGGGCACTATCCCTCTCTGTGCTCAAGGCTAGTGCTCTACCATTTGAGCCACAGCACTAATTCTGGCTTTTTCAGTGTTCCTTATTGGAAATAAGAGTGTCACAGGCTTTCCTGCCTGGGTTGGCTTCAAACTGTGATCCTCAGATCTCGGCCTCCTGAATAGCTATGATTTATAGATGTGAGCCACGGACACCTGGCTTAAAATAATTTTTAAAAATCATTTTGTTCAAAGTTAGTGGCAACAGGAGCTCTATCATGACCATTATATAAAATTAAGCTGGAGCTTTAGAGTTCAAGTTTACACAATTTATTTTTCTGAGTCCTAACAGCTTTCTGCTAATTTCCTAAGAATTATTATACAAACAAAATATTTCATTGGTAACTTTGTGCTTTAGTTATAAAAACCATTATAGTCATGGCACAAATGTTCTAAAGGTCCAGGTTTTTTTTGGAAATTTCTGTTTGGATTGTCTCTTAAGAAGACATTTTCTTGGCCTTCATTTCAGAATAATCTCTTCTCTCATCTTCTGCCTTCTTTTCTCTTTTCCTCTTCTCCCATTTTCTTTCTCCTTTGTCCTTTTCTCCCTGACTCATGCTTTTCTTTCCTTAAAGATGGATTGCAATGGTTTCTCAGCCAACTTCTCTGGCAAATTCAAACTCCAGGATGGGACCAGCATCCTGTGAGAGGATTTTGGATTCTACTGAATCAAGTCCAGTCATTAGTTTTAGTTTTGGCTCCTTTTCTTGGCTTCAGTTTTTAAAAGCCAGCCACCATGTCAGTTTTAAGACTTAAATATGTACTCCTGATGCATATACAGTTTGGTTCCAGAATATCCATCAGATGTATTCCATACTTCTTAAATTTTTTTAAAATAAAATTCCTACTGTTGGCTTAGGGAGAGTATTTTTTTCCCCTTGAACATTTTACTTTCCTTAAATAGAGAACACCTTGACTTAATATTTTTCTCCCAAAAGGGGAACAGGAAGGGAAGAGTTTCAAGGAATTGAAGGCAACATGTTTTTGGATATGGAGAGGAAAGAAGCCCTAGGGCTCTCTGCCTGGTTAAATGATTATTTCAAATGCTTTTTGCTTGTAGGTTTTATAGCAGTTCTTTTTGTTCACTTTGCAGAATATGAAGGAGCTCAGCCCAGCTTTTTACCACTCCTCATTTAAGCCAGGACTCAACAATATATGTTAAGTGTCACTACTGCAAAAAATGAGTGCTGGGGATGTGAAAATTGGCTATGTCCATGGTCCCATGTTGGTCCTGACAAGAACTCAGGTTGTTACATGTGGTAAGTGACCCAGACTGGAGAGTCTACAATGCTTTCTAAAGCATCCATCCTGGAACTAGCTCTTACTGGCTGATGAGATCACCTGCTAAATTTTCAGGAATTGTACCAAGTGTTAAACACAAGCAACTTACTAAAGATTAAGTTTTACTAACTTAAAATGATATATTAAAATTAAGGGTAGTACATACTCCAAACTAATGGTGCACTAATTATTTTAGTGTTATCTATGATCTTGAAGTTATCTGTTCCAACCACCCATAAAAGAATGGAATATTATATCATAAGATGCTATGTTGTGTTCAGTGATATCACACTAGAACTTGAAACCAGCCATTGTAGGTGTATTTACACTAGAGCAATTGGGAAAAACCATAAGCTAGCATATTTTCCCCCACAGAATTGGCTCTTTTACATAACTACAGAGAGAGGACAGAAGCAACAACTCCTTTAGAATCAAACCAGATCACATGCGCCTTAGTAGAAAGGAAATGCTAAGAGCTGGACATAAGGTCCTGTATGTGAGAATGGGAAGAAGCTCATGCCATTCTTCTAGCACAATCATCACTGCATATGAGAAATACAGACTGGGGAAGAGTTCCCTATATGAACTTGAAAAAAATTTCAGGAGACTAGGACAAAAGTTGGAAGGGAAATTTCAAGAGATCCAGGAAAATGTCTTCCCTTATTCCTAAGAACACACTGAGTGTTGAAAATGAAATTGAGTTTCAATCATCCATTTTTGAGTAGACTACATTAAATATAATCTTCTCATCGTTTTCTGTGAAGTTAAACTGAAAGAAAATCTTAAGATAAATCTCCAAAGGTTAGAAATAATCAGGAGTTTTCCTTTCTCATCAAAATGAGAAAAATGTTAATCTCTTCTACATAGAAGAGGAATTAAAAGTAGTTTGCTTTGGATATATATCCTATAAATGCATTATAAGCATTTTTCTTAAACTTTCATTTATATATATATATATTTTTTTAAAGATGCCTTTCCCTGAAAAATATGGCCTTGTTACAAACAGAAATAGAACAGATCCTGATTTTCTATGCAGTAGTGAAGAAATCAGAGAATAGAAAATGGTTCAAGGTTACTATTCCTTGAAGTAATGTTACAATTGATGGATGGAATACAAAATTTGAATTTGAATAAACCAGAGAAAATCTTGTAAATTTAGAATCATTGAGACTGTATGACTTTCCTTTGAAAACAAAACTAAAGGAGAAATAGAAATAGACCATAAAGCTTTATAAATAGTATGTCCATTTTTTTCTCAGAGATCATGCAGGTAGGAACAGACAATCTGTCAATGAAGTAGGCCAATGTTTTTCCTTCAATGTAAGAATAATAGATTATTGGGCATAGAGCACTGAAATTCCTGTGGTAATGTAGGTGTAGACAACAGCCACCAGCAGCTCTTTCCTGGAGTCTGCTCACGTTGGACATCTATATAGGTCCTTCTCCTCCTCTAGGAAATAATTTTCAGTTGAAAATAACTATATAGTTATAGGATTAAGTGCAGGGGTAAGGATATCAATCTGCTTTTCTGATCTTAGATAATGAAAGTAGAGCCATAGACTCTGGTGGACAAGTTAAACAGCAGAAAATGAGTACTATGACACCTTAAACATATCATAGGTATTTTCAACGATAACCACGAAGATACTTAACCTTTAGGAGTGGTTTTAGATAGTCCATGAGAAGCATTTCACATGAATTGTATCCTTGTTTCATTCAAACAACTCTTTGAGAATTCTTTTAGTCTTCAATTATCTAATTGAGTTTAGATAATATATACATTGCCTCCCCTTCGCCCCCCCCCCCCCAATCACACAGCTGGTAACAGCCAGATCTTTGATGGGTCTGATGTCAAACTCTGACAGATAACTACTATTCTGTAATGTTTTAAAGAGAATACTGGCAAACTTTTAAAGTATTTGCCATTCCTTATTGTTGAGTTCTCTCTGCAGTGTATATTATGAATTCAACTAAGCAAAAAAGAATTGTTTCTTCCATATGTAAAATGAAGTGTTAGGGAAGAGTGTGCATTTGTTCTCATGCCTGCATTTGTGCCTATATTAAGCTATTTCCTTCTTTTTCTATTGCTGTTGATTGTGAGGCCTGGACTCAGGGCCTGGGACAGCTCCCTGAGCTTTTTACTCACCACTAGTGCTCTACCACTTTTATCTGAAGTACCACTTCTCATTTTCTGGTGGTTAATTGGAGATAAGGATCCTGTGGACTTCCCTGCACTGGCTTCAAATGGTGATCCTCAGATCTTAGCCTCCCAAGTAGTTAGGATTTCAGGCATCAGCCACTGGCTAACAAAAGTAGTTTTCTTTACTATAGTGCTGTAGTAGAGTTTGAAGTTTGATATTGTTAGACCTCCAGTACTACTTTTTCTGCTAAGGATGACTTTTGTCTTTTATGGTTCCAATGAATTTTTGGATTGTTTTCTCTATGTCATTGAAAAATGATGTTGAGATTTTAGTGGGCATTGCATTGAGTTTATAGATTGGGGCAGTACTGCCATTTTCATGATATCAATTCTGCCAATCCAGGAGCATGGAAAGTTTTTGCACTTACTTAGGTCTTCTTCAGTTTCCTTTACATTTTTATAGGTTTCACTGCTGAGGTCCTTCACATCCTTGGTTGTTAATTCCTACTTTTCTTTCTTTTTTTTTTTTTTTTTTTTTTTTTTGGTCTGTTATAAGGCCTGAACTCTGGGCCTGGGTGCTGTCTCTCAGCTCTTCAGCTTAAGGCTAGTGCTCTACCACTTACGGCACAGCGCCACTTTTGGCTTTTTCTGCTTATGTGGTGCTGAGGAATCAAACCCAGCAAGGCATGCACTCTACTATTGAGCTACTTTCCCAGTCCCAATTCCTACACATTTTTATGTTTTTTGAGACTATTTCAAATGGAATTGCTTTCCTGATTTCAGCCTTGATCTTCTCATTGTTGGCATATAGGAAAGTTATATTTTGTGTGTGTATGGGTGTGTGTGATTTGATGCTACTTTACCAAGGTTATAATTTTATAAGTTGCTACTATATCAGGGTACAGTAAAGCCACTAGCACAACCATAATCATTATAGCACTATTCACCATAGCCAAGGATGTAATCAGCCTAGAAGCCCCTCAATGAATGAGTGAATCAAGAAAATGTAATATCTATCTCTGTAGCTTTATCTCTCTCTCTTTCTCTATCGCAGAATTTACTTTCCATTAGAAAGAATATTGTACCATATGTAAAGAAATGGAAAGACCTGGAAAAAATTATGTTAAGTGAAGTAAGTCAGGACCAGAGAGACAAAGGATCAATTTTTCCCATATAATATATATATATATATACACATACACACATATATAATAAAACTCTAAACAATGCCTTCACAAATAAAAGAAGGTGTTTTCTGCATCTGAATTCTCGAGATATTACTTAATGTGTGAATGTTTTGAAAAAAGATCTAGAGAAAAGAAAATAACTTGGAGAGTGGAAAAAATAAAACTGAATAGTTAATGAAAAAACGTGTTTGTAAAACTACAAAGTGTTGTGCTGGAAAGGGACATTTAGATAAACAACACCTCTGTAGATGAGGAAACTAAAACTCAATGGCTAGAAACAGAAATAGTTTTCTTTTCTTTCCTGTTTTTCTAGGATTTTTTGGTCTTTATTTGAGTTGGAGACTCAAGAAGAGAAAATTAAGTAACTGAAGGCTGTCCTGCTCTTCTGTAATGGGTTCTACTCTGGTCTGTAATAACTATTAATTGAATGGATGGTTTCAATTGCAATTTAATAAGTCTTCCTTCTTAATTTAGATTATATCTGACAAACCAATCTTTTCCCGGATTAGATTTGAAATCATTCCTATTACAGAAAATGATATCTTGTGAAATCAGTTTTATTTTCCCTGCTAAGAGAAGAAGGAGATTTATGTATTGATATCTGAAGTTCAAAGGCAGAAACTCCATAGGTTTCTTTCTTTTCTTTCCCTTGGAGAATTTTTTTAAAGTTGTGTAGAGTTCACTATTAAGGGTGTTCCATTAAAAATAACAATTCAACAATTTGCCTACATTTGCATTTGTTTACAACTTCAATGTGCTGAGGGCTGGACTTGGCCCTAGTTACTTTGCAACACGGTATGATCCCAGTTCTAGGAGAGTTTTTCCCTCAAAGGAAATTAGGAGATTGTCCGGGAACAAGTACCAAACAGAACTGGTCATATTGTCAACGCTGTGATAGGGATCCACAGAGGGACTGACTGACAAGTCAGTGGTGGGAAATGTTACAGGTAGAAGTTGCAAGTCTATGCAAGAAACTATGAGGAAACCTCATGGTGAGCTGTGAGTACAGAGCCCAGTGATGAGAAAATGGGTCACAAGTAGGCAGGCAATGGCTGAGCAGGAATTAGATTCCTCTGTTGGTGCAGAGGGAGCTGCTGAGGACTGGAGGCTTGGTCTGTAATAGATTGCCAGCCTCGTGAATACAAGGTTCTGATATCTGATATTGAATACAAGGTTCTCAATATCTGAAGGGGAGCTACTGAAAGGCAGATGAGAGGAATATACTTCCTTCAGGTCTTAGAAATACGTTGGTGGCTAGGTGAAAGATGAACTTGAAGGGATTCCAAAGAAAGTCAGAAGACTAATTAGGAGGCAGTTATCATTAGAGGAATATTTTTGTAAGGTTTCTTTAAAAAATAAAAAGGAACTTTTTGTCAAAATTAGTCATATGGGGTGGAGGAGCTTGTTTATTACCTGTATTGATTGTCTGGCATTATATCTGTGTGTTTATTGGTATACTTGTTTATCTATTCAGTATCTGTCTCTTCTACGGCATTTGATGAGAGGAGTTGAGCCTGGACCACTCCTGTATGCTGCAGGCCTATAACAATGTGTGCCACACAGATGCTCAATACATCTTTGCTGGATGAATATTTGAAAAGAAAATAGCAATGCTTGACTTGAACATGAGCATATACTGACACAAACACCTGCTTCTGAGAAGTCTGATAATGGTCTCAGGCCCTAGACACTTTGGTCTTAAGGTTTTTTATTTTTTTAACCTGTCCTATTCTCCAGAGCCATTTCAAACATCTGCAAGCTTAGCCACCCTGAATTCTTCCCACACTGCTGGGAGACGGGGCCTCTCAAACAACACTAATTGGTTTGTAGGTAATAGATGTGAAAGGTAATAGATCTGATTTTTTTTAAGGAAAGAAAATAGTCTTTTGTGCAAACCCCAAGTGTGCTATTAGCCCCAAAAGTTGAGTAATTTGGAACATCATCCTTTACATTGAGAACCCCAAGCTCATTAAAGCCCTAAAATAGGTCTACTAAGCTATTGGCTCAGCTCTCTCCCGGAGAGCAAGAAACCCAGACCAAAGTTTTTCTTACCCGACTTTCCACCAACCCCTAATCCAATTTGATTCATACCCAGCCAAGGCGACCTTTGTGGGAAACCATGATTTTCTTTTTGCTCTGTAATATCTCTCCCCCTTCTTGATTGTATTTGAAATAATTTTTACAAAGCATTTAAAAATTGAAGAAAGCTATTCATAGAACTCTTTGCCTGATATATTTCTCTTTTTTTCATGTTTAACAATCTTTAATTCAAATGCTAAAATGTAGTACAAGCCATTTTTTAGAGCTTGGGAATTTGTTCTTAAAAACAAGAGTAGGGGAAATGTGACAAAATGATATTTCTACTTTTTATAAACTTTCAAAGAAAGTGTAAATCTCAGGGCCTTGAAAGATCTATTTAACCAAACCCCTTACCAATAGCTTATACCCATTCTATATACTTATTCCTGAATAAAGATTACAATTCAGCTTTGCTTACATAACCACTTGTACCAGCTTGCTTCCTATACTGTCAAATATATCATGAACTACTTTCGAAATACATTTCTTTTAAAACAAGAGGGTAGTTCTTTGTAGAAAGCAATGCTTAAGCTTCCAGGTACATTTCCCAGAAAACAGCATATGCTATTCAAAGACTGAGATACTCTCAAATTAGAAGACCTATCTTAATGTGCATAGAGGCATGAGTGGCAAAGTTGAAGATCAGTATTTAACTATGTTTTCTATTTATTTGAAGCATAGTAATATATATATATATATATACACACACACATATGTACACTTTGGATATTCAGTTTCACATCACTGCCATTAACTTGAGGAACGTTATACAGTTTTTTAAAAAAGGAAATAAAAGGAAAAAATTGTCTCCTTTTTTTGAGCAGTGCATTACATAATTTTACCTGCCCAAAGAGACCATTTACAAATATCAGGCCAATAAACTGCTAACATCCATAAAAAGGTAGCTATCATACTAAAATGCAAGACTTGAAAGGTGGTATCCAGACAAGAAAAGACCAAAACAAACTGGAATGAAAGCCTAGCGATCACATCTACATTCAGGGCTTTTTGTTTGGACCTTCATCCTCTTCTCTCCCCTTACCTTATCCTGCTGGAGTTCCAGGCCTCATTCCTCTAGGAGCCTGTTCACTCACAGACCCCACACTTCCTTGCCCAAAGCACTCAATACACATCTTGCTTCCCATCATAGAAACACTCGTGGTTGCTAGTACACAGTGAGCTTCAAGACAAGAGGAAAAAAGGTATAGAAGGGAAGAAGAGATGAGGATTCACCAGCATGAGAAAGAAGAACACATGAGATGCCAAAGAGAGGAAAGCTATAGCCAGATGGGATGCATGGGTCCAAGAGAAAGAGGCATGAGAATGGGTGGTGGAGGAGCAATGAACATGGTTGATCCCTATGGTTCAGGAGGCCAGAAATATCCACCTCCAGGTGCTGGTGGTGGCGACCACATAGGTTATGGTAACTGATATGTTTCAGTGTGAATTCAATCACTCCATCACCAGGTTTAAAGGACTGATAGAGAGGTGGTTAGGGATTCACGACAGGAGACTAATAGAGAACAGAGGGGCATTTGTGCAGAAAAGAGGCACTATCAAGGCTGAAGACCCATTGCACTTCTCCATTTGGTTTAAGGTGGGTCCTGTTTATCTTCAGCTGGATGGAGACAAATAGGCACTGTGCACCTGGTAATTGTATTCTGCAGGTACAAACCCAGGAGCTCCATCTCATATGATTTATGAAAGGGAGCTACCTTCTGCTTTTTAACATGTGTTTGACTCATACAAAGGACCATTTTCCCCTGAAGGTCCATTAATAAAAGTTATACTGTAGCCTTAAAAGGAAGAAGTGATGTTGAATTATTAACAATTGAACATATACCATGTATGTCTCAGGTACACAGATGATGACATAATAGACATTTCTAGAGAAAGAACAAGGTGTGCAGGAAAATCACAAACATTGGGAAAGAAAATCCCCCCCAAATTGCTCACATATGTGAGAGATTAGTCAGCATACTTGGGGCTCACCAGAAGTTTTGGGTAGCCAATAATTTCATCGTGATTGAGTAGTTGGGAACTCAAAATGAATGTACCTTCTCAATGCCACTTTGTCAGACATTTTTTAATGAAGTAATAGATCTGTGAGTCAGTAGGAAAAGCAGTGCATAATTTATAATCCAAGCTGGCATACTGTGTTATTTCATTTTATGCTATGGCACCTGTATAATGTACATATATTTAAAGAAATGTTATTAATGCAAGTACCTTTGCAGACACTTGCATACTGTTTTCTTGCATGTTCATGATGGCTTCAGAAATCTTGACATCTATAGGATCCATGACCGACTCAATGTTGAATGGCCCTTCCAATCGTTCTGCCACCAAAAGCATTGCATCTGTAAAAACACAGAGACATAATTTACCAAGAACCAGGAGCTCCAGCTACTTAATCCACATTCACCCATTTTCAAAATGACTGCCTGAAAGATAATGTCAATCTTTCCCATTTTTCTTTCCCATAGTTGAAAATAAAATAGACAACTAAAAAATCACTTTTACTTCAGTCAAAGATTTATGATTAGTTTACCTGCACAGAAGCATACCTGAAAATAAGAAAATTAGTATAAATGCACACAGTTGAACATAGCTACCTATTTTGTGTGAAATAAAAAGCAATATAAGGTCAGCAATCAACTGCATTTTGAAAATAGGATGTGATCAAGAATTGAGTGTAGGGAAAATGAAAATACTAGAGGAAAAAGAATGCAGATTTGTAAATTGGGTGCACAAATATCAAGATGCCAGTCAAGTGTATCTACCTGTGTGAAGCATTCCTGGATTTCTCCCCAAAAGACATGCTCCTACTTTGTGCTACCTTTCTACCCAGCATGCCCTTCTGTTTTTGATTTTCAACACTTCTTGGGAGATAAGGGGAACTTCCCTTACTTGGTTTGGTATTTTCAAATGTCTGTAAGATGTACTGAACTTAGTGGAACTAACTATTACTCAGAATGAATGAGACTCCCGGAGGAGACTGTAATGATGGCATGGAAACAAGAGCTATGATGCAGCAATCAGACCTTGTTTTGTTCTAAAGGGCTGAATGGCTATGAGAAAAATCTTTGGTGTTATTAAGCCACAAGTTTGTGAGCATATAAAAAGACAGAGGACAAGGACGCTCTCTGTGTGCATTGTGGGGACAGATGCCCTTTCTACAGCATCCATTCTTCGTAACCAGAACATGGTTTGATGAGCCACTGTCCAACCAGAATCTGCATTAGAATGTTTTTGTAATAATGAAAGTTTGATAGTAGAAGAAGGTCTGTGTTTAGCAGGACTGAGGAATTCAAAAATTAATTTAGATATAATTAAAAATAATCCCTTGAGTCCAGTCGCTAGCAAACTAAACAGTACAGTGTAGACTTTTAACATCTTGACTCAAAAGATGTCAACATTTTCAATTGTTATAGCTTATGGAAACTAATCTTCAACACTTTTTTTTTTGCAAAATAATATGCGTTTATTATCCAATAGTCACAAAACGTAGAAAAGAAAAACAGAGGAGAAATACACCATAATCCTACTTCCCAGAATAACACTATAAACAGTGTGGTATGTACTCTATATTTTTTCCCTCTGTGCATGAATATTTTAAGCTTGCAATGAAATATAGAGCACATATATCATATAATCTACTTTCTAAATGTAATATATTATTAATGCACAACACTGTTTATACTTAGATGTTTTAGAGTGGGGTGTAAAGAAACCAAATTTTATTTTTATTGCTTATCTAACCATGTTCAACCCAAGTCCACAATGAAAAACTCTCAGGGTTATAAAGTAGCTATGAATTAGATGGGTGAGAAATGTTTTAAGATGACATTTTTTTATAGGACATACAGAACTGTCTGGGAAACAAAGACTCCTGTTTTTAAAGAGCCTAAGGCTTTCTAAAGCCACATCAGTGTTTACAGCTATCAACTAGTGTTTTTTCCCCCAGACTTCTGAGCCGTCGCTGTACTCTCCACGGAATGAGCGCAAGAGTGAATTCTTCTCTTCCGTGGTAGAGCCCAGAGCAGTGGAGAGCATCCTCCATCTGACCCCTCACTCTGTACCACACATCATTGTTATGTGGGTGACCCAAAAAGCATACCTACAAACAAAAGGTCTCATAAGAAGCCCTCCATGTTTTTTTCATTTTTTCTCCTTTAGATGATGCAGAAGTATCCATGTATGTCACAGCAGGGGCTCAAGTGAAAACAGCTATTTCTCCAGATCTTATGAGTTAATTATATGGCAGTATGAACAGAGGATGCACTTTGGTTGTAATATTTCAATATTGAATGTTTTATTCCTTAAAGTTTGGAAGAATAGGTGAATGAATGTTGTCTGGAAGCTAGTCTACTTCTTTTGTGTCTTTATATATACACTGTGTGTTTATCAAAAAAGATCTCCTTTTTTTTTTTAACAAAATTTCCTAGCAGGTCCCCCCTGATGATTAGTTCTAATGAATGAACAGGTTACTCTGGACAGATAACATATTTTAAAAGAAAAACCATCAGGAAATCATTGTATGGGGAAAAAAAATAAATTACCCAGCAAATGTAGTGGAAGCAATTGATAACTGTGAGATGGCTACCAGTTAATTGTGTTTTACATGTGTATTTGATTTTTTTTTTTGGGTCCAGTCGTGGGGCCTGAACTCTGGGCCTGGGCGCTGTCCTTCAGCTCTTCAACTCAAGGCTAGCGCTCTACCACTTGAGCCACAGCGCCACTTTCGGCTTTTTTCTTTTTGCATATGAGGAATCGAACCCAGGGCCTCATGCATGCAAGGCAAGCGCTCTACCACTGAGCCACCTTCCCAGTCCCATTATATGTGTATTTGAATAAAATGTGTAGCCAATGAGTACATACACATATATATCCAACATGAAGAGGTTTAGTTGGTGAAGTAATATTTGTTGTAATAAAAGTCAGAAGGCAGATTCAATCTGGCCTATTTGGGTTGGCTCCTCATAATCTGGTGAATTCAGCTTTTTCTTTTTTTCTTCTTCTTTGGAGTTATTGGGGTTTGTACTCAGATTTTGTGCTTGCTAGAAAGGTACTCTTCCACTGAAGCTGTGTTCCCTGTCCTGTTTGGTGTTGTATAACTCCAGCATGCTAGCTTGCCTTGTCGATTCTGAGCTTAAAAACTCATTTCCCCAGACTACAATAATAGTGCTCAGGTTGATGCTTTCTCTCAGTTAGTTGCCTGCCAGCCTGTGGATCCTACTGTCAGGAGGCAATAAAATACAGAGCCAAATGCCCCACCTTAAACTTCCTGTCCTTCTGTTTCCATTGTTTTATGTCAATTCACTTGCTTTGTTATACAAAGCAATTGAGCATAATTAAGTTTTAATGCACATATCCATTTTCCACTTAATTTAGATCGTAGGTCAGAATATACCTTCTTAAAAAGAGGTTTAGTTATATGGTTTAGCCTATTAGTAGTCTTCTTTCTTTAAAAAATTACAATATGAAGATACTGTTTCAGCTTGAAACATCAGGATCATCATTATAAAGGAACAATGAGCATGTAGTTAACAATACTGAATTATACACTTCAAAAATTGTTGAAAGCAGATTCCACACACTTCTTCCTTAAAGACAAAGCATTTCACAAATTCTTCATCAAAATGGATGAAGAGAAATCATTCAGCAGTTATGAATGCACACAAATGCATCGAAATACTCAGTTCATTAAGCCAAAAATACACAAAATATTCTAATTCCCAGAAAAGCTCAGATAAGGTATGTGTCTAATATCTCCATAAAATAACACAGATTTACATTATATATAGGTTCATTGTAAGAATGGGAAGAAAGGTGGCAGAAAATACATGTATTTTCCTACTACATAGTTGTTTGTGAAAATACACTAGATGTTCAAAGGCCTGATAAACCTATACAAGTAAATTATACACAGATTCTTACAATATTAAAAAAAACATTTAGATTCAAAACCACAAACATCTAGATAATGGAATCACCCACCTGTACTTTCCCTTTTTGTTCTAAATATACATGGCATGAAAGGAAAATATGGTTTTCTGGAAAACTTCTCCAAGATTTTTCACTTACATCACCTGCTGCTGGTAGGAGTCTAGTTCCCTTGGATTACAAAGTGAGAAAGTCACCACTGGGCCCTAGATTTCAGAAAAGGCATTATTGACTGGTGGATCTGGCTGCAGACTCCAGTGGGAAGAGAAAGTCTGAGGAGTCCACAAGCTGACCGGTAGATCCCTGTGTGTCAAACTGGCTTTCCACTTGCCTGGCAAACCTCTCACGTCATGCACCCTGCGTCTAAGGCCAGCCTCCTTCTCCCTTGAGGCTGAGGGAACTCATGCATTGGGACAAGCTGAAATCTTACTCCTCCCAAACTACAGAAAACCACAAAATAGTTTTGAGACACCAAGACAGTAGCTGGTTAAGTTTCTCTGAAACCAATTAAGTCATAACATGGCCCTAACTTGCTTCAGAGGCTGCCATCCTGTGCTATCAAAATTATCTGTGTCATATTTAAATATCTTTGGGGTATTCTTTTTACCTACGGTCTTAAAGCTGTTATCTCGACAATTAAATGAGGACAGTCAGAGTATGTGAGCTAATGATGAGGTGCTTGTGTCTATACAAATCTTTGGTGTTACTCAACTTTTGTTTCTCTTTAAACAATATTGTTTCTCCTTATGGAGAATAAAAATACAGGGTTAGAAACAGCTGGTATAATAGAGTTATTGTTGCACACGGAGAGATTCGGAGCTGTCCTTTCAAAGGCAATGAGACAAGGTTGCAGGTAAAGCTGCACTTGTAGGCCAAGGCATTAGGATTACATGAGCACAGACTTTCTGGTAGGGAAAGAAAGAAGGGCTGTGAAGTCAGTGCCTGAGTTTTTATTCAGGCCCTTCCACTAAATACCCAGGAGAAAATGTCCTAGGCCCTTCAGCCACAGAGTACTATTTTTTTCATCTATGCAATGGAAACTATGACAACATCTGCCTCATTGTGGTACTATGTGCAATGACAGAGGATTCTGCTTTAATAATTAATACCACCTTTTCTTAGACTTTTATAAGTCAGCACCACTAGGTAGTATGAATAGAAAAGAGAGGATTAACTTGCAACATTTTTTTTGGGGGGGGAGGTGAAGTATTGACAGAAATCGATGTGGGGAATAATGTTATCCATTTACTAATGGAAATGGGTAGCTTTAAGATGCAGAGCTGGTCCTGCTATGTATATTTGGTTAATGTTTAGATAATAGCTGCCTAGAGAGATGAGTTCATTACTGAGAACTATGAGCCTGAGTTATTTTCTCATGATGTGCCTCTTTGGCAATTACAGATGACTATAAAATTTTTGGCACTCTTTCCACTGGGAGTGGAGGGGTTATGTCCCATCCCCTTGAATCTTGGTTACGTTCAAGGACTGCTGTGACTAGTCAGATACAGTGACAGACTTCTAGAGCTAGTGTCTAAGACAACCTCCGTGTTCTCCCTTGCAAACCTCCTCTCCTGAGGTTATACCTGGTTGGGCCCTATGTGGCCACTTCAGGTGACAGTCCCAGCAAGGAACAGGGTATAGAGCTATGAGAGGATCCATCTTGGAAATTCCAGACCAGCCTATCCACCTGCTATCTACCAAGTAGTGACCCCAGTCAGCATGGCAGGTAGTAGAAGAATCAGCTGGCTGAGCCTTGCCTGAATCTCTGATCCAGTTCGCTACCTTCTGATGATACAGTTGCCACTTGTCATATTGGAGCACAATTTATTTTGTAGAAATAAAGAACTGGAGCAAACAACCATTTGTAAGAAATACAAAAATAATTCTTTCCTATTTGCTCAACAATACCCAAATTCCACAATTTCACAAATATGGTGATGGTTCAGAAAAAAGACAAAATGTTGCCCTGAAGGGAATATATAGAAAAAACTTGCTCTTGCTTCACAGAATATTAAGGTTGGTAGCTTCAGGTTAAGGAAGTATATGTCCCAAAGGGGAGTGTGTGTGTGTGTGTGTGTGTGTGTGTGTGTGTGTGTGTGCAGAGATGTGGGAATGGCTTGGAAAAAGAAAGAAATTTGGTTTTACTCCATGAAGAGTAAAGATGGAGACGAGGAACTAACACCATCTCTGATCTCTGCATGGGACTAGATTGAAAACTGTCCAACTGCAGGGACTCCTGTGGTTTCTGTTTCACTAAGACATACATATCAAGAAGAGGAGATATAAAATAACACTTTGCTCAACAGATTGACTTTAACCTGGAGAATAAAGGTTTCCAGAGTACTTTAGAGGAGGCAGGAAGAGAAAATCTTTCTTTTGAGCTGGTATTTTTTCCTAAGTCTTAGAGAATATATATAACCTTGAAAATTCAATTCAAATAATCTTAATTTAGCCGAGCCTGGTAGTACGTATCTGTAATCTCAGCACTTGGGAGGCTGAGGCAGGAGGATCTTGAGTTTTAGGCAAGTTTGAGCTATATAGTGAAACCTCATCTCAATTCCCCCTCTAAACACCTTACTTTAAATCTTGTATCTGCCTCTTTTCAAAGCTTGTTGAAGTGTCATAAGGTCTAAAGATTACAAGTGGGGACAGAAACTGTCTGTAGGGCTGCTCTCATAAAGTTTTTTGAGATCACAAAGGTAAAGTATATAAAAATATTTTCTCTCCATTTGGGTGAAATTTGCATTAAGATAATTGCCAGTTCAGAACTCTCATTAACTCATCTAAACTTGTCCTTCATAAATCCTCCATGACAAAACATGCAAGCACAGTTTCCCTCCTAGCCTTTTTTTGAATTCTGCAACTGTCTGGTTACTTTCCTTAGAAGCAGTGTTTGCTCCTCTTACCTCTGTTTTAGCTTCCCTGAGACACTTTCCTCAGTGTGAAGCATATGAAAAAAAAATGGAAAAATCAAGCATTTTATTTACAACTACCCTGGTCAGTTCATTCATTGGCATCCAATTCTTCATTAAAAGGAAAATTAAAAACCAGCTTCTGTGTTTAAATATAGGTTGATGAATGCCCATGGCATGCGTGTAATTAAAGGCCCAGCTTGCTAGAGGCAGGTGCATAGAGCATATTTGTCCTTTACTCCCACCCAAATTGATGAATTAAAATGCCCCATGAGATCTAGGCTGGGAATACAGTTCAACAGAGGCCTGGACGAAAAGCATAGTTCCTGGGGATTGAGGGTCTTCTGTCACAGTGGCAGAACAGGCCTGAATGACCAGGCAAGGAGACAGACTTCAGAACAGAGAATTTGAATATACATAGGCCAAAGGTCCAAGCCTTTCTCAGGGTTTCCAAAATATTTTTTTGTTTTTGACTATCATTGCAATACATCTGGATTTGGTGCTTTCTAAACTGTTCTTTCACATTGAGGGTTTGTCCTTTAACTATGCAATTAGACAACAAAATGGCGAGACAGAGGACAAAGGGTGAAAACAATGCAGCGATACTCACACGACAATATGTTGGAAATGAGCTGTACATCTTTGCGGGGGGGGGGGCGCTGAGGGATGGGGAATTGGAAGGGAGGGTAAGTGGGAGAAAAATGAGAGAGATGGTAACAAGTGCAACAACAAGAAATGTACTCATTACTTTATGCATATACCTGTAACCCCTTTGTAGATCACCTTGAAAATAAAATTAAATATGGAATTAAAAAGAAGTTCATTTTGGCAAGTACTGAGATTTGAACTCAGGTACTTGTGCTTGCAAGACAAATAATCTACCAGTTGAGCCATGCTGGCTATTTTTTTTTTTTTGCTCTAGCTATTTTTCAGATAGTATCTAAAGTCTTTGCCCGATATGAACTATCATCCTCCTATTTATATCTCCTGTGCCAGTGGATGACAGATGCCTGTAACTATATCTGCTTTGTCTGTTGAGATAGGGTCTTGATAGGTTTTTTCTTACCTCGGCTAGCCTTGGCAGTGATCCTTCTTATCAGTCTTTCCAAATAGCTGGGATTATTGGTATGAGCTACTGTGCTCAATCTGATTATATAAATTTGATTAGGCCACTTCTGTAATCTAAAATCATAAAGCTGGCACTAAACCTGGCATAAGAAAGACCCTTTACACACTGACTGTGCTAGTTTTGCCTTCTACCACTCCTGCCTTCTAATTCAATGCCTCTACCCAACATGGTTCAGGGCCTATAGGATACAAATGATGTTGCTATGAGTATCTATGTAAATATATCTGTTGAATAAAGTCTAAGAAGTGAAACTTTTAGGCTAAATGTATGAACTTTCAAAATCTTGAGAGATATAACCAGAGTTCTCTACACAAAGCCCAGATTTCTATGTTCCTCGTAGTGAAATGTGACCATTTCTGGTTCTCTAAGTCTTCAACTTTCAGATTTTAAAATGTTTATATCTTTCCTAATTGGTCAGCATAAGAAAATAGCCTCTCAGTGTAGTTCTCACGTGAATGTCTCTCAGTGTAAGTTGGACACCTTTAATACAACTAAAAGCTATTTGTTTTGTCTCTTTATAAATTTGTTCACTTGTTTTACTGCTGGGATTACTAATTTTTTTCACATTGATATAAATGTTTCTTTTTCAAAGACTTAGAAAAATCTGTCCTTTTGTGACAGAAAATTTCAGTTATTTCCTCGATGTTCTTTATCTTTTGACTTCATCCATGATGGATTTGCTTGGCAGATACATTTTACTTTTATGTAGTTCAACTTAACAATCTCTTTTTTAAAAAAAATTCTTACTTTTTCTCCTTCCCAAATCACCTCTATGACTTAATCTACTGTCACTTGCATTTTTAGTCACTAATTGACTTGCTGACCCTTGCTTAGGGCCCAGGCACTTTGCAGGCCTTTACCCCAAATACAATTTATTTTCTATCCTTAGTATTTGGATATTTACTTCTGTCTCAGATCTTTCCATTACTATGTAATATTGAAGAGGGCCAGATACTTTATCTGGATTGTTTCAACTCCTGGAACAATATGGTCAGTTTTCTGTATCTGTGGGTGTCAAGTCTGCACATTTACCCAACTTCAGATTAGAATAGTCAAACAAAATTAAGATGCATGTTATTAGGTCTGTATAGATTTCCTCCTCATTATTTCTTCAGCAATACATTCTATCAACCACTTGCAAGTACTCTACATTTGGTCAGAAGTATGAGATGGATGTTCCTAAGTCACAGGTAAATACCACACTGTCATTTTATCTGCAGATTTAGGAATCCAAAGGGGTGCTGGGACTAACAACATGATATGGGAAAATGGCAGTACTTGAATCCTGAGTGGTGTTAAATGACCATTTATTTGTAAAGTAAATTTTTAGAACAAAAATTTAAATCTTCCTATATTTTCTTCTACTAGCTTAATAAAAACAAGCCTCCTATCCCTCCCTTCTGTCCTAAATGTCCCTCTCCTTCCTCCCCAGCACGCATACAACCACAAATGCCTGAAAAACTTTATAAGCACTGGCTACAGGATAAATGGCCCCTTGGTGGCTTTTGATGTGTTATAACATAGATGAAGTATTTCTGGGGGAATTTAGAATCTTATTGTACTTTTTTATTAGGTAGAAATAACTTTTTAGTTCTTCTAGCTTGAAATTGAAAAGTGTGGCTGGTTTGTTTTTGTGGAAGGTTATTTCTAGGTTACACATCCCCTCCCCCCATACTCCTCCCCAAATGTGGATATTTTTGGCTTTTCCAAATGTGGCATTTCCTGCTGCTTTTCAAGACTCCAAGTTTGCCATTAGCTTTCAAAACCATCTCTGTGATGAATGCCTTTTTGTTTCTTCCTTGTAATTTGTTTGAATTCAATAAACACCAAGTTTCTGATCTTCTTTTTTTTTCTACTTTACCAACACTGTGGTTAGGTCCATTAAAAAAAAGCCCACAAAAAAAACAAAACCTTGAGAAAGAATTAGATCTGGATCATATCAGATTTAGCTAAAGATATCATACACAGTACTGTGAAGAGAGGAAAGCAATAGAAAATGGAAGCAAATCAATTAGATGGAATTTAAAATAGTTCATAGATATCAGATCCAAAAATGAAACCCATCCAGAATAATGACAGTAAGTAAAGTAAAAGATGAAGGCCAGATAAGCTCTGGTCCACACCTGTAATCCTAGCTTCACAGGAGGCTGAGAACTGAGGATCACAGTTCAAAGCTAGCCCGGGAATGAAAGTCCATGAAACTTTTATCTCCAATTAATCAGAGAAAAAGCTGGAAATGGCTCAGCTGGCAGAGTGCCAGCCTTGAGCAAAAAGGAGCTCGAACAGTCCCTGGGCCCAGAGGATTTCCAGGAACAGCAGAAAAGGGAAGAGGAAAAAAAGAAGGCCAAGTGAGAAAGAGAAAGAGAAGAGAGAAAAGAGAGAGACAGAGAAAGAGAGAGGAGAAACAGAGAGAAGAGAGAAGAGAGAGACAAAGAGGATTGAATGAAAATAACTTTATTTGAAACCAAATTCAGGAAGACAACACTTTGAGGAGAAAACAAATATACAAACTAACTTAATTCTGAAACCAGGGCAAACAAAGACCTACTTTGCATCCACAATGCAAGAGGCAATGCAAATTATGGGTGGGTGGGGGGAATAATTCAGTGGTTGTCCTTGAACAGTGCAGGGATTAGAATCTACATGACTCATTTCCAGACAGTTACTTTCTTAGTAGAATGATGCATGTATTTCATAAAATATAATATATTCACGCAAGCAAAATCTCACCACTATTTTTTATCTTTGAAATGTTTAGTTACATCATAAGCCACAAAGAGTAAGCCTTGTAAATCATGAATTTGATGGACATTGAAGTGTATACTACCAACCATAACTCCATTTAAATTTTTATTGCTTATTCTTCATGTGAATAAGTTTTTATGTTATTTGTAGCTTGGAATGTCCAAATAATTCACATCAACCTATCAGTCTTTTCATTGATGATGAATCATAGAAATTAAGGGGTAAAGAGCCTTCTGAGACAAGAACTATCGTTATCTTTGTGTCTTCATGCTTTATTCTGAATTTTGAATTAATTTGGTCAAGCCAAATGGTTTATGGTCTGGGAGGCCAAGGAAAAAGAAAAAAAGCAACTCATTTGATAGAAATGGTGAACCCTGTACCAACAACTTCATACTTTCTCACTCCATCGAAGCTTCTAACAACCCTCCTAAAATTGCTCAAATAGTACCTACGTGCTAACTGGGTATTTTTACTTGCTTACTAAATTCCAAGACTTTCACTAGTACTGAAGAGAAAATTGAAAGCAAAAGCATAGGTGAGAAAGAAAAAGCATTTTTGTTCTAACTCTTTCTTCATTCTTTCTTGCCTGAAAGTGAACTCCTCCATAGTGACTATGTTCTCTCAGTCTGGGCACCATGACCTAGATATAGCTCTTCACATTGCTCCTTACTCTTTATGACCTTGCATAACACATGAGTGACATTTCAGAATTCTTTGCATGGTGGCTGGCCCTCATGATGTTCCTGAGAAACAGAGGCATGGTCCCGAGATGTTTGCCATGCCAGAGGCCAGCTGCCCCCATCTACAGATTCTGGAATCGTGGGCATAACTTAGTGAGCCTTGGGATCATTTTCTGTTCCTACTTCACTGTGTGGATTAAATACAACAGCAGGCATGTGAAACCACAAATGCTTATTTCATGATGATTATCGTATCATAATGGACAGGAGGAGAGTGCCTTTGATTTCTCCACAGAGTGCATAGCAAAGGGTTCATCATCACTCGTGAAGCTGTCAAGCTTTATGGAAGGAGGAAAGTGGCAGTCAACTCCTTCATCCTGTGGAGAAGGACAGGACGGCCCAGGGATAACAGAAATCTAGCAAAACAGCTCAGCAGAAGGGACAAAATGGCCGGCTCTGATCATCACGTGATTTCTCTCTCTCAGTCAGCTGTCTTTCTACTCCATCTCTTTGCTTCCTTCTATACAATCAGCCAATCCATCACAAGAAACAGGATCAAGTGAAACATTTCAAAGTGTCATCGAAGAGTACAAAAGTCCAAACTTTTTGCCAGTGTATTGCAGTTAAGCAATTCTTCTATTTCTCCCTCCTTTGCCCTAAAAGTTAATAAAGAAAATCACCCCAGAGACCATTTGTTCTTGCAATACAAGGGCTTGCAACCTACATGGAATGAATCACAAACCTCTCCAAGAACCAATAAAAAATAAATAAATGAAAAGTCAGGTGTGCTGTCATGGCTCCCTGCTGAATGGGAACAGTGATTGGTGGGTGAATGAGTAAGCATTGGCCCTTTTCTCTTCCTTGTGTGTATGCCGGTATTATTAAAAAACAATTTTTTTTATTATTTTGTTGCTCAGTGCGAAGTGAACCTAAAGGAAAATGAAAAACAAAACAAAACAAAAGCCGGCAATGTATCCTGTAATAGCGGCCACCAGACCCAAAAGAAAAAAAAACTGTATTGCTTTTTTAAAAGAAGAAAAAAAAACCTCATTTTAGGAGGTAATGATTTCCTCTCCATTCATTTCTGAGTCACCTGATGAACTGGCAAAGATGAATTTTTGTTATCTTCTGTTTTACCTCTTATTTAAGTCTATCTTCGAAATACTTTATTGGCGAAAGCTCATTTTCCAGTAGGGGGAAAGAGAGAGAGAGAGAGAGAGAGAGAGAGAGAGAGAGAGAGAGAGAGGGAGATGAGAGCAAGAGGCAGAGAGTGGGGTGAGGAAGAGGGAGAGGAAGAAGGAGAGAGAGGGAGAGGGAGAGGGAAAGAGAACAAGAGAGAATGCAGGCTTTGCATTTTTCAAGGGCCCAAAATTGCTCTAATAACTTTAGGCCATAGAGATTCATTTTACATTCTCAACACTAAGGGCAAGTAGCAACTACTGAGACCCTGGAGTAAAATAATTTATCCAAACTTGCAAGGTTGTAGATAGCAGGTTACAGGTTACTGAAATCATACTTCTGGAGAGGTGAGGTGGTACACACTACAATCCCAGGACTCAGAGGCTGAAGGCAGGAGGATTAAGAGTTTGAGGCCACCATGGGCTACATGCAGAGATCCTGTCTCAACAACAAAGTGAAAAAGAAAGAAAATTGTACTACTCTGGCCATGTTCCCTGATCAGGTTGAACCAAACAAATAAGTGTCCCTGGGAACTTCAGCCAGCAGCCTACACACTGCAAGTTATGGATCTGCATTTTTCTCCTGACTGTTCTCTTCCTATTTCAGGACTTACAATTGAAAAGTAACTTTAAATGTGTGAATACAATGTCATATTGTAGTCTGAGAAGATGCAAATAGTTGGGGAAGAAGTAAGAGTGTGAAGGAGTGAAAGTAACCTCATTTCCTCATTTATATATTTTTTTCCAGAATAATGCAATTATTTTCTTATGAGACTTGTTTTCTTTTTTATGGTCACATGTATTGTTTATAATATACAAAATTTGGAGAACACAAAAAGGAATCCGAAAAAGAGAAAGAGAATTAAAAAAATTACCTATGATCTATCAAGACATAGATAAGCATAGATAATGTTTGAGCTACTTCTTTCTAGATGTTAATTCTAATATGCATATATTAGAGTCAGACTATATAAACAGCGGATTCCCTTCATTTCCGGTACAAAAGCATATAGTCAGGTATTACATTATTAAACTACGAAAAGGTCCTTTTTTACCAACTGCATTGTGTTTTATGGGATCAAGTACTATAAATACTTTTCTGAGTATCTGTCTTAACATTGTCGTTTAGACTCACACCAGATTATACACTAGTATCAAATATGCTCCTTTTCTTTTTTTCTTTTCTTGCCCATCGTGGGGCCTGAACTCTGGGCCTGGGAGCTGACCTTCAGCTCTTCAGCTCAAGGCTAGTGCTCTACCACTTGAGCCACAGTGCCACTTCTGGCTTTTTTCTTTTTTGCTTATGTGGTGCTGAGGAATTGAACCCAGGGCCTCAGGCATGCAAGGCAAGCGCTCTACCATTTAGCCACCTTTCCAGCCCTGCAATGGAATTCTTAATATGCAGACATAAATGAACGTAAGAAAACATATTTCTAAGTCCAGAATTTAATATGATTTCTACATTTCAAAAGCAGATCTCTAACTAGACATTCTCTTTTCATTAATTTGTATTTAGTGTTGGCTTAAACAGTGTTTAAGCCATGGTTTTGCTTAGCTTTTACCATTTAAGGCTGGCATTCTGCCACTTGAGCCATACCTCCACTTCCTAGACTTCCTGTTTTTAACTGAAAACTTTTAGAGCAAAAGACATTATTTGCTCTACAATTGTGAAGTGTTAAATTATTTTAAAAGAGTAATAGAATATAGGTTCTAGTGGTGTGGTATCAAACTTAGTGTGTGACATTGAAGTCAGCAGTTCCCACCTGGAAAATTAAATATTTGGATTTGTAGACATCCCATGGGTTGTTTTTTTTTTTAAAGCTTCTAAACCTATTAGACACCATAGAGAGTTCACCAAAGAACATGGGCACAGTCCAACAGGCAAACCCAAAAGAAATCATTCTATGGTTCAGTCCTAAGTTAAGGGACAAAAATGGTCAGAGATGCTGAGTGTCAGAGGGAGGAATGGAGTGACAGCTGGAAAGTACTGAGAATGTAGCCCAGAGAATCAAAGGCAAACTGGATGCACCTGAATGAAGTGTGGAAAGGCAGAAGAGATTAATGCCTTGTGGCTAAACATTTGGCCTTTGCTATTAGATCCATTCTGAAGACTGTTTTCTTTCAAGATAATTAGAAAACCTAGAAAAACGGTGTGAAAATGCTAGACTTTAGAGGGACAATACAAGACATCAATGTCACAGGGAAATGGGCCAGAGGTCCACAAATCCACCCCTGAAATGTGAATAAAGCATGACTTTTAAGTAACAGACAGCATTATCAAGCTGCGCAAATGCCAAATGCATTTGGACCTTTGCAGGAGACAATAATGAAAGATTTAGATACAGACACTTAAAGTCATTATTCAAAGGCAAACGTGTGGTTTAATCATTGAAGGAGGCCACCAATCACCCCGCACTTCCACTGGACTTGTAGGGATCAGCATTTGCAGCTTCCTTCTTAATCTTGTGACTTTAAGAGGCAAGGGATCATTTCAACTTCATTTCAAAGAAAAGCCTGCAGTCTGTAGGCCAAACAGGGGCTCATGCCATCTGATCTGAGGACTCCACCGTCCACTCTGTTAGCCATTGTTATCTCTGCCTTTAAACATTAGCAAATACTTTTTAATATCCATGTTCAAAAGCTAATGGAGAAAGCATAGCCAAGATTCCAGAATTCATCAGAATATTATGGGGGAAATCATATGATTTGAGACATGCTCCTCCAAGGAGTGAGTCTTTTGTTCCCTTGGTCAAATAAAACATCTAATATCAAAGGCCTCTTAATGCTTCCCTGGAAAATTTCTTCTTTGTTTCTTCTGTGTACCTTGTTAGTTTTTAAGATAAAGGGAAGGAATGACTGTTGACTCACTTGTGTTAGAAATAGGAAAAAATATATATAAATATATATATATATATATATATATATATAATATGTATCAGGGTATCTACTATTTTATGATAGAATCAACACTCCAAAAATCGATTTTTAGGGCCTCTTCATCATTATTCTCACCCAGTTTCTAGAGACATATGTTGAGTGATTTTGTTAATATACTTAAATTAACCTCAAGACACCTTTGGGTATTTAGAAATCAATAATACCACTGTTTTTCAATGCAGACATGTATCTTGAAAATAGAGTATGGGATTTTTTTTTCTTAGAAAGACAACAGTGAATTTAGAGATTACCAAGAGACAATGAAAAAGGATTAATTTTAAAGGAGCAAGGCGATGTATTCTAGAAAAAGAATCCTATGTGCATAGTCACTGTATTTATTGCACATTATGCTTCCCAAAGACACGGCTGTCTTTAAAATGCTGCATGTGAAAACAAGTCAGTAAATTTGTGAAATGATTTTAATTCCAAAGTCTGCAGAGCTCTGGATTCTGTGGTTGGGATCTATTTGCCTATCACTACATTCCTCTCCAAACTACAAAACACCATTTGGAATTGACACCATAGCAAGCTGGAGGCAGCGCTGAAAGATACTTCCTGGAATTATTTTTCATGCTGCCTTGTCATTGAGAATTTCAGATCTAGAGTTGCAGTATAGCAGTCTCATTGGCCTTTCTACTGTTGCCCATTTAACCATCCGGATCTAATTTTTTGTTTGTTTGCTTCTTTCATTATTTCTTCTACAGGTATTTTCCAGGTGCCTTTAGGAAACAAGCTCATTTTGAATATACCACATAGATAGACTGCGGGAGGGATAGAGGGAGAGGGAGGGAGGGGGTGGACCCTTCCTTTTTATTTATTTATTTTATTTTTTATTGTGCAAATACCATACAGAGGGGTTACAATTATGTGGGCAAGATAATGAGTACATTTCTTTCTTTTTTTAATTTTTTTTATTGTGAAAATACTGTACAGAGAGGTTACAATTACATGGGTAAGATAATGAGTACATTTCTTATCAAAATTGTTGCATCCTCCTTTGTTTCCCCTTCCCATCCCTTCCCATTCCCCCCCCCTCGGCCCCCCCAGCCAAAGTTGTGAAGTTGGTTTTTCGATATAACAACTTGTACAACTCATTGTATCCCTATTTAAACGATTTGTTTTTCCCCTTCCCCTCCTCAAATTATACCAACCTCAAATACAGTGAAAGCAGGGGTTATACCCTGGGGGAGGGACATACAAAGAAATCATCTTATAAATATGTTAGTAACAATCGCATAAAAGAGAAAAAAATTGAATACTTATCTTGGGGTTCATTTCACCTAACATCAACTTTTCTGACCTTTTCTGCTTGTCTCAGACATATACTAGTTATTGCAAATAAGGGCCTGGCTTACTTAATACAATTTTTTCCATGTTTTTCCATTTCCTAACAAATGGGGCAATGTCATTCTTTCTGATAGAGGCATAGAATTCCATTGTGCATATATGCCACATTTTCTTGATCCATTCATCAACTGAGGGACATCTGGGTTGGTTCCATATCTTAGCTATGGTAAATAATGCTGTAATAAACATAGTTGTGCTGGTAGCTTTGTATGGTCTTGTTTGTGATCATTTGGGTGAATGCCCAAAAGTGGGATTGCTGGGTCACAGGGGAGCTCTACCAGGAGTCTTTTGAGAAACATCCATACTATTTTCCAAAGTGGTTGAACAAGTTTACACTCCCACCAACAATGCAGTAAGGTTCCCTTCCGTCCACATCCCCTCCAGCATCTGTTGTTATTAGAGTTCTTAATTAGAGCCATTCTAACTGGGGTGAGGTGGTATTATACTTAATTGTGAAAAACTAAAGCCATTTCCTCTTAACTCAGGAACGAGACAAAGTTGTCCACTCTCTCAACTTCTCTTCAATTTATTATTAGAATGTCTAGCTACAGCAATAAGACAAGATGCAAACATAAATGGGATCCAAATAGGGAAAGATGAAAACTCTCCCTCTTTGCAGATGACATTGAAGGGTTAAAGTTTTGAGGCAGTGACCACTTGTTGCTTGTTTCTGTCTAGCAGAGCAACACGTGGTGGTAATCCAAACACCTGGTTGGTTGTGTGCCTTTCTAACCCCTGCAAATCCTTAGCTGGGGGCTCTCCTCCTAGGCTCTGCTGTGTCGAAGTGTAGGACGAGGCCCAAGCTGCAGCCCATTTAAATAAAACAGCTGTAGAGCCTGACGCTGGATGGTCTTCTTGTGGGGGGGAGGGGTCCTGCGACCTTGGCATAACATATTAGTGGGGGCTCATCCGGGATACCCCTCAAAGACCCCCGAGACCTCAGACTCCAAAGGTAAAACAACGCTGTCTTTGTTAATTTGTCTTGTCTTGTCGTTTGTCTGTTTTACTTTCGTGAGGACGGCTGCTCTGATTCGTAAAGGGTTGTCGAAGTGGATGCATGTGCACAACAACCCTGGAGGAACTGGATCCTCATGTGGGGCGGGGGTCCTTGGAACCCCGCTGTGTGAATTGTGGGGTGAGGATCGGTTTGGTGTTGGGCCGGAACTGACCAAGAGAGCCTCCCAACAGAGGCCCAACTCGCCCACTGTGGGTCTGCTCCTTCTACTGTGGGGCGTGGGTGTGGAACCCCGCCATTACAGGAGTCAGCGGACCAATTCGGGAGAGCTCCACTTCGTAAGCTTTTTTCCTAACTGTTAGGCCTGCGTGTGTTTTGTTTGTACTGTTTATTGTTTTTTGCACTGTACGACTGATGGGACTGGAAACCATGGGCACCACTCCATCTAGCCCCCTAGACTTACAAAAAGAAACTGAGAAAGAGGAAAATAAATTGTACCCCCCGGTTTTTCAGGGAGATAAGTTGGAAGAAGAAATGTTTCCTCCCCCATACTTCCCTTCCCAGGTTCCTTTTGCAGAACCTGAGAATGATCAAGAGGAGGAGGGAGCTATAGAACCCTCGGCACCTGCCCTTAAAGTTTCTGAGGGGCCAGTCACTCAATGACACCATGGCATCAACCCCACATCTAATGCAGCTGTTTTTCCCTTACGCACCATAGGTCCTGTGGAGGTGAATGGTCAGCAGCAACTCCAATATTGGCCATTTTCTACCAATGATCTATATACAATTGGCACACCCAAAATGCCCCCTTTTCTGAGAAACCCCGAGATTTAATTCGTTTGCTTTAAACTATTCTCTTTACTCATCAGCCCACTTGGGATGATTGCAGTCAGCTTTTACAGGGCCTTTTTACCACCGAAGAGAGAGACCATATCCGAGAGGTGTCCGGAAACATATCCCTGGCCCCACAGGAGCGCCCATCACGGATCCTGCCCTGATGGCTGCCTATTTTCCAGAGATCTGACCAACATGGAACTACAATATGGTTGAAGGTAGGGAGTGACTCCTTGTCTACTGCCAGGCTCTGTTGGCAGGTCTCAAGGCGGTGGCTCGCCAACCTACTAATATGGCCAAGGTTTATGATGTAAGACAGGGAGGAAGTGAAAGTCCGGCAGCATATCTTGAGCGGCTCATGGAAGCTTTTAGTCAATATACCCCGTTATGATCTTGAGACCCAGGAGTCGGCTCAGATGATTATGTTTGCTTATATAAATCAAGCTGCACCAGACATAAAGAGAAAGTTGCAGGCTCTAGCCGCAGCGGAAAAGGTTTACAATAAGAGAGAGACAGAGGAGAAAAGACAGGAAAGGAAGGACAGAGTACGTGAAATTGGGCGTGAAAAGAGAGACCAGGCCAAGGAAAAGAGGCCAGAGTTGTTGGACTCGCCACTATCGCATGCTGAGCATACCTGGTTCACAGACGGCAGCAGTTTCATTCGAGATGGAAAAAGGTACGCAGGCGCAGCAGTCACCACGGACACTGAGATAGTGTGGCAGAAGCACTCCCCCAGGGAACGTCTGCACAAAGACCAGAACTAGTGGCACTAACAAAAGCCCTACAATTGGGAAAAGGGAAGAGACTAAACATGTACACGGATAGTCAGTATGCTTTTGCCACTGTGCATGTCCATGGAGCCATTTACCAAGAGAGGGGGCTGCTGACAGCTAAGGGAAAGACTATTAAAAACAAACAAGAAATTTAAGCCTCATCCAGGCCATATGGGAACCAGCAAATATTGCCATTATGCACTGCTCTGGCCATCAAAAGGGAACTGATTCTATAACCAAAGGAAATAACTTGGCCTATCAGGCAGCTAAGGAGGCGGCCCTCCAGCCCAGAGCAGAAGTACTGACTCTAGTAGACCCAGGGCCATGAGCTTTGCCTCCTGAGCCTCAGTACTCCCAAGAAGACTTGGAGTGGATAAAGAAAATTCCCATGGCCTATAAACCCCCGGACAGAGAAGGAAACAAAGAGTGGTGGAAAACTGATGAGGGGAAACTTATCTTGCCACAAAGATTGAGCAAGGGGATTCTTCCATCGGCTCTCTCACATGGAAACCTGAAGAATGCAGGACTTGCTCTGACATTCAAAAGTAAAAATTAGGCAAGGAAATCAACTCATTGAGGACATTGTTAAAAACTGTAAAGCCTGTCAGCTCACCAATGCCCCCAATCAACCGGTTACAAAAGGAGCTCGCCTCCGTGGAGATAGGCCAGGTGTGTATTGGGAAATAGACTTCACAGAAATTAAAACTGGAAATTTTGGATATAAATATTTGCTAGTTTTTGTAGACACCTTTTCAGTATGGGTTGAAGCCTACCCAACAAAGCATGATACCGCAAATGTCGTGGCTAAGAAGATCCTGGAAGAAATCCTACCCAGGTATGGCTTCCCATCCACCATCGGGTTGGACAATGGACCGGCCTTTGTCTCAAAAGTAAGTCAGGGAATAGCCGTGGCACTGAGGATGGATTGGAAATTGCACTGTGCTTATAGACCACAGAGTTCAGGGCAGGTATGAATCGGACTCTAAAAGAGACCTAAACTAAATTGGCCTTGGAGACTGGCGCAGACTGGGTATCGCTCTTTCCTTTTGCCTTGTTTAGAATAAGAAATTCACCCTATCAGCTTGGCTTTAATTGCTTGCTGATTTGGATGATACTGAATTTCTGTGTAAGCTTGACTATTTACAGCTGGTGCATAAGAGTATGTGGCCCCAGCTTAGAGCATTATATGATTCTGCTTCTATTCCTACCCCCCATTTGTTTAAACCAGGGGACTGGATGTTTGTTTGAAGGCACAACTTGCAATCTCTGGAACCACGGTGGAAGGGACCTTACATGGTGCTACTGGCTACACCCACTGCCCTTAAGGTGGATGGCATTGCTGCTTGGATCCACTGCTCCCATACCAGACCAGCTGACCTCTTTGCCCTGGATGACCATGGGGAAACATGGGAAGTCTCCAAGCATCCTACCCAACCACTCCGCATACGCCTCAAGAAAAGAAAAATGAACTGATTGTTATTGGTATTGTTGTTTAATAGTATGGCTAAGGTCAGAGAGGGACTATACCCTTTGAAGATCGAGAGCTGTTGGAGTCTAGTTTTGGGCCGGAGCCACAAGATTATGTCTCAAGACCGTAAGTCAAGGGGGGGAATGAAGGGTTAAAGTTTTGAGGCAGTGACCACTTGCTGCTTGTTTCTGTCTAGCAGAGCAACACGTGGTGGTAATCCAAACACCTGGTTGGTTGTGTGCCTTTATAACCCCTGCAAATCCTTAGCTTGGGGCTCTCCTCCTAGGCTCCGCTGTGTCATAGTGTAGGACGAGGCCCAAGCTGCAGCCCATTTAAATAAAACAACTGTAGAGTCTGACTCTTGGTGGTCTTCTTGTGGGGGGGGGGTCCTGCGACCTTGGCATAACAACATGATCTTGTATTTAAAGAATCCCAAGAACTCCACTCCCAAATTATTCAAGCTGATTCAAAACTTTGGCAAAGTAGCAGGGTATAAAATTAACCCCCGAAAGCAACGGCTTTTCTGTATGCCAACAATGAGAAAAGCATGGCTGAAATCAGGAAAGCAACTCCATTTGTAATAGCCACACACACACACATACAAAATACCAAGGAAATAGAAGAGGCAATCCAAAACTTCATATGGAACAATAAAAGACCTTATATAGCAAAAATGATCCTTAACAGAAAGAACACTGCTGGAGGAATATCAATACCAAATTTCAAACTCTACTACAAAGCCATAGTAATCAAAACAGCTTTCTTCGATAAGGGAGCTAAAAAAGTAGAATGGAAGAATGACAGCCTCTTCAGTAAATGGTGCTGGAAAATTGGTTAACTACTTGTAGAAAACTTAAGCTAGGCCCCTTCCTATTATGTTGATTTTCTTTTTTTGGGGGGGTGGGGGGTCCGGTCATGGGCCTGAACTCTGGGCCTGGGCGCTGTCCCTCAGCTCTTCAGCTCAAGGCTAGCGCTCTAGCGCTTGAGCGCCACTTCCAGCTTTTTTTTTTATTGGTTATGTGGTGCTGAGGAATTGAACCCAGGGCCTCATGCATGCAAGGCAAGCGCTCTACCACTGAGCCAACTTCCCAGCCCCATTATGTTGACTTTCTATGGGAGTCCTCAGAGTCCTTTCCCAACAAAGCACTTAACATAACTGTAAGGTCTGCCCCAGGCCATGCAGACCCTCTTCAGATACCTCCCTTCCTCTTGGCTAAGTTTCTGCTCACTATCTGTGTTACCTTGGTAACTGGCACACCTGAAAGCAGTCACCTCCCCCTCCTGCTAGTCTACCTCCTGGGCTGCCCCTGGTCACACCTCCCATCTGACCATAGGAGGGTCCCAGGCCTGGAGGTCACAAACCTATCCAATGTGGCCACACCTTTCCCCCACCTGGCCACATCTCTTCCCATCCCTGGCCTAGATAAGTCCTGGCCTAGGGGTGGGTCTCCCCCTTTTGACCATGCCTCTCCACCATGCAGGGCAGGGGCAGCAGTTTGGTAAATAAACTTCTTTTCCTGCCTGAATAGTGCATGGTGTTCTCTTCATCAGCTACCTATTGAAACCTACCTATTTAATATACCTTACAGTAACAAAATGGCCACACTCATCACAGCAAAGCAGTCACCTTGAGAGAGTTATAGGGAGTTGTATCTCAGGATTGAGAAACCTTTCAGATGGAACAAGAAATGAAGTAGTATTCTGTGTAGCAGCAACAGAGGAATTTAAGCAGGAAGAGCACAATCATTTAGAGAAAACCCAACCCAGAAAACAATTACTGTATTGAGACAAGAATGATATGGGAAAAGCTACTAGATACTTACTGAACAATCCCAAACCGGTGCATAAGAGAAAGATGTGTCCTCTTACACGCATCGGTTTCTTTTCTTCACATATATTTATGATATAGAGGTTTTGGTTTGCAAAACTTGGATTGGACTGTACACATTTACCAACTTTGCTCCCTAGGCTTGCAAGCTCACCTTTGGGTTATTCTTCTGTTTCCATACTACAGGCTCAACCCCATACCTCGGGAGGCAGTGTGCTTTCTTGATTTTTGCACACAAAAAAGTAATATTTTCTGAATAATCAATCTTTGCCACATTTCCCCTGAATCATCCCCTCTCCCTTAGCATACATACTTTAGGCTGAGGAGACTGGGCTTCCATTTTTATTAATGTACAGTAATGATATAAAGTATTGGGTGTTATTATGACATTTCTACATATACATATTCTATATACGTATAATATGCTTTTTATTTTTCAGTATGTAGCCCAGGGTGGTCTGGAACACACTATACACTTTTAGCTGGCTTCTAGATCAGAATCTTCCTGATTTGATTTCCTTGTTTGACTATACTTAACAAGGAGCTTCCATGCTCCTTGTATCCCCAACTCTGTTTGCGGTGAGTGCAGCTATGATTAAACTCTGATCTGATCTCCTGAGGTGTCTGTCTCCTTTCTCTCCTTTGATCTGCTTGACCTCTCCTAATATATGTAGTAAAAGAAAGGGTGAGAGGGTTTCAGGCCTTTGTATGCATGGTGAATGCACAGACCAAGTTTTAACAGAAAGAGGAGAGTCCAGTTTCTTATCACCTGATCATATTCACACACACATGCACACACATACACATATATGTACATATATATATACACATACACACATATCTTTATTCATTCACTTCTCACAGGACTGCACATAGGCTGGAGAATTTTAGTAAGTGAAATCCTCAGTAATGGAAATGTTGCAATTGTTTCCCTTTTAGCTCATTATCAAATAAATTTGACAAATATAGAATTCAACGAAAGCCTTGTTTTTGTTTCAGGTGTTAGATCTTTTGTCTCACTAGCAAGGAGAAGAGGAGAAAGAATCCATGTCCCGGTGCTGCATATGCTGGACCCAAGGGACATGGCAGCTGTTTGACTTAAGCTCTGTCTCTGCCAGGTCTTTTTTTTTTTTTTAATTGTACAGAGGGGTTACAGTTACATCAGTAAGGTAATGAGTATATTTACTACTGAGCATTGTTACCCAATCCTTTGTTTTTCCCTTACTATCCCTTCCCTCCCCACCTCCCCAACACTGCCAGATCTTCATCTCACCAGATCCCAGAGAGACTGGTGATAGAGGGTTCAGGGATGACAGGCAGGTTGCCATGGGAAACACTGCAGTTCGGGTGCAATTTCAGTGACAATGACACATGCACTCTCCACCAATGACACAGTTCTTGGATGCTGTCAATCTCAGTGTGTCTGTGTCTCTTCATCTTCTACTGCGTCTTTTATTAATATAAAAAACTTATGACTCTAGATTGCTTGATGTATTTTTAAAAGCTCACTGCCAGGCTATAAATTACAGAGCTGTCTTGCAAGGTTTGTTCGCAGATAAGGTTCAACTTCCTAGAACATTGGCTTCCTCCAAGTAAAAAGGGACCAAAAAAAGAATGGGAACTCTTTGCAGGCTAGGAGCCAGAACTCTCCAAAGTAAACCCTGAATAGTGATTCTCCATTCCCAAAGGGCAGGGACTGTCTGAAATGTCTCAAGTCTAAAAGAATGTTGTGATTAACCTATTTATTATTTTGACATGCTGCAATAAATGAAAGCAAAGAGCCATTTTCTCTGCTTCTGTCTGACTTGCCTAGCTAAAACAAATTGATGAAAGGCAGAAGCACACATCATTTTTGTTTCTGTTGCCTTCCCTTTTAATCCATTACATGCTAAAGGGTAAAAGTCACTGTAGAATAATTAAATGTCAAAATCAACAGAAAAGGAATTGGATAACAGGTGTTAAATTAATGTATACTATCTTAAATATTTACATCTGCAAATGGAAGTCATGCTTCCATTTTGTGATTCCTTCCTTAGTCCTTACTAATGAGGCAAGACTTACATTTCCACATCTCCTGAACTTTCCAACTCTTGCCCATGTCTTTTAAAACACCACTATTCTGCTCTCCGCAATCACAAATGAAGCTACTTTCTGAGTCCTGATTTAGAAATCTGTAAAATGAAATGCTGAGAGTGTTAAATGAGACCTCATATAAAAGAACCAAGTGCAAAACATGTTTATACTTAGCACTTGAAATTTATCTCTATTTCCCTTTTACATGTTCTTCCAATGTTCATATAGTTAAATTAAGCATTGGCAGGGATTGGCACGGCAATTTTATTTATTTGTTTTTCCATTTCTTGGAGTTCATTTTGATAAACATCATTTGATATGATCATATGCACAGGCTATTGGGTCTTTGTGATCCTTTTCTAAGAATATCCTCCTTTGGTCTCACTGTGTGAATGTCCAGAGTCCTGTATAATTTATCATGTCCAAGTATATTTTAAAAGACTTTTACCATCCAGTGTGTTTACTTGTAGATTTATAGGCACATTCTAGTTACAACAAATGAGGGAACCACGCAACCTATGTTTCTTTAGGTCTGGCATACTTCTCTTAATAAAATTTTTTCTAAGTCTTCCCATTTCCTTATGAATAGTACAATATCATTCTGATAGAAGCATAGAATTCCATTGTGTATACCATATTTTTTTTATTCATATCTTTGCTGAGAGGCATCTGGGTTGATTCCATATCTTGGCAATGGTAAGCAATGCTGCAATGAACATAGTTATGCTGGTAACTTTAGCGTTGTCTTGTTTGTGTTCTATTGGATAAATGCATAGCAGTGGGTCATAGGGATCTCTATGTGTAGTCTTTTGAGGAATCCGTACTGCTTTCCAGAGTGGTTGAACAAGTTTACACTCCCACCAACAGGGTAGTAACTTTCCCAGTGCATCATGGCCAGCATATGTTATTGTTATTTTTTTTATTATAGCCATTCTAGCTGAGGTGAGGTGGAATCTCAATGGTGTTTGATTTACACTTCTTTTATAGCCAGAGATATTGAATATTTCTTCATGTGTCTATTGGCCATTCTTACTTTTTCTTCTGGGAAGTCTGTCTTTAAGTCTTCAGTCCATTTATTAATTAGGCTGTTGTTTCTTTGAGGGCTTATTTTGGGGAGGTTTAATTTTTTGAGCTCTAAGTATATTTTAGATATGAGGCCCTTGTCTGATGCATAGCTAGTAAAAATCTCCCATTCTGTGGGCTTTCTATTTATCTTGCTAGCTATGTACTTTGCCATGTAGAAACTATTCAGTCTTTCTATGAGTTGTGATTCTGGATCTTTACTTAGGAAATTTTGACCCATGCCTAGGAGCCCTAGTATTTTCCTTAACCCTTCCTGTAATATTTTCATGGTCTCTGGCCTTACATTGAGGTCTTTCATTCATTTGGAATTGATTCTGGTACAGGGTGATATAGAAGGATCTAGATTCAGTTTTCTACATGTGTTTAGCCAGTTCTGCTAGCACCATTTGTTAAAGCTGCCTTTCTTCCATCCTGGGTTTTGGGCTCCCTTATCCAATATTAGGTGGCTATAAGTCTGTGTGTTAATTTCTGGGTCTCTTATTCTGTACCATTGGTCCTCAGGCCTATTTTTGTGGGCATGACAATTTTAATTACCAGTATTTCATATATTATAAAACCACATGTTATTATTCTCAATGTCTTTAAAACTATTTATGTTTTGCTTTATATATTTACATATACAGAACTTAGTAATTCAGAAAGTAAATAATTTAGGGGAGCTAAAATGAGAAGGTGCCATGTAATCCTGCTTTTTAATGCAATATGGAATAAATTCTTCCTAAGATCACTTTCTCTGTGGGTAAAAGGTACCCTTTTCGTTTTTTGGGGGGGGTCTGGTCATGGGGCCTGAACTCTGGGCCTGGGCTCTGCCCCTCAGCTCTTCAGCTCAAGGCTAGCACTCTACCACTTTAGCCACAGCGCCTCTTCCAGCTTTTTTTTTTCCTGCTTATGTGGTGCTGAGGAATTGAACCCAGGGCCTCATGCATGCAAGGCAAGCATTCTACCACTGAGCCACCTTCCCAGCCCTAACTTCAATTCTTTATAGGTGTTATATACCCACAACATAACACCTATAATAGGTTAATAATGTGTCCTTTCTCCAAGGTTCTGGTGGGGTTAAAGATTGTGCTTAAAAGCTGGGCCTGCCTGGCTCTGGTGGCTCATGCCTGTAATCAGGAGGCTGAGATCTGATGATCTTGGTTCAAAGCCAGCCTGGGCAGGAAAGTCCTTGAGACTCTTATCTCCAATAAACCATTCAGAAAACCAGAAGTGGCATTGTGGCTCAGGTGGTAGAGCGGTAGCCTTGAGCTAAAGAGCTGAGGGACAGTGCCCAGGCCCAGAGTTCAAGCCCCACAACCGACAAAACAAACAAACAAACAAAAAATGGTCCTGGCTGTTCATGTCTGGAATGCCACCTACTTGGGAGCTGGAGATAGGATGCCTCAGTCTGAAGCAGCTTGGACCAAAGCAAAAGAGCTAGAGGCATGGCTTAAGTGGAGCCCCTGGTTTCAACCCTCAGTACTTCCAGAAAAAAAAAAGGTTCCGCTAAGAAAACAGAAATTAAAATAGAAACTGTATGCCACTATACACCACAACATTATTCATAATTGCCACAATGCTCATTCATAGATGGATAGATAATAAAAATATGCCAGTGAGAATATTATTATTACACCATAAAAAGGGATGAAATTCTGACCCATGCTACAACATGGAAAAACCTTGTTTTGCTAAGTGAAGTAAGCTAGACACTGAAGGATCACTAGGATGATCTTAGCTATCTCAGACAAGTAGAACAGGCCAATTAACATAGAAATAGATGTAGAGGAGTGACAGTCATGGATGGGGGTGGACAGAGGGCATGGGCATTATTGTCTGATGTGTGGGTTTCTGTTAGGATGACCAAAATACCATCAAGACTCTCAGGAAGATCAAGCCTGCTGCTCTTTACATATGTAAATGCCATTGATTAGGCCACTGACAAGTCTTCTTGTTCCCTTGCTTTTGGCCCAGGAAAGTTTTGTCTCTAAAGTGTCTTTTGCATGCATTTGATCTTTTACATTATGTATTGATTTTTGTCATTTGGCCTACCTGATATTCTTGCTTCAAATTCTCTACAGACTAGGGTGATAGCAGACATGTAAAACCATAAACTAATCTAACTGTATTTGAACTAAAAAGGGAACATGGCAGTTAGGGCCTACCTGTACTCTCAGAGTAGCTCTATGACAAAAAAGAAGGCTGTTTAAATGAGCTCTTGTAGCCAGGAGAATTCTCGAGTTCTTTCAGATCAGAAGAGAAAGGCTAAAACACTTTTAACTTGCAGACTCAACAGAATTTGTGAAAGAGAAACAGATGAAAGGCATATCCCATGCCATCCCTGTGCTTTTCAGAGTGTGATTGACACAAAGAAAGGAATGGGCTCAATACCAGGACGAACTTTCTTTCTTAGCAATTCCAGCTCAGTCACCTGTAATGGACTCCTGTCGAGTCATCAAGATCTCTGTCATTGGAGAGGGCTTTCGGAATGTGGGCATAGGGAGTGTATAGCCCAGGCAGGGGCCTTCCCACCCTATAGAGGCTAATTAAGACCTTGGAGGTTAATCGTGAGGAATTCACTCTAGGAGGCTGGGAGTTTAATGTCTCTAGGCAAGATGTGTGTTGGAATATGTAGCTTATGAGCTTGACCTTGAAGGATGATGATGACAGAGGCAGGACAAAAGGAGTAGCCTGGCCACTTTGTACTGTTGGGAATGACATTGACATATATATATATGTACAGGGACAAAATTAGAAAGACATAGGAGATCCTGCCTTGTCTAGCCTCCCTGCTGCTGAGTTTCCTGATAGCTGATAGGTGTGAGAAAAACTGTGTGTTGCTTAAAAGTTCCTACATTGGTCTGGTGGCTAGGCTCTTGTTCAGGCAAAGGGGAACTGCTTTGGGATAAGGAAGGAATTTTGAAATGTAAGGTTTTGTTTTAAAGTGGTTTCTTTTCAAGACGGAATTAAGACATACCTCAGACTGTTCAAGAAGTAGCAGAAGGTGCGGGTATATTTTGAGATTACTTTGCAAGGCTAATCCTATTGTAAATAGATTTAACCCTATTCACACTAGCCAATCATGAGCAGATTGTGAATCTGAACTCAACCAATCTGAGCCAAGGGGCGGGGCCAGCTAATTAGCTATTAACAGGGGGCAGCGGGCCTGCTCTGTGAGATTTCTCACCAGATATTTGGCTGACGGTGCACCCTTCTGTAGAAGTAAATTTTGTCTTGCTGAGACAATTCTTTATTTTCCTATCTATCATCATGACTCCAATGGTTCTTAGAGAGCGTATTTATAACACCGGACATTATAAATCACTGGTTTTAGGATGCGTCCTGTTCAGGAAAGACATAGACACTTCCTTTGTTTCAAGACAACTCTTAGTATTCCCCAGACCAATATAATAATAATAATTATTATTATTATAATTATTATTTTGCAGATTCTAGTGTATGCTTCTCAGAGCCACAAGTCTTCTCTTCTGCTATTGTGTTCTCCCTGCCCCCCAAAGCCTGTTAAGGACTTGCATTTTTCAGACATGGCATACTCTCTACAATATTTGCCTCTTCAAACTGACTAAGTGTCTAACTTCAACTGACTTCCATCAGAGGTGGAAGAAAACTTCAAGTTTTATGTGTGAGATCCAGAATGTAAGGTCCACTTCAGAAGCTATCTGACAAGTGCCCCAATCTAGTCTTCTGTCTTTATTGACCTGTACCTCTTAAGACTTCCACACAGGCAGAGTCACTGGTTCTGAATTAGAAGACTATAGTTTGAATATGTCTCCCAAAGTTCATGTATTGGAAACTTAATCCCCAGTATTGAAAACTTAGACCCTTAAGAGGTGTTTGAAATGATGGGTTTTCCTCCCTTCATCTCTCCTCTTCTCTGTCTCTGTGCCCTCTTCTCACTTAGCATCATGGGATGATGCAGCTAGAAGTCCCTCATCAGCTGCTGGTACATTTTCATTGTACTTCCCAGGCTCTAAAACTAAGCCAAATCAATTTCCACTCATCATAATTGTCCCATAAATGCTCTGGTATTCTGTTATAGCTTCATAAAAAGTTCTCAGACAGAAGTTCTGTGGTGAGACCTGACATTCTGCATTTCTATCAAGTTCCTTAGTGATATGAGCATTGCTATCCATGGTCCCCATGTTAAGCACCAAGACTCTAGAGCCAGGGACCTTCCTCCTCTGCTAGTATCTAGACTGGCTTCTGTCTGATCTGGGTTGATATCAATCTTCTCAATACAAATTGATGCCCACCTCTGTGGACATTCCTGCTGTTTCTGCTCCAACATGGCTCTTGCTTTGGGTAGAGCTAAGGTGATAAAGAGTGATGAGTTCCCAGGATGAATACGTATAGGGAACAGAGTAGGTGGCTAAGGACTAAGTCTCTTCCATAGAAAAAGAGTGAAGAAAAAAGAGAATTCAGAGGAGAAGAGCCTGCATAGGGCTTCTGAAACCAATGAGGGTGGTTTGAAAGCCCATCCTCTTCTCTGCCACCTCAGCTCACCTTTATCCCAAGGCTGGTACACCTTGTGCTTGGTTATACAGTGGATGTCATTACTTTTAGGCCTTATTCCCAAATAGGAATTAAGATGCTCATAGTTTTAAGGGTAATATAAAAGAGGTAAACTTTTCTTTTTTCTTTTCTTTTCCTTTCTTCCTTCCTTCCTTCCTTCCTTCCTCCTTCCTTCCTTCCTTCCTTCCTTCCTTCCTTCCTTCCTTCCTTCCTTCCTTCTTCCTTTCTTTCTTTCTTCCTTTCTTCCTTCCTTTCTTTCTTTCTTTCTTTCTTTCTTTCTTTCTTTCTTTCTTTCTTTCTTTCTTCCTTTCTTTCTTCCTTTCTTTCTTTCTTTTTGGTGCTGGTTCTGGAACTCAAATTGAGGGTCCGGGTATGGTCCCTGCGCTTTTTATGCTCAAGGCTAGGGATCTACCACTTGAACCATAGCTCCACTTCTGGCTTTTTGAGAGTTAATTGGGGATAAGAGTAGTACAGACTTTGTTGCCCGATCTGGCTTTGAACTGTGGTCCTCAGATCACAGTAAACTGAGTAGCTAGGATTACAAGCTTGAGCCACCAGTGGCCAGCAAGATTTTTAATTTGTTTTTGCCAGTCCTGGGGCTTGAACTCTGGGCCTGGGTGCTCTCCCTGAACTTCTTTTGCTCAAAGCAAGCACTCTACCACTTGAGCCACAGTGTCACTTCCAGCATTTTTGAGAAGTTTATTGGAGAAAATTCTCATAGAGTTTCCTGCCAAGGCTGGCTTCCAACATCAATCCTTTGATCTCAGCCTCCAGAGAAGCTAGGATTACAGGTGTGAGCCACAGGTGCTCAGCTCAAGGTGAGGATTTTTAATGAACTAAAAAAAAATCATCTCTTTTTCTTGTATTTTAAATGAAAGAAATCTACATTTTCTAATTTGATCATAGAAATGAGCTTTGAGTGATACAATGTGCTTTGATGATAAGTTCTTAAAGAACCAATTCCTTTCCTATCCCAGCTTGGGCTTCTAACAACTGCTTAATAAAATAATTGCTGATTTGATTGGTAACATGAGTTACCTTGCTCCATGCCACCCTGGATATATATATATTTTTTTTGACTAAAATCTATGCTGGCACCTTGGATAACACTTCCTTGTTTCAATTGCTTTCTAGATGTTCTACTTGATTTCTTAATGTTTATGTATAAAGATTTAGAGCCTAAGGAGCCTTTAAGATCATTTAAATTAATCTCCTTTTATCAAATGAGAAGTTTGCTGAGAGGGTAAATTAACTGACACAGGTTACTTAGAAAATTACTGATGAGTTAGAAACCTTTGTTGTTGTTTTTTATTTGTTTATTTAGTTTTTTACAGTACATCTTTATTTTAAAAGTGAGCTAGAGACTTTGTGCCTTTCTGGTAACAACAAAACAAAACTTTTCAAAGATTCAAATGTGTTTGTAGTTTTTTTTTTATATTTGAATTTTCTTGCTTCAATAAACTGTTAGTGGAAGTGGTGCTGTGGCTCAAAGTGGTAGAACACTCGCCTTGAGCTGAAGAGCTCAAGGACAGTGTCCCAGCCCAGAGTTCAAGCCCTATGACTGACAAAAGAAAAAGAAAAAAAAGAAATACACTATTAGTTGTCTTAGTGTAGAATAGTTTTAAAATTCAGCTTAAACTTTTAAGTATTTCTAATTATTTCAAAGTGGTCAATAATAACAACAACTTCTGGCAATTAAATTTTAGTTTATTTTTGCCAGTCCTGGGGCTTGAACTCAGGGCTTCAGTGCTATTACTGAGCTTCTTTATGCTCAAGGCTAGTGCTCCATTACCTGAGCCATAGTGCCACTTTTGGCTTTTTCTGAGCAGTTCATTGGAGATAAGAGCCTCACTGCCTTTTCTGACCAGGCTTGCATGATCCTCAGATCTCAGTCTCCTGAGTAGCTAGGATATACAGGTATGAGTTAACTGGCTTAAACTTTTATTTAATTGCTACCATTATAGTAAGACTGTTCCTGGCATAAACAAGGTATATGTGGTCTCTTCTGTGGCCAAAGAGGCTGCAGAGAGCTGAGTTATCTCTGGAGCATCAGTTTCTAAGAGGTTCATCCTATGTATACCTATATGTTAATACAACATGGGGTGAAACATCAAAGGTGTAGCCATAAATATCAATCTTGATGAATGGCGGGGGAGGGACTTAGTTCTTTAATGCAGTATTTTGAAAATAACTGCAGGAAGTCCTTAATTACTCTGAAACATCAATATAAATGGAAGGTCAGAAGCTACAATTGTTATGTACTGCACATATAAACTACTGCACTTTGTAGTTGTTTTTATCCAGGAATGTTAAAATTCTCTTGCAGGGACCAAAGCTAGGTTCATTATTGTTCTGTAAATATTCATGTCTTTCATACATCACATCGTGGTTGGGGAAGGAAATGACACCATGTGTCACTGTGCTAAAGATGATAAAGAGTCAATGAAAGACCAAACCATCAATACATCAATCTGTGAGCCACCAACCTAAGAGACTAATGTGAAAATTAACGACCTTTAAAATTCAAGGAATGCACATTCATCAATCTAATTGAAAAAAAAAATAAAAAGAGCAGACAAGATGTTCCATCATTCACTGCCACCAAACAGAAAGGAGAGATTGATGACGTTTGTTGACTAAATACAGTCTATAGAAACCAAGATCCCAATTTGTGATCATTTCAGTCCTGATATGATCTGGGCTTTCTTTTGTTGTGAAACTTAGACTGTGAAAATGACAAACAGAATCTAAAAGACTTCCGTGTCTCACTTGATGCATAAGAGAAGTTTTCTATGATCAAAAATACACCCTCTCAGCACTTTGTAGCAAGAGCAAAGATTCATTCTGGGAACCCAGAGGCTCACAAAGATATATCTTATAAAGAAGAAAAAAAAGCTTTCTTTAATCTGTTATTATCTCTACCAAATATTATTTTGACATCAGGGTAGTTTTGTTTCTTATTAGAAAAAAAAACCACCTTAAGATAAATGCAGTGTCATTATAGAACACTGGTCTATATGGGCATTGCTTTAGAATGCCTCAGTTGTAAAGAACCAACTGGAGAATAGCACACAACATGCAATTTAGAGAGCGAGTCAGTCACAATCACTTTAAATAGCATCCTTCTTTTCCCCAACGATTGCTTTGGGAACACAAACCCCCCTCTTATCTCTTCTAACCCTTCTCATTTAGTGAGCAGGAGAAAAGAATTTCCTGTAAGTATCAGAGATTATGCGTGGGATGACCAGTGAATGCAGACACGAGGCAGAATTTCACATACAGACTTTCTCGACACCTCTATAGAGTTTCCCCAGCCTAGACAGAATGAGCTGTTGAATTTCCTTGGCTCTGTGGGCCTCCTATCATTTCCAATGCTAGTCTCAACTGGGTCAAAGCTTTTCCTTTATAACTTTATTCATTATATTCTGGTGTCCCTTCCTCAGTTTCCTGCTCCACCCACCCCCCAACCCCAGAAGACCCTAATTATCTTCTACTGGGAATGACAGTTTTAAGGTGTCCAGAAAGCCTATCAAATCCTGGAGTCCCATTTCTACCAAATGGAATTGCTCTTTCCTTCTTGTTCCTGTCCATTTACACTTTCCCTATTACCTCTGTCTTTCGACTCTCAGCCTTGTGATCTTTTCTGAGGGGAAAAGCAGTTTTTTATTTCTATAAAGGCAATCTTCTCCTCACATACATTCTATCTCTGTGATGATTATCAAGGATAGCACTATTAATGGTAAATAAATTATACATATGTTATGTATAATTTTCTATCTATCTATCTATCTATCTATCTATCTATCTATCTATCTATCTATCTCTCTGGAAAGGTCAATGTAAGTGAGCTCCTGCAACTTCTAACTAATTTTTATCCTCTATTTCAGTGTGCAATCTTGGTACCTGTTATTGTAGCTTTGTACTAATTCACTGAGGTTTTAATCAGCAGGTGGCCCATGATAAAGTGTTCCTATTGTTAAACACAGCAAAATAAACACGAAGACACAAGGCCAAGAAAATCAGACAATACCAAAACCAAGAGTTAGGCTTGGGGGGGGGTGCCACCTAGTTGTAGAGCAATCTTCTCACTAAATATCATAATTAATAGGTTCTCTAGTAGCTAGTACACAGGGCTCTGCAGGGGACCTCTGAAGGACACAATCACCAAAAGAAAATGTGAGGGGCATTCCTTGTTTCAAATCAGGGTTTCTTATGCTGAAGTCACAAAATGGCCTTGGGTCCAGACACCCGGGTGACAAATCCCTTTTCAATTCAGGGAAAAGTGAGAGGAAATAACCCCTCCTCCCCGCCCCCCATGCTGAAGGCCACCCAAGGTGCAGCACAGCAACCATCTCAAGAGTGACAAGAGTTCCACAGTTGTTATGGTGCCAGGAGAGCATGAGGAGAGGAGCCAGGAACCTGCTGGGGAACTAACTAGACAGCAGGCATCAGCCAGGCCAGCCATGGGGGAGTGTTCCTGAGATTAATGTCTCACAGCTGTCATGCAGACCCAAACGCTGGCATAGCCGATGGGTGTGCAGCAGGAAACAGATGAGAAATTACAGCATCCAAAGAGCCTGCTACACAAATCAATGATAAATTTGCACCCATGAGACAATTGGCGATGGGAGGGGGTAGCAATGCATAGTACTGATTTTTCTCTCAGTTCTCATCTGCATACATTCTGCACTGCACTTCCTATTTGCCTGTCAGGGCTTTGAGTGGATTCCTTTTTTCATTCTATGGCCCTATGTCTGAATCTTTAAATCATTCTCACTCTTTTAAGAGGGATTTAAAATGCATTTTTAATGGAAATTCTTAAAGGATATTTAAAAATACACACGAAGGTTGGGAAAATAGCATAATAAGTTCTCATGAATCTATTTTCCAGTTTCACTCACTTCCAACTCATGGGCACTGCCATGAAAGGAGTCCCAATCTTTCTATTATTTTACTAACAGGAGAGTAACAATCAATTCTCCTCCAGAAAGCTAGTAGTCTACTTTGCAGGTTTGTTTATTTCTTAGCTCTTATTGGGAACAAAGGATAGAAGAGAAGCTTGGGTTATTTATTTCTTAATCACTTTTATTTAAACTAAACCCTCAATTGTAGAGTGAAGATAGTGCTAATGACCGGCATGTGAGCATATGTGTAGATAAGCAAGTTCAGTAGTGCTTTTAGGCTCTGTTGCAAAATGTTTCCTTATGGCACAAATAAAAGAAAATCCACCGGTGGCTCATGCCTGTAATCCTAGCACTAGAGAGGCTGAGATCATGGTTCAAAGCCAGCCTAGGCAGGAAAGTCCATGTGACTCTTATCTCTAATTAACCACCAAAAAGCCAGTAGTGGAGTAGTAGCTCAAGTGATAGATTGCTAGTCTTGAAGAAAAATGCTCCAGTACAGTCCCCAGGCCCTGAGTTCAAATCCTAGGACTGACACAAAAACAAATACACACACACACACACACACACACACACACACACACACACACACACACACAATGTAAGAAAATACATCACACAAACAAACAGGGATTCTGTCAAAGCTTTCTTTAAAACTATATTTGATTCTTTACTATTTCTTTCAAAAGATGTCACATATTTTTATAAATGAACCCCTTTTATTGTGTAATTTGTTCCTTTGGGAACCTTTATAGTGTTGACAATCAGTATAAAAAGATTAAAATCTAAAGGGTTTGTTGCACATTTATTTTCCAGATTGCATTGTAAGTCACATAGCCAAAGGCTTTTGCTTAAACTTGTTGGTGTTCATCTGTAGTGCTTAATATAGCACATATTAATGTTTAGCAGAGACTTGTAAATTTATTGGCCTATGTGACTTCTCATTGTAAAACTCAATTATGTTTTATAAAGTGAAAGATTCCTTAGCATAGTAAGAACAAGTATATGCTGCATTTAGTCGTTTCTTGTGCCTGTGGCAGACATTGCTAATTGATCACTGCACTCTTCTGAGTTAGGATACAGCTTTAGCTTCCCTGCCAGGTTCAGTACAAGGTTCTTGCTGTAGCACTATTTTATTACCTTAGACAGTAGAGTTTCTCAGTGACACTGACTTGTCAGATACTGCTAGTTTTAAGTGTTCTGCTGGTCATGCACACTATTCCTGTGTGTTTTAGATCCAGTCATTGAGCTCTGGTGTCCATGATAGCATTGGAGCAAGAAGATTTGAGTTCAAATCCTACTTATACCCTTCATTAGTTGCATGACTTTGAGCAAATCACCTGATCTCCATTAGCTTTTGTCTTTTATCTGTAAAAACTGGATAATTTTCCCAGAGGGGCTTTGTGAAGGTCAGATGAAATAAGGAATCTGAATGACTTTTTAAACTGTAACACTCTCTACAAATGTCTGTTAATATAAAAGGCATCCCAGAGGTCATATAACTAAGCCCAGGTCTTTGTCTAGGATAAGCTAGGGCAAACTTAATGAGACATTGGTTTCTTATATACATTCACTTTTCTCTTTGGTTCCCTCTTTTGTGTGATTGTCTCAGTGGCTCTGGCTGGACAAGAGATTTCTTCAAAGTATAACCTGAGGTCTAATGAGGCCTGACTACCTTCTATTGTTAGTAGACAGGCTGAAAAGCAGGTGTGGGGACCATCTTGATAGGATAGAAAATTAGACCTGCAGCACAATAAAAAAAAAAGTTTGAGGCTAAGGGAAATAGTACAAGGCTTGGGATATTGTTGGTAGGACTGCTTTGAAAAGAACAGTATCGGGTGATTTCCCTCAAGCTTTGGCCTCCTCAGCTTTCTGTTCCAATCACGTGACTAACTGGCTGCATGTCACATTTAAATACCTTTCCAATAAAAAGCTGTTCCTGACTCCTTCTGCATGTTAGCATTTCTGACAATATGGAAAGTATGCTGTTGTTAATTTTCCTAACCACCCTGAAATGAAGGTATTTGCAATACATTTCATCAGCAACTTCGTAAATGGCCATTTAAGAGGAACATTACTTTTACAATAGTACCATAAAACTCCTGCTATATGCCATAATTCACAGGTGGGAGCTAAGGAAAGTGGATTCAATGGTACTTCAATATCCTCCTGTCCTGAGGTGCTAGTTTCTAAGTAACAGGCTGGAGATGTGAGCAGGATTCTACTTTGGGGATTTAGAGTCAAAATAATTTATAAACCCATCTCTATGTCTTTGTTCCCCCTGTGCTTTTCTCTGTTTCTTTTTAAGCCTCAAGTGCTCATGGGTACATCTGCAGCCCTATGGAAATTATTCTGGTGACTACAAGGTCTGTTGGAAGGTTACTGTGAGTCATATCTGCAAACTCACTTCATACTTTTTTTTGGCATTTAGGACTCTTTTTGGGGGATGATATTTATAGTGATTTTAAAATGTGTCACAAGAACGATAAGAAATGAATCTGTCTTTTCTTTCATTGACCATACAGGATTAAAAAAAAAAAAGTCTGGAGGCTGGAAAGGTGGCTCCGTGGTAGAGTGTTTGCCTTGCATGCACGAGGCCTTGGGTTCGATTCCTCAGCACCACATAAGCAGAAAAAGCTGGAATTGGCACTATGGCTCAAGTGGTAGAGTGCTAGCCTTGAGCTGAAGAGCTGAGGGACAGCGCCCAGGCCTAGAGTTCAGGCCTCAAGACCAGCAACAAATATAAAATAAAATAAAATAAATAAAAAAGTCTGGAGAAATGAGGACATGAGGCTTTTTTTTTTACTTTAAATTTTCCTATGAAAATAGGAGTGAGCAGGGGAGCTCACTGGACACGGATGCAAGTGAACTATATGGGCTGGGATGTAGCTCAGTGGTAAAGCACTTGGCTAGCAAGTGCAACATCCTGGCTTCAGTCCACAGTACCAAAAAAGAAAAACAGACAAAAAAAAAAAAAAGCAAGTGAACTAGGCAACTTGTAGTGGAGATGGGAGGGAGGGTCTGGGAGGGAGAGGAGAAAAAACATGGTACGCAAGAAAATGTACTCATTAGGTGAATCACGTAACTGCAATCCCTCTGTACACCACCTTTATAATATCAATGAAGTAAATAATTTAAAAAAATTCCAATTACCTCATCTCCAATTTAAGTAAAAGAAAGAAACTAAAGTACTTTGAGCATGCCCTTCTCTTCTCCCCCGCTCACCTCCCCCCCACCATTTCATTCAGCTCAATTGAGAGCATGCACTGAAATGTCAAAGAGGAGGTGACATAGAGACATGAGTGTCCATGGTACACTGGAAGACATTCTTTTATGTGAAAGTAAATTTCATTGCCAATGGCTTTAAAATTTTTGATTTATAAATTTCTTACAAGAGTGCTCCTAATAATTTCAGAGCTAATTAGTGTTCCCCATTCTGCTTTTCTGTCTTTTTGGCAAAAAGGCGAAACTCTATTTAGAAAAACAAAAATCATGTGGACACATCGCTTTGACTTAAACCCCTTCAGCAATTTCAACACCCTAAAGCTTACTCCCTGTTCTCTTTTTTCTCTTGTCACTCATAGAAATGGATATGACTTCCAAGACTGACCTTATTCCCCAACTCAAAGGATGTATTTATTGAACTACTCAGGAATTGAAGGTTGTATTTTTATTTCATTCCTTATTTTCTTCTTCCTTGCCGATAAGAATGAGTTTTTATTGATGGACTATGTGACAGGCATTTAACTCTCGGTAGAAACTTTGAGAAAGCATGCAAGATTCCGCTTACACTAATGGGGAAACTGAGGGTGAGACCTCTAGGTCACCCTGGAGTCTCTTCCTGTTATTTCTCAAAGTGACTTATATATGTGATGGAGATGTGATTCAGTGTTTTGACCTATGTATTGGTCACCTCAAATGATAAGATGTGAGTTTTTGAATACTCTCTCTTGCCAAAGAGCATTCTCCTTGGCTTGAAGACAACTTTACCTGTTTGCAAAGGGAGAAGGAAACTGAGGCAGAGAAAGACAAGGATCCAACAACGCTGCCTATGTGGAACCACTTTCACATCTAAGCCACAATTTGTTACTCACCCTGAACTGGCTGAATTCTATGTTATTCTAAGGCAGATGAACAGCTCTGTCTGCACAGAATAAATGACAGGCCAAAAATAGTTTGTGTGGTCTACCGATAGACATAAAAAGCAACGAGGTCAGCCCAGAGTCCATAAGGAATGAGCACTAATGTATTCTTCTGCCCGCTTTGATTTGCTAACTGAATCATACCATTTGAAAAGGGGAGGACAGAGTTTAACGATTGAAAAAAAAATTAGAAATGTCAAGTATAATCCTTTGAAATAGGTACAGAAAGCTCAGGAGTATAACTGTTTTGATGTTCTCAGTCCTGCCAGTGAGTGACAGTAGAAATGAAGATCCTTTCAGACAATCCATTGTGCTCCTGTCAAAGGTGGCTAGAGTTCTGTTCAAACACCTGTTTCTAATCTTTATGAATATTAAAAGCCTCTGTGATTTTTTTCTTCAGGAAGCAACGATTTTGAAGTGTTACAGTACACAAAAGACATCATCTCAGGCTTGTTCCAATTCACTGCTACTCCTTAGATTTTCCCTGAGGACATGCATAATTTTCCAAATTTGTGGCAGTTAAATTTGTAGAGGAAGGGTATGCTGACGCTGAGTGGATTTTTTTTCCTTTTCAGTAGCATCAGTCATTCTACTCTTATTTTACATGTGATGTGTTTTCAATTCGGCATAAAGGTGCTCACTACCTGAGTTGAGTTGGAAATATAAGATAAGGAAAATTGGAAGAGATAAAGTCAGCCCTTTCCAAAAACATCACACCATCATTAATATAATCTGGCATGGTCAGTTGTACGTAAAAATGGATTCCACTGGATAAATACTTCTGTAGCAATTAAAATTCATGCATTTGAAAGGTACAAGAGCATTCCAGAATGCAATACTTCCCTTTTGAAAATTGGTTTGCAGGCATTACAATTCATTTCAAAGTTAAATAAAGGTATGTGACATGGACTGATTAGATTTTACGTAGTTTCTTAGAAAGTTACACATTACAGATTCAACTGACTATATAGAATATTGCCATTTAATCTTCCAAGCTCTCTCTCAGTTCTCTCCCCATTTTAAATGAAGTCCTGTTACATGAATCACAGCCCCATAAAATGACCACATGTAATTAACTCCTTCAAATTTCACTAGTTCTGGTCTTGACTAATCCCTCCCTTTGTCAAGAAATTCAACCCACGTATTTCCTAATCAGAGGAGCTAGTTTCAGTGTGCATCCATTAAAACTACAGAAAAAGACTTTCTTGTTTTTTCTTAGAGTACAGGAGACAAAGACTGTGTGCCAGGAAATGAAGGTTGGGTTGTCTAGAATGTGTGCACAATATTTTAAGTCACAGTTAGGAATGAAAATAAAGCACAGGTTTGTCTTTTTCAGATAAAGGGTTTGCTTCAGACTGCCTGACCACACCTCTTCTGGATTCAAGAGAAACAAAGCCACTGAGCGCTTTTCCTTTTCTGGTTTTGGCTTCTGTGTTCCCTGGCTCTGGTGGATAACTCCCAGCATTTGCACAAAGTGCAGAACTTGATTCCTAGGTGGCAGGAGACAAGTCACTATGTTCACAGCACAGCAATGCCATTATCGCTTTACTGCCCACAGAGAGCACCCTAAAATGGCACCCTAAAATTCACCAAGGTTTCATTTTATTGCCAAACACAAATGATAAGACAAGTATGATAGGGGCCATAAACATTAATATTCCTCAGTGGTATGGAGTAAGACTACCTTCAATCCAAAGGGGCACAGCAGAAAGGCATGCTCTCCTCTCACTTGAATTCTCAGAATCCCCCCACCCCCAAAGTCACAAATCAGCTTCTAGAACTATACCATAATAGACTACCATACATCAAGCAGCTTCAACAACATATCATTGTTTCTCCCAGTTTTAAAGAATCAGAATTCTTCCTGACTTACAGATAGCCTATCTTCTGCCTTCTCTCTGTCTCTTTCCTGACTAAGCACACTTTCCAGCATGGGTTTATCTCATCAAGGAATTCAATGTTCAAGACCTCATTTAAACTTGTACTAGTGTAAGCCTGTGGTTAAGACAGAAGAATACCAAGTTCAAGGCCTGCCTGGTTAGTGAGACTTGGTGGAAAGAAAGAAAGAAAGAGAGAGAGAAAGAAAGGAAGAGAGAGAGAGAAAGAAAGAAAGGAAGGAGGGAAGGAAGAATGAGAGAGAGAGGGGGGAAAGGAAGGAAGGAAGGAAGGGGAAAGAAAGAAAGAAACAGAAAGAAAAAAAGAAAAAACTAAAAGAAAAAGAAACAAAGAAAGAAGAAAGACAAGAAAGGAAAGAAAGAAAGGGAGGGGGAGAAAGAAGAGAAGAAGAAAGGAGGGAATAGGAAAGAAAGAACAGAAAGAAACTTGGTTATTTCTCAAGGATCTATTCTTTAATACTATACCATGTTAAAAAATTTTTAAATAAGTTTTTTATTGTGAAAATACTGTACAGAGGAGGGGTTACAGTTACATGAGGTAGAGTACATTTCTTATCAAGCAACCATGTTAAAATTTTAACATGTGAATGGAGCACAAATAAGCAGTCTAGACACACACACCACTACTGCTCAATCTGCCCTTTCTTAATTAGATTCTAAACCTACGTGTCAATTAGTTCAAGTCTTTCCACTACTGATCGTTCTCTCCTTTGGCTCTTTAGCTCACCTAGAGAAGAATCCAAGTCTCTGTAGGTAACAGGAACTTACAAATTGCTTTTACTGAAAAGTAGACTCCTTACTTGGGCCCTTGAACTACCAAGCAGGAGCAAAGCTTGGCATGCCTGTCTCCATCTTGCATCTGTCATTGCTCTGAGCAGTCACCTTAGGGAAGGACAGGGCTGATCACACAGAACATTTTTTACAAAGAATGTAGGAAACTTCCCCCAAGGAGAGGCACAGCAGAACTTCCCCAGGTCAGACCACCTGCTAGGCAATAATGACTTGTTTATCATGACCAGATTGCTCCACTCAGGGGAAGACTGCAAGAACTTCTCCAGGGCCCCTCTGTAATTATCAACCTGCACATACTTTGGCCAGGAAGGTGTCATCATGGTGCATCCCTCACTCTTCCAAATTCCTTTTCTATTTAAACCTAAAATTCATATCTGTATCTTGAATTCTCTGCCTTTCACCAATCACTACTCTCTTTTGCTGACCTGTGGGGGCAAGTGGCAGACCTGACATGTGCAATCTGTGGAGTCTCCATCTGGGACCTAGAAGTCCAGTTCTTGAGGTGCCTAAAAGACCATGCAGGAGCCTTCTGTTAGCTTTTGCAGTCCCACCTACTACTCTTCCTGTTTGTTGTTCCTTGGTACCAGAAACATTGGCCTCATTGCTTTCTGTTAATTAAGACCCCTAAGCCCAGGACCCCGGCTCCTCTCCCTGCTCTTTTTCACCTCCACTGTACTTCACTGAAATACTTATTTTAATTTGCATTATGTTTAATTTTGTGATTTTTCTCTGTCTCCAAACTATGGAAAAATTTATATGTATTTATGTATAAATATATATTACATATTATGTTTAAAATAATATATAATATATACTATATATTATGCAATATAATACACTACATGTTTAGATATAATATATACATATCTAAACATATGATATGTTTATACATACACATCATGAGGAAGAGAATTTACTATTGCTGCCACTATTATATCTCTGATTTCTATAGCAGAGTCTAACAAACCAGAAACTCAGACACTACTTTTATGAATAAATGAATAAGAGCAGTCTATGTACTACTTTGTAGGGGAAATTACTTCATTTCTTCTGAAGGAAACAAGGAAGCCTTTCCAGGTAAAACCTGCCTCTGAACATGAATATGAGTCTCAAGTTTTTCAAGACATGTCATTTTGAATGACCAGAGAGAGTACTTCTGCATGGTGCTTAGTTCTGTGGAGACAAGAGTCTCTCTACAAGGATCTCACAGTCAGCCCCGGACAGCTGCCTGTCTGCAGCTTGTGCCCTGTGAAAATGCTATTAGTAATGAGAGCAGGGGAGAAATCCATCTGTTCTCTGCTAGCCAAAATCTAGCCTGGACTCCTTGAGAGAGGAAGAACAGACAGGCCTCTTAAAATTCACCATCTTACGGTATCCACCTTATTACAGTTAGTGAAATTCCCCTTCTCTGAAAACAGTTGGCTAAGTCAGTCTCTTCCTAGGACATTGTCCAAAATGTACAGTCAATCTAAACTCTCAGCTTAACTCCCAGCCTTTGAGATTGATTTTGCCATCCTGTGCTGTTTTTACTTCCGCACGCAAAGATAACTTTCTAAGGAAAAGTGGGTCCAGTGGTCCCAGGAGCCTCCTTTGCAAAACACATCTCCAAAGACATCACAAAGACGAATAGCTGATGATCTTCCAAGGAGGAAGCAGAGGGAGAATAAGAACCAAATGCTCTCTCACTAATACCCTGAAAGGTTTAGCTTTCCACTTCTGGATGTTACACAGAAATCCCAAACAACAGGCTGGAAGGAGCAAGCCACTTCACCTCAGCCTTCACTAACTTCTTAATTTGGGGGTAGAGTTCCCAGGAAATAGTTCTTTTGCAAGAACAAATTCCCAACTCACACTTAATAACATCATTAACCATAGCTCTAATGCAGAGTTCTTTAAAGCATCTATTTCAGATATCAGGGCTTTTGATCAAAAACAAGGAGTGGGTTTTAAAGTCTCTCATTTCCTTTAGTTCTCCAAATCAAAATAAATTTGAGCATCATCTATGTGTGCTATTCTTTTTTCTTTGACTTGGTAATCCTTAACCATAATAGTGTTTAGTCAAGGGACACAGAAACAGTATGCTCAAGTACAAACTGGAGTGTGTGTGTGTGAGTGTGTGTGTGTGTGTGTATGTGCATGTGTGTGTGCCCCCTGAATACATAACTTTTTCTCTGTCATGGACAATGATGATGTAAAAATTTTTTGGGGATGTCCTAAATTTAGTTTTAAAGGCCCTGGCTTGCAATAATGTAGAGACAAGTGTAACAGTCAGTTAACAGCTAAGGGTTAAAACCAACAAAAGACAGTTCCACATTTGGAATGGACATTAAAACCTTGACTTTCTGGGAAACAGTATGAAAGTTTATCAAAAGACTAAACATAGAACTTCCTTATGACTCAGCAATTCCACTCCTGGGCATTTATCCAATAGACCACAAACAAGACCACACTAAGGCTACTAGCACAACTATGTTCATTGCAGCATTGTTTAACATAGCCAAAATAAGGAATCAATCCAAATGCCCCTCAGTGAATGACTGGAACAAAAAAAAATATGGTATATATACACAAAGTTCCATGCTTCCATCAGAAAGAATGGAAAGACTTGGAAAAAAGTATATTCAGTGAAGTAAGCCAGACCCAAAGAAACATGGTTGCATGGTTTCCCTCTTTGTGGTAACTAGAATATGCCTATAAATCTACAAATAAACACATTGGATGGTAAAAGGCAAAAAAAAAAATACACTGGGACACGATACATTATCCAGGTCTCTAGGCATTTACACAGAGTGAGACCGAAGGAGGATAATCTTAGGAGAGGATCACATAGGTGCAACTATTGTGTTTAGCTGACAATATAGAACAATATTTATCAAAATGAATTCCAGAAAGTAGAAACAAGAGGGTTTTCTTTTCTTTGTTGCTATTTTCATTTTCTTTTATCATGTTGGTTCATTTATCTGTCTTTGGGAGGGGTTAAGGGGAGCACAGAAATAGTGGGACAAAGTGTGAACAAATGTAGCAGTGATAGTTTCTAGATACTATTTTGGAAATGAATGATACAATTTGTGGGTAGGGATGAAAGGGAAAAACTGGGAGAGAGAGAGAGAGAGAGAGAGGACAGGGGTGACATTGTTCAAAAAGAAATGTACTCTTTATGTGACTTATATAACTGAAACCCCTCTGTGCATTACCTCTGTGCGTTACCTTTATAATGACAATAAATAAATGGAGGGGAAAAAAATAACACCATCTGGTGGTGCTGGGTGCCTATTGCTTACACCTAGAATCTTAGCTATTCGGGTGGCTGAGTTCTAAGGATTGAGATTTGAAGCCAGCGTGGGTAGAATAGTCTGTGAGATGCTTATCTCAAGTTAATATACAAAAAGACAGAAGTGGTGGTGTGGCATATGCGATGAGTACCAGCCTTGAATGAATAAGCCAAGTGGAACAGAAAAGGCCTGGGTTCAAGACCCAGCACTTGTACCAAACAACAATAACAAGCAGAAACTCTGGAAAGACAATCCTGAGGTGTTTCCTCTTCCTTCAGCCTTTCATTCTAGAAGTACCCATACATATACCAGTACCTCAGATACTGCTCCTTAACCTCTATCCCCAAGCATACCCTCCATCTCCCACACCTCTATTCTCTCTAGCCCATGTAAGATCATTGTAAATATTTGGGGCTTTTCTTCTCCGAATTGTTCTTATAGAATGCTTGTTGGACTTAGGTGTGGAGGACAGGTTTCTGACTGCTATCTAGTTTTCTTATTGGTGGTTGTGAGACTTGTTCTAGGCCCTGGTCTTGCTAGCCTCTGCAGCAGCCCAGTGAACTCTTTGATTTAGAGATCTCTCTATCACCACTTAACCTTAGTATCTTTGCCCTACATGTTAGGAGTCCACTGTGATATTTTTCCATTTATAATGCAGCTCTGTCATCAAGTTCAACTATAATCCATTTGCCTAACTGACCATCAACTAGAGTCCATTAAGCCAAGAAGGACCCCACAATGAGGAAAAGAGAAGAATAATCCAGGTATGAAACGATTCTGGAATCCCGTCCCAGATTTTGTACTTTGTGAATTGGTGGAATCTGGGGTAGGATAAATGTTTAGTGTTTGTATCTGCATGAACTCAAGAGCAGTGAAATGTGTAAAAACTATTTCAACCAAACACAAGCTCTAATGTAGCATAATGAGTGGCAGAATAAAAACAGGCACGTTCCTGCCTTTTGAGTTGTATTCTGCCTTCCACACCTGTCTCGTTGCAATGTCTTCCTCCTGACCCTCAGCTTTCTTTATATCCATATCCTCTCCATCTCCTGTTTTCAGATCTAAAAGCGTGTTTGAAGGAAGGAGAAAGGAAATAAGGGAAAGAGGAGGGAGCAAGGGAAGTAAGGACAGGCACTAGAAAAACATAGCTTCATTCATTGGATACTTTTCTCTAGTGCTCTGCTATCTAAAAATTCCATGGAAGTCTGTATCCATCGTCACCTTCTACTTGGGTGAACTTCTTTATCCTGCTCCAGCCTCTGTTTATAATGAACCAACCATTCACTCCTAACAAAGCCAAAGACTGCCTTCTCATCGATCTTCAATAGGAAGCCTAGATCATGATTCTCCTGACTCGTCTTCCTGAGTGTTGGAATTAGAGGCATACATCACCACGTCCACTTTGGTTGCCTATCCACTTAACCTCATGGACATTTCTTTCTCCTGGAGCTATAGACATGCCCTCTTCCCTTCACATGCAAACAAGATTCTTTCAACTTTCTTGTTGAATTTCATTTTTTACCAGACTTTTCCATGTCTCAAGTAACTTAGGCACCTGCAGAGCTTTCAGGAGAAAATTTCCTCTGGATGACCTAGGAAAAGTAAGAAGGTTAGATAAACTAGGTCTATATTCTTGTCTCCTTTGGTGTCTGGCTTTCTTGACCTTAGAGGCTACATGGGACCCTTAATATATGTTCAAGAAATGTTTGTAGAATTAGTAAATATGAAGAACAATGGCTCCCAAAGCTGGCCACTGGAATAATTCTCTTCATAGATTACCAGGTTAATGGATCTCTCCATCTTGATTTACATTCTTGCTACTTTCAACCAGCACAGTACTTCATAAAAATGATACGATTTTCACCTTTTATTGTCTTGGTGCCTCTACAAGAGGTTCTACATATGCTATCTCAGAACAGGTACTGCCTTAAAGAACTTGAAGCCCTTGACCCTTTCTCCCCGAGCCCTTTACACAGTCACTGTACAAAGCAATAGCTCAATACAAACTTGCTGTGTATATTTAAGTTCAAGGACTTGGAGTAGGAATCCCAGTGTTTCGGCTGATTGTGGTTTTATAAAACGTCCACTGTAACCATTACAGCTGGGCATGGCACTGCTCTGTCCCTAATCACTCTGAATTTCATTTCCTTTATAAATGGGGTTAATAATATTTATCTAATAGGGGGACTCAGAGGATTCTTTAATTAATGATGGAATACATTCAAAGATTCTCAGAGGAAATAAAAAGATAAACATTATTATATCTCTTATTACTGTAGATAGCAGTTATTAAACTCTTCCATAAACAGGAACCAAGAACAATTTTAAGCCAAACTAATAGTTTAATAAGAAGCAGCTAGTGGTTGCCATTGTTGAGCTAGTGTAAACACTTTGGCCAAAATTATATCTGTTTTCAGTTGCCATCAATACTGGATAAAATTAGCTTTAATGTCTCAGTTTTGTCCTTTACTTAATTAAACCATTGGAGAAGGTGATTTCAAAGATGTCTCTGGCTCCAGAAACTTCGTTGAATCTCTTCAAGGTTAACATCTCCAATTCCCAATGAACCAAAGTCCTCCATGTTTTGATATAATTGTGAACCATTACAACCCCTTTATCCTATGGATTCCATTTGTCCAAGTACAGATTTCAAAAGCTCATTAGAACTTGAATCTTCAGATCAGAATTTGAGTCTTACTGTCTCAGAAAAATTATTAGCTGAGGGTAGAGAATCATCCAGAAATATTTTTGTGTACTCTAGCACATATAAGGAACAGAGTGCCTAACAGAAATGAGTGCTTCTCATCCATGTGTACTCTGGTGATAAGTAAGGCTCCAGGCGATAATGGTCAGTAAGGTTCCCTGATGGACCAACCAGCCCTAGGGAAGGAAGGCAGCTCTGTGAGGATGCCAAGACACTTAGTAACAACCAAGCAGTACTGAGCTCCCTTGGAGGGATGAGTGCTCTGAAATGTTCTAATGAAGTATGAGATTATCTTCTAGAGATGGTTAGGAAACTCCCTCGTTGGTTCGTTCTGCCTGACTTGAGTATTCATTGGTCTCAGGAAGTACAGTGTCTTACAGCTACTCGTGGTCTCCACTTCAACCTGCTTCTCAGCAGGTGTGCCCAGGCATCCTCAGGATGAGTCACATTATCTTTATTTTTAAAAATTTAGTGTGTTAAAATGCATAATATAAATTTAACCTCTTGGCAATTATAAATTTGAGTGCGGTAATAAAAACTGTACATGCAATGTTGTATAGTAGATTTCTAGAATTTTCTAATCTTGTGTTAATTTTTCATCTTGAAGAATCTGCCATTTCTCTTTCCTACCATTCGACTTAGTTTCAATGAACATAACTACTTTGGATACCTCATTCATTATTTCTTTTTGGAGGATTGGCTTATTTCACCTTGTATCAAGTCAACAATATCCACCCATGTTGCAGCATGTGCTGCCTTTCACAACTGAAAGAGATTGATCCTTAAGAGCTATATTTCCAGTGCCTCTGGTAGATAGCCTGCTAATTTCTTGGGAGAGAGAAAAGCATTTTTTGAACAAAAGAGTTTCTGAATCAATGCCTATCATATTTCCTGGTGATGGACTAAACTTGAAGAGATCAAGAAGTCTTCAAAGTGATCTTACTTCTTTGGCATGACTAAATAACAAGGATATTTTTATCTTAGCCGGGCGCTGGTGGCTCACACCTGCAATCCTAGCTACTCAGGAGGCTGAGATCTGAGGATCGCGGTTCAAAGCCAGCCCGGGCAGGAGAGACCGTGAGACTCTTATCTCCAGAAAACCGGAAGTGGCATCGTAGCTCAAGTGGTAGAGCACTCGCCTTGAGCTGAAGAGCTGAGGGACAGCGCCCAGGCCCAGAGTTCAAGCCCCACGACCAACCAAAAAAAAAAATTTTTTATCTTAGAGAAATACAAAAACAGGGGCTGGAGGTTTAGCCCAGCGGAAGGGCGCCCGTCTCGAGTGCACAAGGCCCTGGGTTCGGTTCTCAGCCCTGGAATAAAAAAGAAAGAAAAAAAAAAAGAAAAAAAAGAAATACAAAAACAAGCAAACAGAAAGAATAGCCAGTTCTCACCTAGTAATACATATTTTCAATGAGAGAACTTAGTCTTTAGGTTGGAAATTATATTCAGCTGTAAGCAACTGCTTCTAGAGATCAACTGTGTAATGTATTGGGTTATGTAATGATTTTGTCTAGTAAAATACTATTATTACAGTAGAAATAATAAAATATACTTAGAGGTACCAATAAGCATGGATTCTTCTGGATTTATAATGTATTTTTTTTTCAGTAACTCCAAATGTTTTATCTGTTCTGTGTTAGAAGAAATAATGTTGTACAAGAGGGTGAGTCCAACATGGATTAGTAGGTGTTGGCTCTTTGCTTTACAAAACAATTCTTTGATTGACAATAAAATGAATGTCAACCAGTTTTTTAATGCCTCTTAGGTTTGTTTGTACAATGCAAATTAATGCTGGGCTTTCAGCTCTATCCACAGAAGATTCTGCCATCTCTCACATTTTTGTTTCCCTAGAAGTTTTTAAGATGCTAGTCACTGGGGAAATTGTGGGACATATTTATATCTTAAAGAGTTTTGAAAGAAAATACAAATTAGGTCAACCTGGCCTCCCATGTAAGTCATTTTTATATTTCCTGGTATCATAAAAACAGTCATAAAACCTGAGCTACTGTGAATTCATGTAGGATTTAAAATGTGACATTTACATTGGCCATAATTAAATCCCCAAGTTATGCTTACTAGCTCTTGATCCCCTAAACCAAGATGTGCAACAACAAGGCAGACAGCAGACTTCTTTCTTGGATGTTTGAGACCTATAAAACATGGGATGTTCTTCCAGCCTCTGGGAAGTTTTCTGGATGAGGTGATCATGAATACAAATGTATGGACTATGACAGAATTTTTTTTAAAATGTACTGTGTGGAAATAAAAACCATAAGCACTTCACCCTTGCCTTTTAATTATTATCAAATAGGTAAAAAGGAAAGTTACAGATTTAGCTTTGCTAGTCTCTTGCTATAAGGAATTGACCTAAGCATTCTTTGACAAGAACAAACAAACAGAACAGCTCCTGCAGAAGAGTGATTTCTTTGGGCAAGGATGTATATTTCCCCACTTCAGTGAAGTTGTATAAGGATCTAAAGCAAATAGTCTCTCAAAGCAAGGTCTGTCAATAACCTGTCGATGCCAGGCTGTGAGTGGTAGAGCCAGGCGAATGTTTTTTGTGTGTGTGTGTGTGTGTGTGTATGCCAGCCATGCCCATGTGTGCAGGCACCTGAGATACTTTCCCTGGCTCTTTTCCTTAAAATGAAAGACTGAAGAAAGCAAATAGTTTTCAGTACCCTTGGTTCCTGTTTAAGTTTAAGTGAGAACTTAGCTAAACATAGTTTTGTGAAAGGAGTATTTTTAGGAATGAATGGGTTAGTCAGTTCATGGAAAGCAGATTTTAAACAAGTCATTGCAACATTTTGGTAAAGAAATATGTCTGCCACTGAGATCTTTGCTTTCTTAGAAAATACGTTTTCTGATGTTGTTTTAAATGATTCTTTTGCTTTAGTACTGCAGCTAAAACTTATATGTTGGTCTCCCAATGTGGCCCACTCTTGTTAGTGTAATAGATACACTGAACTGCTTTTTAATTCTTAGAATTTTCTTACACAGTATTTTGTATCAGAACAAAAGACTTGGAGCTTCTTTTAAATTTTATAAAAGCAAAGGGTAAGTTATAAAAATGGTCAAAACTCTGTGTGTGTGTTTGTGTGTGTGTCTGTATTCTTTCATATTAATAGCTAGATCACTTCAATTCTATTTTGTCCCATTAAATGAGATGTACCTTTTCATTGGACACATTTTTTTTTTCCTGATAAGATGAGGAAAACAGATCAGAGGAAAAGATCATTGACTGTCACTTTGTTTAATTTTCACTTTTAATGAAGAAAACCATTTTCTGCTATCTGTTTCAAGTGGAAAATATTTCACCTGATCTGTGTGCATTTTTAATAACAGTAAAATAAGCAAACCTTCTGATAACAGCATTTAGCATTAATTTTTAATGACCTTGTGCCTATTAAGTTACCCTTTGCATCTTATGGGTGAGCAAAAATCTTTCTATAGAAAGTTAATCAGAAAATAAATTCATTTCAGATGCCTTCCTTATTCTTGGTTTCTGACAGGCAATGTTATGTACTGCCAGATGTTTCTGAACAATACCTCTGAGGCCAACAGCCAAAATAATTGCTTTTCATTAATTTTACTTAGTAATATTTCCTTTCTTATTATGGTTGGGATTTTGCTTGGCTCTCCTATGGTGAACTACCTCTACAAACAGTCTGTGGATTTTACTTTTTAACCAGTCCAAGAATCCCTAAAATTGTCTATTGTGTCTGTGCAATGACACAAATACCACAACATTTATTGTTCAGTCATTCAACAAATTAGTAAAATTTTGCTAAGCACCTAGTATAGGATAGAACTTGTGTTGGGTTTTAGGGGTCTGATGGTGCTCAGTTCAGCTCTGGTCTGTCAGCATAGCTATGGAAACACAGCTGGTTCTAGTTTTTATGTCCTTTCTAAAGTAGTTCTGTGCCACCTTTATGTGCCAAGAAATGCTTTGGAGGATTTTCAGCCATTTCTTTTCTCCTAAGCTTGTACCTCTTTTTGGCTCAGATCCCTCATCTGAAAATATGGGGAAGATAATGTCTTCTTATGTGTTAACCTAAAGGTTGAATGGGATATGCTGTTGAAAGAGGAATAATCCTAAACAGTTTATCATCATCTACAATAACAGCAACCATCCAAATGATCTGTTCTGCATTTACATGCTAGGACCTAGTGTGTGTGTGAGTGTGAGTGTGAGTGTGTGTGTGTGTGTGTGCCCTCCTGCAGCTTGAACTCAGGACCTTAGTGTTGTCCATTAGCTTTTTCTTCTCAAGGCCACTGCTGTACAAATTAAGCCACAGCTCCATTTTTTTTTCTTTCTCATAGTTTATTGGCAATAAGAATCTTCTCCGATCTCAACCTTCTGAGTAGCTAGGATTACAGGTATGAGCCACTGGCATCCAGCTTCTTGGGTGAATGTTTTTAGGTGTCATATTGCTAACCTATCAGTCCTTTAAGAAAGAGCCAATCACTGAGGTGCAGAAAACCAAGTAGCTAACCCAGGGATGCCTAGCTACTGCAGCTCAGAGGTCCCCTGCTATTCTGAGGGCCCCCTCTTCGCTGTGACATGGATGATAAGCAATGGTAGGTGGCTTGATGGTGCAACTGCTGTTTATGGAATATAGACTGTGAGGAGAAAGTCTCTCTGGCACAGGTGTTTTTCATAATCGAGGATAGAATCGACCTTGGCCAGCAGAAGAGTCCAACATGCTGACACCAGCAATGATGGGTAGACTCCTCTCATGGTCTCAGATCCACTCTGCTTCCATATCTGTGTGTGATAGTTACAGAGGGAGTGGTAGAAGGTTATGGGCACAAAGAATCCAACTACTGTGTCCTAAATCATGGGGCCCTTGAATAGGACTTAAAAATGAGAACTGGTTCTGGGATTCCTTCTTGCTAAACCACACAGGGGAGGCACTGAGTGTTTAATGGCTTTCTATCTGATAAATCAATTCTCCTAGAGACCCTATGATGAAAAACCATATGTCTGTACTTTGGGGGAAATGGAGCCTCAAAGAAGTCTGACCTGCCCCATGTCTTCTAAACCTTGTGTCTACTACCAGCCCAGACACTTAACCTTGTGCAACTTCAAATCCCAGGCTCTTTCCCCACCACTCCTGCTTTTCTTTTCCTTTCCCAGTTATGGTGACTTGGACCCCATCTATTTCACATCCAAGATAATAGAGTATCTGTGGCTATACACATCCCAACATGGACACTACCCAATCTTAACAGCCTTTTCTGTTATGTTCCATTTTTAAGTGAGTTGGGTTAAAGAATCACACTGCTCTGTTATCTTTTTATCTGTTAGCCTGGGTTATCCAACATTCTTTATCTCTGTTTCTCACGTGGCAGTGGACTTGCAACCGGTGCAGGACTTCATTGTTTGGAAGTCAATGAGGCCATCCTTCTATTTTCGTGTTATTGAGCAGAGAGACAATTATTCCACTGTAAGTGTTTCTTTGCACCACCCTCTCTGAACCTCTTTACATGCACAGTCCCTTTTCTGTCCGTGGCCAGCAATTTTGACAAATTGGAATTTGTAATTAAAATCCTTCCTGGCTTCTGTCATTTCTTTGCCACTCATACAGCAACAATAAGCTAGAAATTAAACAATATAAGGTTGAATGCCAGAATGGAAGCAAATACCAATAAATATCCCCCTGATCTTCCTACATAAAATAGCCTTTGATAACCAAACTCTTTCAAGGTTTTGGTGTGTTGGGAAATACTCATCTACAGATGTAGCATAAGCCTGATGTAATTATTCCCCATCCTGCCTTTCTGAGATCATAAAACTAAGATTATCCCACCAAAGGCAAATAATACTTAGAAACAATTAGGAAAAGTTAATGAAAGGAATAATTAAAAGTATGTTGAATAACAATATATCAAACACATTTGTGTTTGGGATGAATATTCGTTCACAAGAATAATTCAGACAAATGCTGGCATGAATCTTCATCTCCCAGATTTTTATCCAATTGCCAAAATGTCTTTCCTCTGTAGGACTGTAAAATGGAGTGCATTTCTGTTCCTATCAGATATGACACTGCTTCAAATTACCATATGTAGACTTCTGTATTGCAGTGATGGAGCAGGGTAACAATTCTGGAAACGTACCTCATTTTTAGCACATTACGTGTAAGTAACCCTCAGGCCTGTATTTATATCTGCCTAGTTACTCTTTCCTAAAATGTTAACAGCATTTTGGAAAGTCCTATTTTAAACTCATCTGTCTAGACAAGGAGAATGTGTGTGCATTGGAGAAGGTATTCTATAAACCTGACTTGAGCTTGGGGTGGTTTTCTAGGACCATTATTCTTTCTCAGAGAAGAGAAAATTTTTTAGCCTACCTCTGTGTGTGTGTGTGTGTGAGAGAGAGAGAGAGAGAGAGAGAGAGAAAGGGTGAGAGAGAGAGGGAAAGAGAGAGAGATAGAGAGAGGGGGGAAGAGAAAGAGAGAGGAGAGGAGAAGAGAGAGAGAAGAGAGAGAGAGAAAGAGAGAGAGAGAGAGAAAGGAAAGGAGAGTAAATTAAAGCTTCTTCTTCACCTTTCAGGATGTTACCCTGGGATTTGCACCTCCTGGGAAGCAATCTACCCTTTTCTGGCATCAAGGCTGCAGCATACTCCTCCAGCCATATTCTAGTCTAAGGCTGTCATTTTAGGTAAGGACAAAAAAATGATTGGACAGGCAATTATTTCTAGAAATAATAGCTTTTTTCCCACTATGCAAAAAACACATTTTATCTTTCTAAGGTTTCAATATTTCTTGACATAATTAATGTGAAATACTAAACATGCTTATGTTTGAAGGGTAAAAATACAGCAGAAAACATTCCCAATGTCGTAGAATCGTAAGTGACTTTGTAATTTTTTTCTTCTTTTTCAGTACTGTGTGACACAGAATGAGTAAGGATGTGCTCCCTAAAGATTTGCACTGTAAATGTAACTGCAGCAGGCTTTAGGAACTGAACTCTCTCCTTGTTTCCACATTCTACTTTTGCTCTTTGACCATCCTTGTCCCTTGGAATGCTCAATGAACTTACAGTCTGAGAAAACTAGGATTCTTTTACATCTAACATGCACCACCTGCAAAAATATTTCCAGTTCTCTCCACTTTCAGGATTGCATTTGCACTGTGTTTTCTGACTCCTCCGACTTGGGCTACTGAAGAATGAGGAGTGAAGTGATAGCATGTCATTTCTAGCCCAGACTTATTACATTCTGGTGTGAGAGGCTCCGTACTTTTTGGCTGTTTTCTACATTGGCAATTGGCAACATTCATTGTGGTAACCTCCTTCGACTGAGCTCTGGAGTAACAGAGGTGGAGGCAAGCATGACTGTATGTGTGATGGATATGCAGCTTTGCTCTGATAAGCCATCAATATCAGGTTTGTTTGTTATTGCTGCAGAACTAAGCCTATGTTGACTTAAGAAATAACAAAATAGAGGGAAAGGGTGACAATGTCAAAAAGTAACATCCTCTTTACCTGATTTATGCAACTGTAGCCCTTCTATACAACATCCTTATAATAACAATTTATTTAAAAAAGATATAATAAGATACCTTTAAAGAAAAAAAGACCACAACAGAGCACGGAACACAAATTTTTATGGATCCGTGTCTATTAGAGTAATAAGTCTTTCTTGATCCACTAACTCAGGCTCCTGTAGCCTATAAGGCAATTTTGTACAATTGGCAGTAGGATGCATGAATACATACAAGAGGATAAACTGATCTCCATGCCCAATATCCTTCTTGGCTTGGTACCTTATATAATGATCCATGTAATTCAAACGAGGCTCAAGTACGTTTTGTCTTTAGTATATTATTTTCCCTCATGTAGAGGATTACACACACTAACAATTTCTTATGCTGCCTTCAAAGAAATGATTTATTTTTATTACTTTTATTTATTTTTGCAGAACATAGATTCACACAGAACCTTCCAGAGTTAGAAAGACTTCCACACAAAATAATAGTGATTGTAATTATACTTACCTGATAATGTGAATGTGAGCATCTAATGATAATAATGCTATGGTAACTACAAAGTCCTCTACACAGTACATTGTTAGTAACTCCTCTAATGACCATAGTCTTTAGAGGTAGACAGGCAGATAATTCCACCATTTCACAGATGAAGAAGTTTCAACTCTAAGGGATCCTGGGATTTGCCAGGACCAACCTGTGTTCTGGAATGCCAAACTTGAGCCCATGGATTTGGACTTCCTATCTATTGCATCTTCTATTTTTTCCACCGAGGCTCAAGAGAAGCCAGTGTAATAGCCAGGATAGTAGCACTACTGCAGTAGCAAATATGTGGGTGTTGGAGTTATGGATGGTACAATGCTTTAGGCTCTGTACTCATGGCAATGTGAAAGGAATTGTCTTTTCTGATGTATTTTTTTTTGCATTTCTCAGTGGAGAAGTCTGTGAGAGAGAAATGATCTTCATTAGAAAAGGAGGAAAAATTCCAAAGAGTTAAGTTACCATTACGCAGTGAAAGGAGCCAATCGCAGCATTGTGTGTCTGTTTCTCTAGACCTATGTGGCCAGTGATGCTTTGGAATGTGCCTCCAGTACTTCTGTGGGCCTCACATTTTTGCACATTCATTTCAGAATCTGGCTCTGAAGCACGAATTATTTATGTATTTAAATTTGCTTTAAGCTAAATCAATCTAAGTAAATCTTTAATGTGTTTGCTTCACTATGTATGGTGCTGTTTATTGCTCAGAATGATGCTGAAAATCTACTGGTTGTCTCAGCAAAACTGTAGGGATAGTGTCATGCTTGAATGAGAGGTGGTAGTTAGGAGAAGTGTTAGGGTGAGAGGACCATCTACTCATGGGAAATTGGAATAGATAGAAATATAATGAATTCACAGAATGTGTGGACCGTCAGGAGGTGGGTAGTAAAGAAATCTGAGTACCGAAAACAGCAATGTTGTTGATTCTTCGTATTGTGATGATACTGTCTATAAACATCATTGTGAAGGATGAGTTAGTAAATAGTGAACGATGCCTTGGTATCTGAGGAAAGACTATATCTGTTCAGTGTATTCACATCGAACTCAAGGCCAGCAGCACTATGACTCATGCTGAATGAAACTTACCTAACCCATAGGTTCATTTCTCCATTTGGCACATAATAGCTATCACGTACTTAGTAAACACTCCACAGCACTTCTTCACTTTGTGTAAGAAGACATTTTCAACAGTAATCCTACTACAAAGCCCCTCTCCCTAATGTAAAATGGTGGTATCTTAAGACGGAGCAATTGTTGACAATGAGAGGGCTGGTTATCCCCACACACCATTTTGTTCACCCTCAACTGGAGCTATGCGTGTTGGGCAACTCAAATTTGGACAACCTTGCACATGTTTGGGAATGAGTGGAAAAGCTCCACAAGACCTGATTCCAGTGACAGTATCAAGCAAGGATTGATGCTATTGGAGTTGGCATTGTGGTTCTGCTACCTTTGAGCTTGGTCATGCTCCCTAGAATTTTTTTATTATTATTTTTCATTATTGTGAAAATACCGTACAGAGGGGTTACAATTGCATGAGCAAGGTAATGAGTGCATTTCTTATCAAGCATTATTGCCTCCTCCTTTGTTTCCCCCCACCATCCCTGCCCTCCCATCTTCCCCTTGCCCCTCCTCCCTCTGTCCCCCTTGCCCCATCCCAGCCAAAGATGTAAAGTTCGTTTTTCGACATAACATCTTGTACACCTCATTGTTGCAATGGGTCCACCTCTATCCCTATTTTAAACATTTGTTTTTTCCCTTCCCCTCCACAAATTATACCAACATCAAATACAGTGAAAACAGGGGTCATACCATGGGGGAGGGACATACAAAGCAACAAAAAAAATCATCTTATAAGTATGTTAGAAACAATAGCAAGAAAGAAAAACCATTTGAGTCCTTATCTTGGGGTTCATTTCGCCTAACATCAACTTACCTGACCATTTCTGCTTATCTCAGACATATACTAGTTATTGCAAATAAGGCAAACCATGGGACCTATATTTCTTTGCTTCCTAGAATTTCTGAGCTAGTTTCCCAGAGAACCAAGTGGTGATAATAGGAATCAATCAGTATTTAGGGTGGTAGAGCATTCTACAACAATGTGTGTGAGATGCTCAGTACACAACAGATATTTAATAAGAGGCAGGTGTATTGCTATCATCAAGGAGCTAGATAGAAAGGAGGAAACATCTTGGTAAGGAAGTAAAAGAACAGGTATGTAAAAAAAGAAATCTGATTTCAAATACAAGTTTCATCTTGTGGAGATGTAACTGTGTGACCTCGGGTGAGTTATCTTTTGTGAAACCCAATATTCTGTTCTGTAAAATGAGCACAATAATATCAAAGTCATCATAGAGTGTACATTAAAATGGAAAAGGGGGTAGTATTCTGGGATATTATGACCTTAACAAAAGTCAGTGTCATTCTTTGCATGGATGCATTATTTCATCATCAAGTAATAAATGTAGCTATTTATTTTTTTCAAATAAAAGAGGCTAGGCCTTCAGTTTGTCTGAAGGGTTCAAGGTAATATAAGAAACAAAAAATCAAAGGCATTTAGGTATTCATAGGCACACAAAATATACTTCTTCATGTAAATAATATAATAACTCACTTCAGTTTTGTAGTGCTTTTTTAAAGAAAGATTTAGAGGTATAATGTAAATGAGAAAAAGTAATGATTACTATTCTTTAAAACTGTCCTGAAGAAAATGTGGTCAAGAACTAGAACGGTTTTGACTTCTAGTTCAGGTGGCTTCTGATTGAAAAGGCTGTGCAATTAGTTTTCAATATAAAATAATAATATGCAATGGCTGTTTAATTAATGCAAATGAATAAGGTTTTAATCATATCCTTGACTATTTCCCAATTTCAACTTGTGCATTCAATCTTGATTGTAAAAGCTTTGCTCATGTTGATCACAATATCTAATTCAGCATTGTCTGTTTCCCCCAAAAGCTGATCTTTTTGGCCTCCAGAAAAATGAACTGAATTTTAACTATTTGTTCAATAGAAATTTTTATTGAATGTAAAGGGGGGGTTCAGAATAGAAGCTATGTTATTCCAGCATGATCTCAGACTACAAAACCAGCTCAAGAATAAAATTGCAAAAAAAAAAAATCACTCTGCTTCTTGTGCCTGTCAATGCTAGCCATATTTTTCAGATACTGCCCTGTTTCTTTTTTAAATTATATTTTTATTGTAAAAATACTGTACAGAGGAGTTACAGTTGCTTGAGGTAATGAGTACATTTCCTACAGATCATTGTTACCTCCTCCTTTGTTTTCCCCTACTATCCCTTCTCTCCTCCCTCTTCCCTGTTTCTAAAAGTCTAGTTTCATGTGATATGAAGAAATCATGGGACCAACATCTTTCTAAACCTACCAGCACAAGATGCTGGAGGAAAATCCAGGTGGTAGAGTTCATAACGGAAGCACAGAGAAACACCTTTCCTAACTTTTACCTCTGAGGGAGAAGCACCAAGTGCTTCCCAAGTGCCAGGGCCCTGGGACACTGTACTTCATAACTAACCAGTCCTTACTTCCATTTTATACATGACCAAATAGAGGCTCAGAGTCAGATAACTTGTAAATATCATCACTAATGTTCCTGACCTTTTACTCTCTCTCTCTGGCTCTCTCTCTCTCCCTTTTTCTCTTTCTAATGCCTGTATCTGTGGATATTTCATAGGTCATGCCTGGTATTTTTGCTACACCACTGTTCTTACACATACTATGAAAAGGAAGTCAGTCAAAGACATGAATACACAGTGATGCTTTGGACAGATGATTACATAAACGAATTTATATAGGCTACTGAGCCATTTATTCTTCACATACATTATTTTATGATTCCAAATTTCATAACAATGATCCTGAAATAATGTAAAGTGGTGTTCCTCCATTTGTGCTCCAAAATGATTATCTGAATCAGAGTAAACTTGGATGCTGATAAAAATACCAAGTCCAGAAATTGACCTAAACCTACAAGAACTGCAATAGGTAGAAGAGTCCATAGGATCTGTATTGTTAAAACACACCCTCCAGGTGATTCTTATGCAAATTAAAATTTGAGAGCCACTGCTATAAAGGTTGGGGCACCAAAGGTCTCTCAGGAATATCCTTTGCCTCTGGCATCTGAGCTTCTAAATGGAAAACTTATGCCAAGCTCTGTCATTACCTAGGGCGGCAGCAGGTGCAGAAGCCTCAGGGTAAAGGAGGGTCACAAAAAGGACACAACTTTTGCAAGGCCCACATCAGAGAGAAAGAGTTGCAAACCCCTGTACAAAACAGTTTCACAAGCAGATTTGAGTTCATCGCAGAGCAAGAGCTGTGTAATGGGCTGCACTGGGACCCTAACTTGCCTTTGTTGAAGAAAACGTCTTGAGAGCCCCAAACAAATTCTGTCATCTTCATCCTCCATCTCCTGAAAGATTCAGCCTCAAGCTGTTTGCTTTTCTATCATTTATCCAAGGTGGGTATTGGGCACAATATGAATAGGTAGCTTGATCTTGGTTTGTATGAAGGTAAAAAGCAGAACCAACTACCTATCTTTTAAATCATCTAGCAGCAATGCTGTCTAGCTGCAAATGCCTAACTTCTTCCGTTTCATAAGAGGAAAAGGGCTCTGCAAGTCTGAAGGGTTGCTTGATCTTATCAAGCAATTTCAGTTCACTGGAGACCCATTTAAGAAGCAGCAGTTTCAGAATTCTCAGCCGCCTGAAATAAGAGAATTTTGTATGTACTTCATGTTCTCTGATACAATCCAAATCAGAGTCAAAATTCAATATAGAGCCATTATCACATGCTTGCATTTCAATTTCAGGGTGAAAGAAATACCATCCTGTGTTGAAATACTTACTGGGCCATTGGTAACCGCTCATATTTGTGAAGTGCTGGCTGTGTCTGGCTCCAACAAACATCATCCTTACTCTTGGAAGCATTGCCCTGTAGGTTTTTAGCATGTCTGTTATGCAGATACTAGAATGGAGGGCCTAGGAGATGGTGTGATTTCTCCTGGATGAACAAGAGTCAATGATGGAGCAGGGATCATCCCTGCTTCAGTGGGAATGCCAAAATCTATGCTTCTTGTAAATATTGCACGAGATATAGATATAGATACCTTTGTGGGGGGAGGGAAGAAGTTAATAACAGTTTTTCATGACTGACATATAAACTTTTCAATTGAATATAGTATTCAACATCACTGAGCAAGGCTGAGATAGAATAATGATGGCAATGCCACCCAACTGTCCATGTGACTTTTTGAACTACTGGGGTGTGGCCTCACCCTGTCCAATAAAGGTGTGTCTTTGCAATCAGAGAGGACTTCACCCAAGCACTCTTTGTCCTTTTCATTTCCATCTTGAACTAAAGTATGAAAAAACACACAGAACTCCACAGAAGACACATCTCATATTTTAATTTCTCCATAAATGTTCAGTGACTTAATGCTACACAACAGCTAGGCACTGGTGGCTCCCTAGCTACTCAGGAGGCTGAGATCTGAGGATCACGGAATGAAGCCAACCTGGGCAGGAAAGTCTGTGTCACTCTTATCTCCAATAAACTACTCAGAAAAAGGCAGAAGTGGCACAGTGGTTCAAGTGGTGTAGGACTAGACTTGAGCACAAAGAGGCCCCGGGATAGCACCCAGGCCCTGAATTTCTGCCCCAGGATTGCCCCTGCATCCCCCTGTAAAAGGCTGAAGAACAGATATCAGTTTTGTACATTTCTGAGAAGAATATGCCCATATCATAAGGATGATGATGTGGGTGATATAGATAGAATACAACTGCGGCTAATTTCTAGGCTCTACTTAACTTGGGTAGGATTTTTTTCCTAAGTAGCCCCTTCTATCAGTTATCCTTGGCCCTTCACTGTGATGGATGCTGAGCATTGTATTTGATTTAAAAAAAAATCAAGCTTACATTATGAATGTATAAGAAACTGTGTGAGAGGTGATTTTAATATTCACTATCTGTAAATATGTAACATGCAAAGAATACTGCAAGGTACACAGTGGCATCTTCATGTTGTAGAGAAAGATGCTGTTCAAGTTGGACTGAGAGCTAGGCCTTCTGACTTCAATTCTTAATTCTCTGGGCTCTAAATCTACCCTCTTTAGGAATGTAAAAACATCACATTTGTTCAACAAACACTTTTCTTCCCCCTACATTAATTAGATAATGTGGGAGGTTATGATATTTTCTTACATGCATATGATGTTTTTATCACATCCATCTCCTATTATTTTTCTTTTCTTCTTTCCTCACCCTACCTTTTTTTAACCTTTCTTGCATGTTTATAAAAAATGACTTCATTGTGATCTTTTCATAATGACCTTTTCATACACTGTACTTTGATCATACTCTCTCCTTCTCTTCTCTTTTCTTTTTTTTCTTTCTTTTGGTGGGGGGGGGTCTGGTCGTGGGGCCTGGACTCTGGGCCTGGGCGCTGTCCCTCAGCTCTTCAGCTCAAGGCTAGCGCTCTACCACTTGAGCCACAATGCCACTTCTGGCTTTTTTCTTTTTGCTTATGTGGTGCTGAGGAATCGAACCCAGGGCCTTGAGCATGCAAGGCAAGCACTCTACCACTGAACCACCTTCCCAGCCCCTCCTCCTCTTTTCAATAAGTGTTTTTCTACTGAAAAAAAGGACCAAAATTCTTGAGAAAGTTAGTAAAATCAGATGTAATACATGTGATGTTCGTGTTGTCACTTTCTACCTAGTAGTTCTCCTAGAAGACACTGTTCCCTCAGTACATGTGTGTGCAAATATTAAATATGCTAGGACATGTGATAAAAGTATTGCAATGTGTTAGTGTAGGCACCTGGAAAATTACAGGGATAGAGAACAAGGACTTTATTTCATTTGTCTTATAAGTACACCTTACATTTACATATTTTGTAGAGACAAAATACACACAGAAGGAAATCACTATGTTAGGATAAATTTAGAAACCTGGACAGTTTGTTCTCTCTTTCTCCCTTTCTGTCTTTTCTCCCTTTCTCAAGGTGCAGAGGGAGGTATTTTCCCAGCTAGTCTTTACTCTGAAATTTTATGTACTTTTAAGACAAAAGGCTAGAATAATAAAAAAAAGTTATTCAGATCATTTTCTTTCTTCTTTTTTAAAGTAGAATGTCATGCCTTAAATTGTATCTTTGCCCAAATGCTGAAAAGAGTTTAATTAAATATATCCATTTCAATAAATTCCTTAGACAAACAAGACTACCATAGGGCACATAAAGAATGTGAGCATTAATTGCTTTTGAGATTAGCTCTATTGAATTGCAGTCTCACATACTGGTGCCCTTTGTTCTTAGACCAATAAATAGTGGGTGTTTACGTGATGCCACCAGCATAGGTTAAATCTAAACAAAACAAAGCGGAACAAAGCAAGAACAACAGAAAAAAAACCACTTCAAGTAACCAGTAAGAAGGCCTACTTAAAAATTACCCTCCAAAGAAATGATGCTAGAATATTTTATGATTTGCTTTTATGACATATAACTTGATTCTTTTATTTCCTAATTAAAAGAAAAACTCTTCAGGTATCTGAGTTTAAATAAGCTTAGTAGGCAATATATATATATATATAAATATATGTATGCACACACACACACACACACACACACACACACACACACACACACGAATGGGGGATGGGAAGAGAAAACACAAAAGAAAGCCAAAGCGCATAATGAAAAATTCAACTTGTTGATAGCTCAATTCCCTACCTATCGAACCCTGACTGAATCTGTCCCCCATGGGACTAAAATTGAAAGATGAATTTGCTAATTAATGATAATACAGAGACTGGCCCAATTAGAACAAACTCACAGTAGAGAAAACATCCCTTAGTGAGAAAGTCAGTATAAGTGTTCAGGGGAAATTCTCCAAATAGTCACAGGCTATTTGGAATCGACTCACTGAAATTGTACTAAATTTGGTTTCCAAATGATAATGCCCGAGGTAATCTTATGGAGAAATGTAAGTCAAATATGAAATAACGAGTCTTTCAGAATTATCTTTAATTACAGCTTGGTAAACTGTGGTCCCAAACTCAAATCCAAAGAGAATGATATTTTTGGCTTTGCTGATAGCAGGTACCTATGCAAGGTAAGAATAGTTAACAGGAAATGGCTTTAGCTTTTCATCATTAAGTATAAAGCCATTTCCTGTTAACTATTCTTATCTTGCGTAGGTACCTGCTATCAGCAAAGCCAGAGGCCCCTCAGTAGATGAATGGATCAAGAAAATGTGGTTTATATAAACAATGGAATTCTATGCTTCCATCAGAAAGAATGAAACTGCCCCATTTGTTAGGAATTGGAAAGACTCGGAAAAAATCATATTAAGTGAAGTAAGCTAGACCCAAAGAAACACAGGTAGCATGGTTTCCCTCATTTGCAATAACTAGTATATGTTTAGGATAATTTTATTAGATGAGCAGGAAAAGCTCAAAAGCTATGTACATATGACCTACATATATGATGATGTTAAGTGAAATGAACCCTAAGATATGGACACAAGAGGCCTTTCCCTGTTGTTTTTAAATGTACTATGTGATTTTTTTTGCTTCCTTTGTAAGTTCTTCCCCCTATGGTATATCCCCTTCTGTCACTGTACTTGATTTTGGCACTTTGCATCTTGTTTATACATTTGTCTAATTTGAGGAGGGGAAGGGGAATAACGAAATGCTGAAACAAGGACACAGAATGACCCATTGCAACAACGATACCCATAAGACAATGTATTGGAACTCAATGTTACAAATTTGGATGGGTGGAGGAGGGTGGAGGAGTGAGGGAGGTAGGGAGGGGAAGGGATAGTGGGAGAACAACAAGGGAAGGGGTAACAATGCTCGGCAAGATATGTACTCATTCCCTTACTCATGTAACCGTAACCCCTCTGTACAGCATCTTCATAATAAATAAAATTACAAAAGGATAGTTAACAAATTGTCCTGAGCCTTGTGAATGGAATGATTTTTAAAATAAAATACACCTTGCCTTATCACTCTTTAAAGATATTCAACAGGGAAGGTTGATTATGAGGATTCATCTTAGCAACCAGGTATCACATTCTTTGCCATGTGATTTGCAGAGTGTCTTGTCAAGAAGTAAATGATTCTTCTTGACTTCTTGAGGTGATGAGTGTCTATAACATTTTTACTGTGGCCATAGAAGCCCAATTCCAAATGAACCCTCATAGAATGTGCATAGCCTCTTAATCAAAACTTGTTTATATCACGTGGAAAAAACCTAGGTTAGGCTTCTGTTTCATGACAGAGCACTAGGAGTAGATGAGGTCATTCTTTACCATGCAGGCCTCTAACAGCCCAAAAGGTAACCCTGCAAACAGGTGTGAGTCCAGAGGTAATTAGATTCCAGCTCAAATAGATGGCCTAAAGAAAGCAATGAATGAGCAAAGGGTAGCTTCTTCTAAACCAGTTAATTTAGGGTACTTTGTTACTCAGATAAAGCTAACTGATATAGACCTTCAGAGAATTATTAGTTTTCTTTAAAAATGTTCAAGCCACTATTGGTATTGTTTGATGTACAGCAGTCATTGATCATTGTGATCATAATTATTTTTGTTATTTTTACTGACCTGAGCTGCTTTGCATCTTTCTAGACAAAGAAAAGCTTCTTCTAAGTTAAGGAGAAAAGTGGAGGCTCAGAACACACACTCAAACCTTGGTTGGCTATTTGGCATGGACTCAATAGGTTGAGTGAACTCTGATTTCCATACCCTTCAATGGAGCTGATAATGGGACATATATCCTTAGATTTGTGTGAGCATTCATTGACATTCTATACTGAGAAGTCAGTACAAATTTCTTCAAAAGAAGAAGCTTAAATGATAATGTTTTTTTTTTTTAGTATTTTTCCTTCAAGAGCTATGGCTCATATCATTACACAAGGTAAAGTAATAGGGGTGAGCAGTGGCAGATAATTTCTAGAACAACATTAATTTTTCTCCTGTGTGTAAATAATTTCAAGTGCTTGGTATTTCTGTGTGCTACACTGCCTCCAGTCAATCCACGTCCTGTAGCTAGTGCCTAGAACAGTTGGGAAATTCAGTTGTAGTATGTGATTCACAACAAGGATATTAGTATGTGGCAGGTATTACAGAGCTATGCCAGGAATACAGGTGCTGCAAAGGCACAGTGAGACTGTCAGGTTCACATATCAGAGAACAGTTCAACAAGGAGAAGAAGCCATAAGTGCTCGTGGCTTGGAGCTGATTGCTCTAGCCGTCAGAGATGACTTTCCCACCAGCCCAGTTGCTCATACATATTGATGCAAGAAAAGAAATCCTGACTTGTTTGAAATAAGGATTGAGATATTAAAAGAAAAAAAATGTGAGGAGTGAGAGAGGTTGATTTGCTGGTCCATTGCTGTGTGGAACTTAACAGACACAGGGTATTGAATGTCAATTTTTTTTAAAATGGGAAAATGGGTTTCCTATAGTGTCTCATCAACTGGCAGAAGTCATTTTCCCTGGTTACAGGATTGGATATAAAAGAAGGTGTTAATAAGGTCTTCATTGATTTTGTAGACAATGAGAGGGGAGGATTTAATGTTCACTTCAAGGCCCGGTTAATTAGCTCTCTGAACCAAAAATTTGTGCATGTCTATTAGGTATTAAATATGAAAAACATTTTGATAAATTTCTCACAGGTGCAGGTTATACAGAACTATGTGTCCTTGTGGGCTAGACTGTTCTCTCCATTTGTAAACTGCTCCCTGGAAATTGCATTGGCTTCTCTGGGAACTCTGTTTGTATATAATGGGGCCATGAAAATGACTAATACTGAGCTTGTGGTCTTTAAGCCAAAGGCTTAAGAAGAAGAATTCTGGCTCTACAAGTTACTAACTCTTTAACTTTGGACAAGTCATTTAAACTTCCTGGCATTTAGCTCTCTTGTCTGTAAACTGGTAATGATGTCAATGACATGGTCTGGTTTTTTAGGCCAGCACGATGTCTAAGGAGACACAGGTGTTATCATTAGCAAACTGAGCCTTTTCCATCTAACATATTCCCTGCAATCAAATGGCTCCTGCTTCTCACTCAAACACAAATAAATTGGCATGCTAAATTGTGTTGTTTTTTTGTACTGTTACTAGTGAACCCAGGCTCTGCATGTTATCCTTTGGCTTTGTCACTCAAGTTGGTGTTCTACCATTTGAGGTACAAGTCCATTTCTAGCTTTTTGGTGGTTAATTGGAACTAAGCATCTCACAGACTTTCCTACCTAGGCTGATTATGAATTGCGGTCCTCAGATCTCAGACTTTGGTGTAGCTAGGATTATAGGCATGAACCACTGGTGTCTGGCTGACAGACTTTTTTTTTTTTTTTGTTTAATTACAATGGTCAAAGAAAGCAGATGACAAGCAACTGCATTTTCTCAAGTTCTTAAATTGCAATAGTAGTTCTGGATAGATTCAAGGTTACAAAAGTTCTTGATCCATGATTATTTATGTATTATTTAAGTGCTTAATCTTGCTTATTATGTCCAATAAATTCTCTTATCAGTGTCTTGCTATGCAAGTACATTCTTCCTAAAGCTTTTTTAAAAAAATTTTTAGGCAACTGAGAAGGTCTTGTTTTGGACATAGGCAGCAAGGTTACTAATATTTCTCAGGGCACAAAAACGAAGCACAGCTACTGAACTAAACTCAATGACAACTTGCAATATCTGCACAGAGAAGAAAGCTGGCCATTAATGGTATGTTCAACAATACCTAATACTGCCATTGGTCTTGTTTGTTTTGTATATGATAGACTAACATTCATACACAAACCAAAAATGATTCCTATACAGAATGAACAACAAAACTTATTGCCCAAGTTTCTGATTTACAAATGTAAGCTCCCATATTCACCTAGAAACTTCTTACTCAACGGATAAAACAGCAATAAACTCTAAAACACTTGAAAGCTGTGAAAGAAAATTTGTTTTATGTCAGCTTCACTTGTACTTGGAGTTTTTCTACTTGTGTGCTATGATATTTGGATCTTAAGTATCTGATACATAAAAGCTTTTATGTTTTTATTTTCTCTAAGTACCAAAGTAATTTCTCAGCATGATTTCATGTGTAAGCAAATAACTTTTAGGCAAAAGATAAAAAAAATTTCTCAGGGTCTCTAACTCTGTGTTTTAAGCCAGTTTTAATTTATCCCATCTTTTACCTCTTATCTTGTAATTCCCTGAAGATAGGATACATTTTTACCTTAAATGATCTCATTTTAGGTGGACTTCACCTTAATTACAGACAATATTGAGAAAGATACTTAAAATGTTTAACTTCTTAACTATAAAACACTAACAAAATAGAGTATAGTAACAATAAAATAAACATGCCTGTAAAGATCACAGAGACCCAACAATCATGTGATTCTTTGTCATTAATTTTCCTAATAATCAATTTCATAGGATGTATAATATTTATACCAAAAGACTGAGATCCTCTGTAATGAAAGCATAACACCAGGCTATTAAATAAAGGTCATTGTTCTGGTATTGTTTTAAATAGAGGAAAAATGACAGAAAATAAAGCATGAGTTTTCTTTCTTCTATTTTTCAAATGTGATAAGACTTTCAGGAAAATTTTCAAATCAAGTTTTCTCTTAATGGTGTATTTGTCTAAGAACATTAAAGTCTACTCTAGTTGCCGATCAATAAAATGCTGACTAAATATAGATTTGCTTATGAAGTAGACTGGAAGGAGCCATGCTGGAAAAAATGAGTAAATAATCTTTCTTTTAACAAGTTTGTAAGTATGTCTTTGCTACATATACATATAACTCCACAAGTAACTACAGGGAATGGTCACAAACCCTGATTAAAATGATGCTCATTTTAATGACCTACACCAAACCAAATTCTGAGACCCAACTCGGAGACTGAAGCATAAAGAAAAAATGAGAAGAACTACATGAGTCACCATATTGGTTTTGCTTCCTTTTGGGGAAGGAAGAGGAGAATAAATGAGATGTACTAAATGATGGTTTGTAGGGCCAGTGAAATCTAAAGAGTTTCACTTTTCTTAGGATATTTTATAAGTGTCACATGAACAGGGAAGAGCAAATACAGGTGAATGACACAAATGCAGATGTATAGTATACAAATTAAATATAAATGATACATCTAATTTATATACTAAATATCCACTAAAACATTAGCCCAGTAAAATACTCAGAAACCAAAAATAATGTTAGCTGAGAAGTGTCAAAAGTTTTCCAAAGCTTTGTGAGCCTTTTTCTGACTACATGGAATTCTTTCCCACCTTGACTTTCTATTTATTGTTTTAAGATAATGTCAGAGCATCTCAGACTAATTCTGGCAGCCAGTCGTTTCTCTTCCTTTTAACTGCTATGAGAGCTAATATTTATCAAGGGCCCATGACATGCAAAGAGCTTTAAATGTTCTCACTATAGAAAAAATACTTGGAGACAGACAGTTACAAGATCCATTTCAGAGATGAAGAAATGGAAGATATTAAGTGATGCATGCAAACACACGTTCTATAAACATTTTTGTGACTGCCTCTCATGGCAGGTGGGATTTTTCTCTTTTTTCAATCCAATTCACTATACCCAAGAAGTTTCTCAATAAATGTTCACTGAGTGAACAAATGCAACCTACAATCAATCTCTACCTACTCTATCCCAGAGAAAACAAAGCAATGTGCAGAAACTTAAGAATACGTATGAATTGGAAAGATAGGTCAAAAATTCCACTGTCCTGACACCTTGGACCTAGAAATGCAGGTAACTCCTCTCAAAGGTGATCTTTCAAATAATACACCATCAAGATTCCATGTAACTCAGGTCTTTTTTTAAAATTTCATAGATCAGAACATGGAAGATCCCAAGAGCATGGCTCTTGCCCATGGATATATTAGTATCTATGTACCCTAGAATAAGTTCTTCACAGTTTTCTTTATCTTTCTGGTTAGCTTGACTCTATAGAAGATGTGGGAAGACTGGAAATATGTGTCTGTCAATATTTCCTTTCATTTTAATCCCTAAGGTAACTAAGTGTTTAAACACTGTACCTCAGATTTGTTTTCATTAGGAAGGAATAGAGATGGTGCCATGAAAATGGCTTTCAAGAGTGAGGAAGGGTATTCTTTTAGATCCTTAGAGGCAGAAAGCAATGTGCACAGCATGGAAGATACTCGAGGGAGCAGCAGGGCCAATGAGCAGATGGTGAGGTAAACAGAAAAGACTGTGAACAAAGGACTTTCTTATGGTTGTCATGAGAAGCAGTGGTCCAGGCAGGAAAGGTATACTGAGCAAGCTTGGGGTTGAGTAATGGCAGTGTCCTATTGCCGTCGGGATGGGATGTCTCACATTGTGTGCTACCAGGCCCTCAGAAGATTTAAGGCAGGAGATTTCTGGCTCGATTTAGAAGAAGTTGATAAAGGAGGTGGGTCAGGAGATGGGCTCTGGATTGGTTTGTTTCCATATATGAAAGGTACGCCAGCAGGCAAACTGTTGATCATTTTTCAAAATTAGATAGCCCTGGGAGAGATGGTCTCTCAGGATTAGTGAGGATTCAACACATCAAAAGATCATGAATTACCAAATAAAAAAATACCCAGCATGATGAATAAATTAATCTTACTAGAAAGTTAAAGGAACACTGCTAAAGATAACTCTTCAGACTTCCCTAAAATTAAATAATGTGCTCTACAGCATGCAGTGCAAATGTGAAACACATTTTTCCACATCATCCACTAGACAGAAAAAGAATCACAAACTCAAACAAAAGAGGAATACATGAGAAAAACCTATTTCCTCTTTTTTAAAGGGCATTACCAAAGCACCATTTCTTGATTTGTATGCTTTGTTTTGTCTTGTTTTAGAAGTATACATTTCTAGGGAGCTTAGAGAGAGTTAAGACATAGATTATGAGATGTCCTCAAGCAATGCTACGGAATGTGGGATGAATAATTCCTCTGTCCTCTGTCTGGGATGTTTTGTAGCGTCTCTGGTCTCTTCGTGCCAGATGCCAAGAGCATCGCCCAACAAGAAACCTGCAGATCAGTAATGTCTGTAGGCAATGAGGATGTCCCCCAGGAATAAAACAATACCTCACATTGAGAATCTGTATTCCAGCAAACATGCAGTTCTTACACTTAGGATCCTGGAAGCACCTAGATTTTGTACTTGAAACCATGTTTAATGGTGGAGAGGTGGCCTATTCCACTGGGTCTCACAGAGGAAGATAAAAGTCACAGAGTACAGAGAGCAACGGCAAGAGTAAAACAGCCCTTAGCACAAGGTGTGGGGAAGAACAATCATGAACTTCCTGTATGAGAGATAAAAATGTGAGCGTTTCCCAAGCTGCTCCACTTGCACTTCTGGGAGGAGAGAAGGAAAAGAGGTTGAAAATATTTTTACAAGTCCCCATCTTCCTTAGCCTGGTATAAAAAACAAACAAAGAAACCCAACCCCCCAAACTTTCTATAACAAATAGGCAGCTCAGTCATCCTGTTTCTTATTGTTTCATACTAGATGGATGTTTAATAAATAGAGAAGGGCTACACTAACTGGCATCACTATTGGATGCAAAAGCAGGTAAGAGACATAACAACCACTTGAGATTTGTCATAATAAAATGGGCCAGATGTTCACAAATATGAGAACACATGACTGGGACCAGAGGACAACCTTTGGTCCATGGAGTTTCCAGTGCCTCTTTTTGTTGGAATCTGAACAGCAGCCACTAAAATGTAGGTAAAATTAGGGAACCAAATGGACTCTTGAGAGAGAAATACAAACGCAGATAAAGGATCAAAGGAACCTATCACTTATGTATTATAGACAATATCTAATTTTGGCATACACAATAAAATATTTTTATGTCACCATAGACCGATCTTCAAATTATTTATTGTCAATAAATATGCCAGTCCTATCATAGAAAAGATTGTTATACCTGACCCAGAATTGAAGGCATTGAATTTAAACAATGTTAAGGTTGAAGTTTTGATTTGAATATTTTTGAGGTTGTTTATTAGGTCATGCTGTATCTCATAAGTGGAGAGAAGGATTGTGTAACAAATACATCTTCATAAAAATATTCCTTGCACATATGCATTAAGAATATAGTTCCAGACAATCCAGTACAGACTGGATTGTATAAGAGCTGGGGAAGCTTATGGACTGAATTAGAGGATGCAACACTCAAACATAATTTATTCTAGTTGACAGGCTTTATAAAACCTTCTCTCCTGACCTATTTATGTGGTTCAACTAGCATACAGAGTTAAGCTGATACTACTGAAAATAATACCTGAATTTCACATTTGTTTGAAAAAATAAAGCACAAATCCAGGGGTTTTTATAGGGTCAAATCTATGGGGTGCATTGTTTCTGTAACTATTCTATGTGCTAGTGATGTTTCACAGAGCCCTAAATGAAGGTAAGCCCCAACTAATTAGCAGAGTGATGGAAGAAAAGATTTTGTATTTTATTGCCAGTGATATACTCCCACTTCAGAATGGATTATTTGATGTGTGGGATATAGAAAAATGGATTATTGATTTAGGTTTGTTGCTCTTGCATTTTTGTAGGCTTTAGTTGACTTCTTGTAACAGTTATACTTTAAAGTTCTAAAACTTAAGAGAATATATATATATATATATATATATATATATATATATATATATATATATATATATTGGGTAGAATGCACATAATTCTTAAGCACTGCCCTGGATCTCTAGAGGACTAGGTACATTTTTACCCACATTTGTTTTTAGTTTAAACTGTGTAGCGAACCTTTTTGTTTATCAGCTTAAAGTATTTTTTGTATTGCAAATAGCTGGAATGTTGTACACAGAAGGATTTGCCTAAGTTTTGCTTTCTGTTTCCATCTTCATTTTTACTTGAAATGTTACCTTAAACCATCCATTTTCAGAGAAATGAGTAAAAACACACACCTTGAAGCAATTGTTTTCTTTGGTGTCTTAGTAAGTGTAATTTCATTGGCTATATACTCAGAGTTCTATGTTTAAGAAGATAATGGAGAAACGCTTGAATGAATTTATAATTTAGTATTCCTTTCTGCTTCCAATGACAGCTATGACAGAACTATTAAAAAACATAGAAATTAAATATAGATTTGATAAAAATTTCCAGAAGAAAAAAATGGAGATAAGAGGGAGAGGAAAAATTTGGAGGTATATGAAATAGTTTGAATTTTTTTTAGAAAGAAGATACAAGTCCTGAGGTTCAAATAATTGCAGTGTTAGCATACTACCATTACTTGACATTCCACTGAGTCCTGCTCTACTATGAATTAAAATAATTTAAAATTGAGACAGCAATATTCTAATGCCGTTTTAGAAGGGCTGTCAGCCCAAGGTTTAAAATTAATGGGTATTGTCTTTCCAGTGAAAAGCACTGTAATAAATGTACTACCTTAATATTTATTATGGTGAATCTAAGGACAAAGGAGATTAAAGATGACACATCATTTATTTTTTTTTGCAAACTCTGGAAAACAACAGGAAGTAATAATTTGAGATAATGCAATTGTGTAAAGCTTCTCATTGCTCTCTAGAAACAATACAAATGCATTCTTCCAGAGATCCTATGCCCAATCATGGAGCATACATGCTTCTTTTCTGATTTCTCCTTGTTCTGTTTTTTTGACTTTACAGAATAAACAGGATCTAGGAAAACCTGGATCTGTTTAAAAAGAAAAGAAAAGAAAACAAACTCCAGCACTATAAACATAGGTCCTACTAATGAGCCCTATATTTATAAATGTACAAAACCCATGTAATCTATAACTTTAAAAACATCTGAGAGTACCAGGGCTCACAATGCATGACTAGCGGCGGTGTGATCAAGGACGCTGGTGATTTTCTTTTTTAAATGCTATCCTCCTGGGAGGTGTTGAAAATAGGATTACGCTCTGCTTCTCGGGAGAGTTGTCTTTTGATTTCCTAGGGCACTAGGAATACAATTGTTCTCAGATTTTTCATATGAGCCTCTCCTTGCAGCCTCGCCAGAGTCTTCCTCTCCCTCATTTGGCACTCTGCTGCCTTCCCCTCTGTAAACAACATAGCCATTATTGTCGCTTCACCCAGCCTCCCACTGAAGGAAGGCCAACATGGCTTCCGCATTGTTTTGTCTTGAAGCAGCCCACTTCCTTTCCTGTACCCAAGAAAACTGGCGTATCTTTTTATTGAGAGAAGTTAGTATCACTATGCTTTCCTTTAGTTCTTGTCAGGCCAAAACCCGTAGAGGCTCATGTGTGCATGAAACATTGAACATTTGCAAAGAATTTTAAGTGACAGCCTGGTTTTAAAAGAATTTACAATCTAATGGAAGAATGAGGATAGGATGTTAATTCATTTGAAAAAAAATAGAGCTACATGACAGTAAATAAAAGTCAGAGGAGGGGTGGAACTACTGCTAATGTTTTAAAGCTCACTATTCATTGAAGTATCAGGTTTTTGTTCTATTTAGCTTTTGCATACTGACATCTTCAAGATGATTTTATAGATGGATGTTTATTACAAGCTTCCAATCACAAGTAGGTAGATGAATAGAAAATATGTCTGATAACTTTCAAAATGTATGCCTAAGAAGTTCTAAAAGGATAGAAGGGCAAGGTAATACATAAACTGCCTCCCTACTATCTCATGTTAAGAGTTTGTCCTGCTTTGTTGACTGGGAGATAGTGGCCTGGCCCGAAATATTTCCTCAGATGACATTCAGCACCTTAGTCTCAGGCTGGGACTTTGCAGCAGAATTGACTTCCTGTTTCTAATTACTGACATCTCAAGAGCACTGCTCTCTCTCCTCCCGCAGTGCCAGTGTCAGCATATTCAAGGGTGATTTATTCCTGTTACCTGCATCATAATCAGCCTCAGGATCCTGTCCCGTAATGCATCACTGTCAGACCCCTGACTCCTTGATATCTCTGTCCCTGTGAGCAGCCTGATGATCCAATCACACCAGATTGCGAAACCCAGAGCCAGCATCTCCTGCCTGAAGAAGTGAACCCTGAGGAGCACATCTCTTCATGTGAACTTGGTGCAACCTCTTGACAGCTCTCGATAATATTGTAGTTTTCCAAGGAGCACCTTCATGTATTCGATGTTAATCACTGTTCGTGGCTGTTAACAGAATCGGTTAACTGCCAAGCACTGATTGCTGCTTCTGGGGCAGCCTCTGTCTGGCCACCATGGGAGCCCAGGTTCTCTTAAGGTCCTGGTGATGCCTCATGGATTTACCTCTCCTCTAGCATCTTCACTATGGGCACTGCATCCTGTGTGGCTGTGATGGTAATTTTGGTATTTGTCATTCAGACAATCAATAACCATTTCAACCTAGAGGTCATTCAACATGCATCCGTGCAAATAACTGACCCAATCTACACATCTACACAAAGAATTCTTTTGGACATGAACAAAACTTGCATCTCAATCTATTGAGTTGGTTACAGTTAACCATGTAAGCAGCCATGTTTCCTACCTAAAGCCTTCTTTTCTCTCTTTTTCTTTTCTTTTCATTTGGAAGGATGGGGGTGGTGGTATTCCTGTCATGTTGCTTTAGCCTTTCTTTCCTCCATCATTGCTTTCCTCCATGTGTAGAGATAATAATAGACTCTCTGAGTCCAGCTGAATATTAAGGACACAGAGTCTCATTCTAAACATCTCTTAGTACCGTCTGCTTTATGGTATGCAGATTTGCTCTCCGGCATATGCTGGAAATGAAGCTACACGCCCACCATCAGTAGAGCATGGGCTCCAAGTTGCTGACAGATTTGAAAATAATCCATTGTTACAAATCCTCATCTGCTCCAGGCAGGGCCCACAGCTTACAAATACAAGCCATTTGGCTGGGCTTATACCATGATCCTCACATGGTCCCCAGTGCTATATTTTCACCAGCTGACTAATGGCCTTCGGCACACATTTGTACCCAGTAATAATCGTAGACTTGTGTGTTATTATGCTTAAAAGAGATTCCAAATATAATATAACCCAATTTCTCATTTTACAATTTAGCCTGTAAAGAACAGGGAGATTAAGAGACTTGCCCAAGGCCACCCAGCTTGGTACATTTGTATATTTAAAAACATTCCTTTGGAAATTCTTTCCTAATAGTGCTTTATCTTTTCTTGACTTTAGAATTCCCAGGGAGCATTTCCTAAAGTGTGTTTAGAGGAAGATACCTGAAATCATGGAGAACGTTTGTAACGTAACAGAAACCCTGCCTCCTGGTTTCTATGTGCACTCACAGAGAGCAATTTGTGGAGAATAAAGGAGTGGGGGTGGGGAGGGGTATCCAATAGGGATTGGTATATTGTTTAGAAGAATAGAAGTAGCATGTACAGAGTCTTTGCCAGGCATTAAGTATGTTCTGAACACCACATATCATGCACTCATTTGTGCTTCCAACAACTGAATTAATAACATGTATTTGTATCACATTCCTCCCTCTCCTGCCATTTTGTAGATAAGAAAATCAGAGCTGAGTCAACCAGTTAACACTATGGTCTAGCAAGATTACAGGAGATCTCATGGTCACTCCATGGAAAGGGTTCTTTCCAGATGAGGAAACCAAAGTTCCAAGCTCATAAGGATTGAGCAGAGGGAGGATATGAATGCTCAGCCATCTCTTTTCACCCTGTGGTGCAATGCTGTGATATCTAGGGAGGAGATGTGATGCCTATGACATTTTCCACTCAGGACTAGATCGGTTGAAGCTAAAATAATTATTTAACTTATAAAAAGAGAGTAGATGTGTTAGTGATGTGCTTACACTTTGACTTTTCCTTCTCCTCCCTCTCACTGGTATGATAGAGGAATGGAGGGATGAGGCAGATTTGAGCAGAGATATTAGCCCTGGTAAAATACCTCATGGACAGGATGAAGTGCATACAATGGCACTACTGCCCAGATGCCTAATGTAGCTTCCAGCACAAAGCCCGTCGAACAAGCATGTTGCAAATGAGATTATAATGCCAGCCTGGCATGCCACTGCTCGAAACTCTCCACGGTGGGTTGGATCTACTGCTCTGTCTGATTCATGAAAGAAATTTCCTCTGGATCATTATCTAGAGAAGGGCGTCCATCTGTCGGTGGTGGTCTTTAAGGCAGCTGTGTTAGAGGACAAAGTGAGAACAAAGATTTAATCTGAATTCACTCAAGTGGTACAGCTTCAGGGTGTGAAGCCCAGCTCTTGGCAGGGGTTTGAACAAACAGTCACGGTATCACCATGGCTTTCCACCTAAGATGTGTATGTACTTGATACAGCGAAGTGCAGCAGAGTCTCTTATGAAACCTGTGGTAGGTGATGTGGTGCAGGCAGAAGTCTGTAAGTCATGTCCCAGATGCAGATGCACTGCAATTAGGGATGGAAAAAGTCTGCGTGAGCCCACCAGGTTCCTTTCCTCAGCCAGGATAGACACAGCCTGGGATTTTGCTTTGCATAAATTATTTTTGAAGTCTAGCTTATATGATTTCATCTGGGAGGCATATCCATAATCTTACAATCTAACAGACTATTATTTTGTCATTAGTACCACTTGACTTTATTTCCATTACTTTCCTCCCAATAATATGTTTCCTAATTTTATCAATCCACTTTGTAAAATGGAACATTGTTCCTGTAATGGTCCTAAAAAGATCACCAAGCCCAAGTCTCTTAAAACAAAAGAGACCCAGGAAGATTGTGCTAGGCCTTTTACTTTCTTATGATCCTTCTCTCCCTCAATTAAGACTTCTGGAATCTCTGACCTTTCACCTTTCAGTCACATCTCTTCCTATATACAACCAGTCCCATTTTGTGAGTGAGTCTAACCTGGTAGATTTAGAATTATTTATTTTTTCTTTTTTTATAATAGTGGTACCAAAAAACCCCAAAAAACACACACAACAGTTGACAGCTGTAACAGCTGTTTACATTTACCATATTTTGGGAAACAGAATTTGATCCATGTTAGATCTCTTTTTGTAGGATAATGATTAGCGCTTTCTAGGGCACAAATAAACTCAAAACACTGTTTTTCTTACAAAGACATCTACAGAAAAACAACATTGTGAAAACAAGTCAACATCTGAAATGTCCATCATCAGCTACAAATATTTGTACTTGGGGGAATAGAGCCTTCTTGTGAAAATGTGAAATTTTTATCGTTCTTGGTAAAATATTCTACTCAGCATTTTGATGCTAAATGTATATTTATCAAGGACAACAGAAGAATATTTATAGGCCAGACACATAACAGTAAATTTGCCAAAACACACAAACTCTGTATTAGTCTTATTCTGTCTTCTAAAGATTTATGCATATGTGGAAGTCCCAACCTCCAATCTAAGTACCAGGGTTTTTAGGGTTGGTAACTGAAGTTCATTTGAATCATGATGGTGGGACCCGCGTCCAAAAGAAGACACAACTCTTATTGCCACCTGTATAAGTGCACAGTAAAGTCATCTGACTCTCAGAAAGAAATGCATCCCAGAAACTGAAGCCAACAACATCTTGAATTTGGACTTTTACCTGTCAGAATTTTAAGAAAATAAATTCTGGGAGCTTTTTTTGTGTCTTGGAGGGGGGGGGTTGAATTCAGGGCCTCTGACTTGCTAGGGGGGTGTTTTACTATTCAAGCTATACCCCTAGTCCTTTAGTGGTGTTTCAGGTATTAAGAACTGATTTTCAGGAAGGTTCTTTCTTTTTGCCAAAGATGTTGTCAGGCTGTCATCTTTCTACCTATCCCTCTGAATACCTGGGATGTATGCCATCATGCATAGCTTGTTTGATGAGATAAAGATGTGATTTCCCCCCTCCCAGGGGGCTGTTCTAGAACCCCCATCTGATCTCTGCCTCCCAAGTTGTCAGGATTACAGGTGTGAATACCAAGTCCAATTTGGTTTCTGTGAACATACATGATACTTGGGCAGAAGCAGAGGGTCAATCAACCATAAGAGCGATGACTGAATTCTGCGGGATAGAGGAACCCCAGCAATTGTGGAGCTTTCCTAACATTGTAGAAGGTACCAGAAAAGGACAATATTTTGCAGAATTGGTCCCAAATATCTCTTTTTCTCAAGCCCTCCTCTATCTTCCCAGAGTTCCAATGAAAGTATTTTCCTTCCTGCCTTATAAATTCTCACTCTGAGATGCACAGGGAGGGATATCAATAGCTCTACACCATTAGTTATAAAATGATATAAGCTCACAATTATTTTTATCCATTAGAGATATGAAAATCACATCATTTATCAAACATCATGCAACATACTAAAGCCACAAGCAAATTAACATACAGCAGTGAACCAAAGTGTCTTCTTTTCTAATAGCTTCTATGCCCTACTTTGCACTGATCTGGAGTTCATGTTTCACACGTGAAATTGAAGGCCAAACTCAGTTGTGTGGCAATTATAGGCAAAAATAGGAAATGTACTACATAAAGGTATATTTAACAAGCACCTGGTAGGTTATGCCAACTCTTATAATGCTAAGAGGTTTTGAAAAGCAGTTTGGGGTCCACTAATCACTTGGGTAAAATTCTTCAGATAGTTCCAGTTAATGCCAAAGGCAAGAGCAATTGTCTCTGACAGCTTTACTAGTTCTGGGTGGAAGTGGATGTAAGACAAGACACAGCCTTCAAGGTAGAGGTTCTGTGTTGGGTATCTCAAACCACTCAGCATCTTAAAATAAAACAATCTATTGTGGCTTTTGGACATACTGCAAAAGAAGATCCTTTAACAATCTGGTTTCTTGCTCACAAGTTACAGATTAATGACTGACAAGATGTAAAGGTACAATAAAACATCTTTATATAGCATGTACTTGGCCCTGTGGTTTTCAAACTGTGGAGGATTTGAACACATAATTTGTACAGTCTATTTTTCTGTAGCACCAATAAGATTTTTTTAAAATCCTACTTGGTTAAAAAATGTTTCTTTCTTATAAAAAAATTCATGCTCCAAAGCTTAAGTTTTTTAAAGACCCTCAAAAGGTTATTTTAGTTAATTGTTGTATGGAGTATGGCTTCCCCGACTCTCCATCTCTGATAATGACACAATCGATTGAGCTGGTGACAGAATGCCTCAAAGGCTATTTGTCTTCTGACGACAAGAAACATGGAGGGCTATCTATTTTGATATGTCAGCATCCAAGAGACATTTGTTCTTATAGCCTGAAGATGCTTCCAGCACATTGAGCAAATGGCCTTAATGCGAGCTGCACTGGGGCTGTGGCCCATTTTCTAGAAAATCCACACTTACGTCTACAGGGTTTCACTCAGCAATGGCTGTTACTGGCTCTCCTTGCTTTTTCAAAACCAAGTTTTCATCACCCACAAAATGCAGTGAGGTCATAGTTTGGGTCTCCTTGCCATGTTTCTCAAAATTATGAGAACTATCTCTGCTCTGGTGATGGAAGATATAGAAGCCATATTGCATCATCCAAGTAGAAACTCCTGTGTGTTTTTGAGTTCTTACTACACCTTCTAAGAAGGACACCAACTCCTGCATGTACATTGTCTCAATCCTGCTGCGGGGGGCCTGAGATGGTTTGTGAATTAGGAAGAGATTCCCAGGTTAGCAGGACTTCTTGTGCTGACTCTTTGGACAGCTGAGTTGTTTCTTTGTTTAGATAGGAGATGTGAATTGAAAAAAAAATCAGTTTCACTATTTAAAGTCACACATATGCTTCTGTATGCTTCCGGATTGTGAGAAACTCTGATCCTCCAGGACTGAACTGAGTTTTTCCTGTAATTCAAACAGTGTCCTTGGAATGTCAGGCCTGTTTGCACACCATGCTGCCTTCTTTCTTGAGTGGACTAAGAGAAGACTTTTCATGCTTTACTCAGGAATGATATGCTGGAAGACAGGGAGGGTAGAGGAATGGGAGCAGGGAGGTTGACTCCTCTGTGGAATAGAGATTAGGTTCCCTTACAGAATAGGGGGATACCTGTGGTTACCCCTACCTGTTCAAAGCAATATACTGGCAAAGAAAGTAATGGAAAAATACAACTTTAGGAGCCATGCCCAAGGGTCCTGTGGCAAGATATATTTTACTTCTTATACTCCTATCTGAGAGATACAGGAAGGGAGGAAGAAAGAGAAACAGAGACAGAGACAGAGAATATCATACACATACAGACACCAAATATGTACACACTCATTTACACACACACATACAGAGATACATACTACAAACACGTATCTCTGTATTTATCAAATATACACACATATGCATATAGATGCATGGCCAGGAAAAAAATTCCCACAAGATGCTGTACTAAATTTGAATTTCAGATTCAAAATACTCTTTTATAGCTTGGTACTAGTTATTGCACTCTGGGCCTTGTGCTTGTTTGAAATGTGCTCTACTATTGAGGTACATCTTAAGGTTAATAACATTCTTGGTACAATTGTGCTCCAGATATTGCATGGTATATATGTATGTATCTATCCTAAAAACTAAAAAAATGAATCTGAAATGCAAATTTAATTGTCCATACTGTACTTCAATTTGCTAAATCTGGTAATCTGAATAAATATGACCATATGTTTATGCATATACACAAATATATTGCCTATAAATACATTTGCATGCATATTTAAAATAGATTTAAATAAATATGGGCATGAAATCTATTTACATATATTTGTTTATCTAGTTATTTAAATCTATGCCTCTGAGACCAAGTGTGGTGGCTCATGCCTATAATCTCAGCTACTGAGGAGGATCACAATTCAAGGGCAAAAATTTATAAGATATGATCTCAACAAACAAACTAGGAGTGATAACTCACACTTGTATCCCATCTACACAGGAGGCATAGGTGGGAATATCACTGTCTGGGGTTAGCCTGACCAAACAAATACAGGAAACTCTAAATAAAAAACAGCTAAGCAGAAAGGATTAGTGCCATGGTTCAAGTGATTGAGTGCCTGTCTAGCAGCTTGGGACCCTGAGTTCATACTAAAGTACTGCCAAAAACTAAACAACAACAACAAAAAAATCTGCATCCCTATAATATGCAACTATAAATAACAGGCACTGATCCTAAAATCAGGCTAGCACCTGTATTTCCCAAGTATCAAGTATCCTCAGTCTTTCCCCCACTAGATCAGAACTCCTCAACTATTTCAGCTATTTCAGACTCAGATTCAGCACAAAATCAGACAGATGAAGCAGGAAGCACAGATTTCCCACGAAGGCCCGTGACAGAACTGGACCGATAGATCAACCTAACTACAAAGGGCAGTGATGAGTGTCCACCTGCAGACAAAAGCTCCAGTCAGCCCCTGAACAACACGGAAGGCTTCAGTTTAAAGACCTTCTACTTCCCTTCTTTGTTTTTGCCAGTCCGGGGCTTGAACTCAGGGCTTGGATGCTGGTACTAAGCTTTTTTCTGCTCAAGGCTAGCATTCTAACACTGGAGTCACAGTTCCACTTCTGACTTCTTTTGGGAGTTACTTGGAGGTAAGAACCTTGTGGATTTTCTTGCCAGGGTTTACTTCGAACCAGGATCCTCAGATCTGAGTAGCCAGGATTACAGGTGTGAGCCACCAGCACCCGGCTGGGACAATGGTTTTTATCTCATGGATTTCCAATGAGCATCTTAAAATAATTTCACTCACAATACCTGGGCCAACCCATTAGGTAATGATGCTTGTGCACACAGGAACTTACCCACCGTGAACCCCTTCTGACACACCACACATTAACCAGATTTGTTTTCCTATTCGACACAACACTCCAGAGCTTTCCCTTGCCTCCAGTTCTGTTACTATGAGTGCCATTTAGAAAGTTTTATTTTTACCTCCAGCATTCCAACCAGAGGAGAAAGGGGAGTCCAGCAATGGAAGCTTCCTTACACTCCGCAGTATATTCGTGGCATTTAAACATTACAGTTTCACCAGCTTCCTTAAGAAAGACTATACTTTTCATCATCGTTGGCTGTGATTAAGTAACACTCACTATGCACGGCTCCCGTGGTGACACTGCGCCATTACAAAGGCCTCCTGTGTGGCACCCAGGTCATTAGAAACCAGACAAACTATTAGGAAACAGTGGCAGAGCTGCTAACAAACCCTTCCAATTATGGTTGCCGTTCTAATTGCGGTACAGGAGAGAGACTGAACTCAGGATGGTGTGGGGATTGAATAAAATGGGTAAGAGGAACAACATACAGATATGTAGACAGACAGACAAGAGAGGAGTTTCTCAATGTCAAATGTAGTTCTAGCTTATTTTCCTCTACAACTTTTGGCCTCAGTTTTTGGGTCACCTCATTCAGCATCCTAATCTGTGTGTGTGTGTGTGTGTGTGTGTGTGTGTGTGTGTTAGAACTGGGTCTTAAACTCAGGGCCTGGTGCCTGTCCTTTAGCTTTTTCTTTCAAGGCTATCACTCTACCACTTGAACTCACAGCTCCACTTCTGACATTTTTTGCTGGTTAATTGGAGAGAAGAATATCACAAACTCTCTTGCCAGGGTTGACTTGAAACTATGAACTTCAGATCCCAGCCATCTGAGCAACTTAGGATTACAGGTATGAGCCACCAGCACCAGGTTCCAACATCTTACCTGTGTTTAGAAACCCAGGGTCTAGCTACCTCTTGTACTACCCTGAATCCTACGCTTAGTTTCTTGAATGTATTAGCTGGGGAAGTGATCTCACAAATTCCAGCTTATTCAACTCCAACCTTTGACATACAATTTGAGCTCCCTACAGTGGGTATTAATGATGTGGACAGTTGGTATTCTGTGCTGTTGAGAACATAGCATGGTCTCTCATTGTACAGGCCTATAAAACTTGGGGTCTTTATGGCTGTTAGGGCAGGTGCTTCACATGCAAGAGACTCACACACTCTGAGCCCCCGACAACTATCTTGGCATCATCGACATTTAGACTGTGTGCTGTTAGCTCTCAGCATCTGAAACCCAGGCCCATTATTTTACTGGCATGCTGACTAATCTTTAGGGGGAAATCTGGCTTATGTGGGAAGTGATTGACTATGTGGTACCCTTTCCCCCAGCTAGTATTAAACCCAGACCCCAGCTGTACTCTTGGCATTCCATCATCCGGATGACACAGAAAAACGAGGAGCCAAATACTCGGGGCTATTTCGGATCCCATGGTGTTTTGAGGAAGACCAGAGTTTTCATCCTGACGATGTGGCAAGATGCCAGCTCACATAGTGAGTTTCCAACTCCTCAAAATCCTCCCATCCTTTATAGATTGTTCTGGTATTTGCCCCCGAGATGAAGTAGTGTGCAGCGAGGACCATTTACTTGTTAGCCCACAGAGGTGGCTGCACTTCCCTGATAGATTGAAACAACCCCTGTGTAAAATACTGTAGCATGCTGAAGTAAGTAAATGCTACATAAAATAAAGCAGGTGATGATCAAAGGGATATTTTCCTGTAGCCTTTTTTTTTTAATGAAAGTGCCTACTTATGTATCATGAAGGACAATGGTAGGATAAAACATGAGCATGGATGTTAATTTTGATGTTAATTAAATGTCTTTCCAATCAAGATGACACTTTTCAGATGAATCTGCCGTACCATCTTCCATTCTGTGCAGGAGGAAATTCAGTCCCTTTGAGCACCACTTTTTCTATTATCTGGGTCTGGTTCCCAAATGTCTTCTATACACACACTCTATTTGTTACCTTCCTCAATTCTCTTTGGAGACTTCATTCTGCATCTCTGAACGCTCTGAAAAGAAACATTCATTCTCTGTGGAGCTCTGGGGTCCCAATCATTAATAGAAGAGATGGGAAATGCTGGGGCTAGGAGGATTGGATTGGATTGGATTTATAGACATGGAAAGATAAGTCTCCATTTCCTTACTTTCGTCAATCTTGCTTCTATCTTTTCCTCCTCACATCTTAAGGTGTTTCTCATTCCCTGCTTTAACCTAAGCTATATCTGAATGATGCCATGTTGGAACAAGAGTCCATTTCAAAGTCTATCATTCCCTCTCGTGAATCACTGCTCTGTGAGTGTGCCACCACAATTCTCTGAAGATCCTCTTGTGCCCCTTCTTACATTTATTCAGCACCATGATAATGCCTGCTACTGAAGCCCAGCACCACTTCAGATCACAGAAAGCCAGCAAGCCCTGAGGCACACGTGGTTGTCACACTACCCAAACTGCCATAAATGTCACAAATGCTCATAAAACAGGAAGGAAATTTATATGTAGCCTCCACACCAGTGATCCTTATCTAGGTTTCCAGCATTGACTCATTGTTTTATAAAATGATCATGTTGGTCTATGTGGATGCAGTATCATACGTATGGATAAACAAGAAGACAGCCTCTTACGTGTGAGGCATGAAATCTCATGTCCTTACTTTGTAGCTACATCTTAAGGGAAGCTTTTCTATTTGTCTCTTTGGGAAATAATCTAAAACTAACAGAACAGTTACAAGAACAGTACAAAGCATACTGTACATCCTTTATCTAGAATTCTCTACTGCTAACATGTTGTCTCACTTTTTTTAGCAGTTTTCTGTTATCTATCAATCTATCTATCCATTCATCCATCTATCTCAGCTAGCCGATAGAGACCATATACAGTAATACTTACATATTTATACATGCCACTTCAACTTTTTGAATTTGACAGTGTTGAAGATTAAAACTATCAAACTATTTGAGTTTTGCAGTAAAAGATTAAACCCAGGGCATTCCAGGTATATGCTCTACCATTGAGCACAAATCATCCCTCATGTAAGTTACTAGAGAATTAGAACTGAGAAAATGTAACCAAATTTAATACTTAATACATATATGCTACTATATGTAGCAAACTATTTTAGAATTGTGGCCTTTTATTCCTTAAAACTTCAGTGTATTTTTCCTCAGAAGAAATAAATACCCCTCTAGTGTAGTCCTTAGACTCAGTAAGTCTAAGAGTAATGCGGAACTTTATTCTATGGTCTGAATTCCAATTTATTCACCTAGTCCATACTATTCTTTATAGCATTTTCTTTAGCACAGGACTCAGTCTCAAATCATATATTATAATCCCTGCCATGCACCTTCAGTCCCTTAATCTGGAACAGTTCCTAAGCATTTCTTTTTATAGATACTGACTTTGTCTGTCTGCCTTCCTTCCTTCGTTCCTTCCTTCCATCATTCCTTCCTTCCTTCCATCATTCGTTCCTTCCTTTGTTCCTTCCTTCCTTCCTTTCATCTTTCTCTCTCTTTCTTCTTTTTTCTTTCCTCTCCTTCCTTCCTTCTTTCTTTTCTTCAGTGCTGGGGATATGCCACCCTCTCTTGGCCAACATTTACATCTTTGAAGATGATAGTCCCTTAAGAAGATCTTTTAAAAGTCTTGGAGAATTGGGTGACCCAATTAGACCAGAAGACAGGGAAACTCTTTGGCTTCTCAGAGTCCCACTGCCAAAATGAAGGCTGGAAGGACCCAGACATTTGATCCTTTGTCAGTGACTAGACTTGGGATCGAGAGACAGTAACTCCAGATACAGGGACCCCTTAAGAAGTGGACAAGTGGTGAAAGGCCAAATCCCAAGACCACTGCAAGATGTGGAACCCAGGCTCCAACACCCAGAAAGGATCTAGGTGGGGCTGGGCAGTAGCTATTGGAGTTCCCTTCTCCCTGAATAGAATTCATGGCCACTGCCAGCTTCTTTGTAGCTAAAATGGCTTCACTCTGTTTCTTTAAAAAAACAAAAGAAGAAATCGGTCCAAATAATTGACCACTCATATCACAGAACTCTCTGAGGCATGCTGACCTGATTCCATTCTGAGGGACTTTTATTATGTTCAGGTCACTCCCTTCCCTGATAGAAAAAGAACCAGCCACGGGGAAGGGGCCCAATGGTTGTGGTGAAGCTTCAAGCAGTCCCAGGGCCCCTCTCTTGCAGGAAGAGGTGCAGAAGGAAAGTGCTGAGGCTGTTGCAGTGGCTCTCAGTAACGGGTTCTCCTCTTCGTGTCACTGCCTTGCTTTGGGGCTCAGCATCATTAGTGCACCACCACGCCTAGCTGCACATTCTCCTTTCCAGGTCAGTGAGACATGAAGTGAACATCATTCCTAATATTTGTCCTTTTCTCTGAGAACTGGCAGGGGGATGAAGAAGGGCAAGGAAGTGGGAGAGGTGGCTGCTGAGAGGGTGGAGAATTAATTTGCATTCATTTTTCACCCTGTTAACGGGTATATCACGTTTCTGCTCACTCAGTCTGAAGTCTCATCTCCAGTGTGGCTTTAACAATTGTTTAGCTCAGCAGAGATGACACGTCTCATAAAATGGCACAGATACTGTTAAGACCAGGTCTAGCAAATCCTCGTGGGGGGAAATCTCATTCTGTATTACATGGTAAGGCACAAATAAAAATAAGGTATCCATGTTTTTCATTGAAAGCGATCTATATCCTGTGTGTGTGCAAGTGTACAAGTAGTGAATCTGAACTCAGCGCTTTGTGTTCTTGCTTAGTTTTTTTTTTCACTAGAGCCTCAATGACTGATCAGTAGTAGGTGCCCAGTACGCATTTGTTTAATACATAAATTCACACTGAGATCTATTCTTAGATTTAAATTAATCCAAAAATTGGGGGTAAGGGCTAAGATGGTCTTGTATAAATGAACTGTCCTATGTTAAAGGAATTATTTGTTTTTTTTTTTTTTTAGTCCAGGTGCTAAGACAATTCATAAATGTTCTATGCTGAAAACCACTGAGTGGTGTGATCTTCTTTCTGACTCATCACTTTGGGTTTTGGTTTTGTTTACTTAGCTCAAGCATAAATTTGAATCTTTAATTTCTGCTTGGATCAACTTAATGTATAAGCAGTGGGGCCCAAAAAGCCTGAAAAGAGAATGTCAAAATTACCATTTCAGCCGTGACAATGATTCATTCACCACCTAACCGTCCCTGCCTGGATTCTTACCTGATCACTGTGCCCAAACTTTCTTTTGAAGGAGTGCATGTAGGCTGCCAGAAGCAAAGACACGAAGAACTTTCTACAGTCTCCACATTCTTAGTTTTGTTCTAAAAGAAATGGAACTAAACTCCTGGATCCTTCCTGAGTGCAACTCCAAGAGGAAGCTTAGAGAGGCGACAGACAACATCCAATACAAATACTAACAATCTGAAATTTTCCTTCAAACAATCCGCCTATTCAGAATGAGACTGGGTCACACAGGAACAACTGGAGAGAGATGGCTTCTTTTGAAAAGTCCAAAATTCACGTTTTCCATTTGAATAAGTCTGATACTTTATAGACCACGTAATCCTGGCCATCTTTTACTGAAACTCTGGGCTGTTGTTTAGGCTTAGAAGAGGGCAGTAAGCTGGTACAATTCTATTTGTAACCTGGCCTTTCTGAAAGGAGAACATATTTATTTTTTTCTACAAAATTATGTTTTCTCAAAGTAAGAACTCTTTGAAAACAGCCCTACATAAATACAAGCAATGCTTTCCCATTTTTCTAGTAAATACCTATGAGAATTTCTATATCACCTTCACTACTTGAGTGTAGCAGGCTAGTTTCTAATGCCATACTGATGCCAATAACCAACAGCTGATTTTTTTTCTTTTTCAGAAGATTGGAGTCAGAGCCTTATCCATGTTAGATATGTGCTACACTGAGCTATGCACCAACCCCAAAGAAATAAGTTGCATTAGGCACAGAACTTGCTTATAGTATTTATAGTTTACTAAACATCAGTTTAGGAAAAAAAGAATTAAATAATTTGGAGAACTAGGTTGTAGAGTTGTTGAAAAATATTGGTAAGGGAAAGATAATGATGAGATCCACAAAAGAAAAGAAGAATCTAGAAGGATTCTGTGCTCTTATGGCTTTGCAAGTACTTTAGTTCTTATTTTATTTTTAAAATTTCCCATAGGTATATATGAGTATCATGTTTTAAAAACAAAATAAAAAAATGTATAAGAAAGGAAAATCAAAGGTTGAAATAACAGTCATTGGTTTTGTCTTGTGTAAGAAAACTTATGAACTCCAGTTGGTAGAATATTATTCTAATAAAATGACCTTGAATTGAAAGTTTTCTGAATGGATTTCTACATTTGTATTTTTAAGTTGGATTATGCTTTGCCTCTTCTTCATTTTCTCCTGGGAAGGGTTTTGTACCCACATTGACCTAAATAATTTCTAACTAAAATATATATTTTAAACTTGTCAACTTTGAAATCTCTCATAGATGAAACAATAAGGTAGGAGTTTGTCCTAAATAATTGATTACTAACTGAATGACCAACAGCATCTAGAATAATTCTCCTTAGAATGCCCGAATCAATCTTACTATGGAGAGAAAATGAACTCTGGAAAGACATCAATGTCAAGTTGTGGTTAGACCTGCAGCTGGTGCCAGTCTCTTGATTTAAAATGTGATGTTTTTCCCCTGAAACATTTCTGAAAACAGAGCGTTTCTCCCCTCTAAAGATGAGGGACAGAGTTCATTGGTTCATTTCATATATACATAATCATGGTCTTCATATCTTAGTCACCTGAGTAGCTAGCATTATAGGTATAAGTCACTGGCTCCTAGTAAAACCTACATATTTTTGATTGATGCTTTGTCTTCAACACTAAGCTTCATGCTGGAGATACAAAGATGACCCAGTTATAGTTACAAATTCAGGTCCCTTCTAATGCAATGGAAGACTTACGTGCAAGTCACTACGAGATTGGGTATGGCATATTTTGGCCTTGCAAAGGCTTTTGGGGACTTCAGCTTAGCATTCTGAAACGAGAGTGGATGCTGTTTCTGGAATCGCTATGATAGGGAAAAACACAACCACACAGGAACCTGGCAAGGAAGTGTGGGCGAGGATATGGAGAAATTCGAATCTTTGGACATTTCTGGTGGGAGTGCAGAGCCATGGTGGGAAACAAGTTGTGTTCTGCAGAGTGTTCAACATGGAATTAACCACATACGCCAGCAATTCCACCTCTAGATACATGCTCCAAAGAAATGAAAGGCGGAGATCAAAGAGATCTCTGGGTGCCAGTGTCCTGGGTGAGTGATGGGAGTCAGCCTGGTCCTCTCTTGGCTAACTACCTACTATGTTAGCACAAGAAGCTTCGGTGCTCCTTGGGGGATGAGCTGACCTCTGAGTCCCCATTGCTCATCTCAGTCTCATCCAATATTTCCTGTCCTCCTCTTGTTGCCCCCTCTTACCTTGCTGTACGAATTGAAGTAAGCTATGCAACCCCTCTGAGCCTCCGTTTCCAAATTTGAAAAATCAGGCTGATACACACACACACACACACACACACACACACACAGCATGGGAGCCAGCTCTTCATGGGTGCCCTAGGGATGGTTAGTTTACCTTCCCCACAGAATCAAAGTATGACACATGAACTCCAGCAATTGTCACTTTTAGAAAGTACTTGAAATTGAAAGTAATTTTTAAGTGAATCTTGAATTAAAGTTGCAAAAGCCAGGTGTAGAGTGCACTGAAAGCATGACCTGCAAGTTCAGAGACAGATGTATTTTGTTCCCGGAGTCACCAGTATGTATCTATGTGACCTTAATAAATTAGGTTCATCTGCTAAGGCCTGATTGGTTTCCCCTTTACATGATAGGTTAAGCTCGATAATGTTTCAAATCCTTTCTAGCTCTACTTTCTCTTTTTAATTCGTCAGAAAAATAATATTTGTCTGTGAACCTAGATATGTTGCCTTAGTGTAGACCCCCACTGGATGTAAGATAACCAGGGAGCCTTTGGGTCTCCTGTCCTGCATGGTGGTAGAGACCATGTGGCTGTCTGGGATGGTGGGGAAATAAGATGGGTGAATTTGAGGCATCTCTAATACGATGCACCTTAACTGGTTCTTGAAATTGGGTCTGAAATCTGTGCTTTAAAAGATCTGACAGGGGACTGGGATGCACCATAAGCTGAGAACCACTGTTCTAATATTTTGACACTCTCTGCACACACACACACACACACACACACACACACACACACACACACACACACAATCTTTCTGTCTCTTTCACTTTCTGTCTCTATCCTCTGTATTTACCTTTCTCTCTGCTTCTCTCTCTCTTTCTGTCTTTCTCTTTCTACCTCTCTCTCTCCACTCTACATTTATCTCTGCTTCTTTCTGTCTCTCTTCCTCTCCTTTTGTGTGTCTGTTTCTTTCTGTGTGTTATTCTATGTCTCTCTGTCTCACAGAAAATCTATTATTTTGAATGGAGATGATAAAATCATTAAAATAAGATCATCTATTCCATCTTACTGACTTGTTCCTACTATTCTAAAAATGACAAAGACTCAGAATTGTCTATTGATCAACTTCATTTCCAGTACATTATTCTATTTGGAAAGAGAAATGTATGCCCTAGAAAATTAAAAAATTACTGAGGACAAATCAACGTTGATTGCTGGGGAGAAGGAGGCCCCTGACCACATTATCTCTTTTGTGAACAAGCTTTCCTTCTGCACACACTTCCATCCAAACATCTTTGATCTTAATACAGCCAAGAGGCCTCCAAAGAGTGGCTTCATTCATCGATCTTTCTTGCTATTTTCATTATCTACTTAAGCACAAAATACATTTATTGTGGCTTCAAAGATTGCATTCAGTTGCACAAATAGCCCTTTTTGAAGCAGGGTATCAAATATAAAAGGACACCACTAAACAGCCTCTTCATCAATTCAGAAGAGCACAATCCACACGTGTGGTAAAGCCTCAGACCAAAGGACATATGTCTTAAGGAGTTAGTGTTCACATGCAATCTAGCACCAGATGAACTCAGAAACTAACAGCTATTTACAATGCTGGTCCTGGGACTTGTCTATGTAAGGCTCTCCTGTCCTCTAAGCAGTATCCTCTGCACTAGCGACTGTAGCCTTATCTCCTCCTGCATCCTTGCATCTCCAAGCAAGTCAGGACTACTCACTCCATTCAATCCGCTGAACCCCTCAACTCCCACCTGTCTCTTGGCTGTACCTACCAAATGTCGATCTTGGCTGCATTGAGATAGTGAAACTGGACATAAATAGAAAACCCCTGAGATCTATTATTCAGAGATATTGGGAAGGAAACCCCAAATCTACTTTTATCTTAAAAAAGGTTGTGGGTGTAGACATCTTTTGAAAAAGAGAGCAATTACTTCCACAGTTTGTTTCTTTATAATGGGGAAAAAGTACATCCTATTGACAGAAATGCGAAAAGTTTTGAATAGTCAAAGAAAGACCAAAAAACACGGTCCCTTGCATGAAATACAGGAATTGGGTATATATTAGTGATTTCCATTTCATTCTTTTTCTATGCACAAATACTTAACTTTATTGTTGAAAGCAATGTTTACTACATACATAGTAATTTTCATGGTTTGCATATGATTTATACAGTTATATTACTATAATATTGTGTATGAATTATAGTTGGATAATGGAAGATACATGTAAGATAAATGCCACAATCCTTTAGAAAATTTCAAGTGAACTAAGAAGTCCTGGAACAGGATGTGGAAGGAAAGAATTGGAGTAGATAGAAAATGAAGAGTCAAATGTGAGCTGGGTCTGGTGGGGCACTCTTATAATCCCAGTGTTTGGGAAGATGAGACAGGAAGACTGAGAATGGAAAGCTAGGCTGGGCTACGTAGGTGAAACTCTACTTTAAAAAAATAGAAGAAATGGAAAGACTTGGGAAAAATCATATTAAGTAAGCCAAACCCAAAGAAACATAGGTCCCATGGTTTCTCTTATTTGCAATAATTATATATCTAGGATAATCTTAGCAGATGAGCAGAATAGCTCAATAGCTACGTACATATGACCATATAAGATGAGACTAAGCAAAATGAACTCCAAAACATGGACAACAAGAGGTTTTTCTTTGTTGTTGTTATTGTTTTTAATGTATTATGTGATTTCTTGTTTCTATTCTCTGTTCTTCTCCCTTTGGTACCTCCCCTATTGTCATTGTCTTTGATTTTGGTACCCTGGTATGGTTTATATGTTTATCTGAATTAGGGAAGGGTAACAACAGAATGGTGAGACAAAGGTAAAGGAGGGAATGAATGCATCACAGTGATATATACAGGACAATATGTTGGAAATTATCTGGACAACTTGCAGGGGATCCGGAGGGTTGGGTAGGGAGGGAAAGTAGGAGAAACATGAGGGAAGTGATAACAAGTTTGACAAGAAATGTGCTTATTACCTGACTTACGTAACTGTAACCCCTCTGCACATCACCTTGACAATAAAAAAAAGAAGAAGAAAAGAAAAGGAAAGAAATGAACAAAAATGTATTTTGAAACATTAAGAATAAATGTTCATAAAGAGGAAGATGAAAATGCCTAAATGTCTTTGTATTTGGTCATGTGATTTATTATGATTATTTCTGCCTTTCAAATTATGACCTGCTTAAAATTCATATTAATTTGCATGACTATTTCTGTAGCTTAGACTTAAAAAGCTAAGTTTGCTCTACTACCTACACAGTATTAACATTTCTTATTGTTCTTTAAAAGCCTTGTAGGATATACCATCCAAACAACATGTGTAATGGTGCCAGGATATCATCTCCAAAACCTTTGCTACTTTGATTGGTGACAATTAGTATATTGTATGTTCATCTACCCTGGTATTGCTCAGTATTATTATTCTTTTTAGGTTTAAAAAAACTTATCATAAGGTGTTATACAGAGGGATTACAGCTATCTAAGAGTAAATACGTAAATGTAAAGTAAAAAGAATACATTTTATTTTGGACAAGGTCACCCGCTACTATTATTTTTATGTTCACTAATTTTAGTTATTTCCTTATTAAATATTGTTTCCAAACTGCTGAAAATGTGTCTAAACGGACATCAGAGTCAATAAAACAACCTCTATGCCTTTGATCATATAAATGATATTTATCGAAATGAATTCCAGGAAATCAAAACGAGGTTTTTTTTTTCTTTTTGTCTTTGTTTATCTGTCTTTGGTGGGGGTAAGGAAGTACACAGAAATGGAGGGACAAAGAATGAGCAAATGCAGGAGTGATACTCACTAGATATGATGTTGAAAATGAACTTGTGGGCCAGGATAGAAAGGAAAAACTAGGAGAGAGTGAGGGAAAGAAAATATACCCAAAAAGAAATATACCCTTTACCTGACTTATGAAATGGTAACCTCTCTGTAAATCACCTTTATAATAACAATAAAAAATCAATAAAACAGATTTCTCATATTTCTTTTGGTAATAATGGAGATCGAACTCAAGGCCTCAAACTTACTAGCAAATGCTTTACCACTTGAACCACACCCTGAGTCCTTTTGATTTTGAATCGTTTTTCACATAGGGTCTCAAGCTTTTGCTCAGACCAGACTTGGACTGAAAGCTTCTTAACTTTTGCCTCCTAAGTAGCTGCACTGTAGGATAGCTTGTTTTTTTTTTTTTTTTTTTGGGTCCGGGCGGGGGGCCTGCACTCTGGGCCTGAGCGCTGTCCCTCAGCTCTTCAGCTCAAGGCTAGCGCTCTACCACTTGAGCCACAGCGCCACTCCGGCTTTTTTCTTTTTGCTTATGTGGTGCTGAGGAATTGAACCCAGGGCCTAAGGCATGCAAGGCAAGCACTCTACCACTGAGCCATCTTCCCAGCCTGTTTTTTTAAAAAATATTAAAATTACTGTACAGAGGGGTTATAGTTACATGAGCAAGGTAATGAGTACATTTCCTATCGAGCATTGTTACCCCCTCCTTTGTTTTTCCTGTACTATCCCTTCCCTCCCCACCTCTCCAGCTTCTCCACCCCTGCCCCAAGCCGTCAAGTTCCTTTTCCACATAGAGTCGTGTACATCTCATTGTTACAATGGGTCAACCTGTATCCTTGTTTCAGCATTTCCCTTCATAGCTTGTTTTTGAGATAGTTTTGCTAATTTTTCCCTGCACTGGCCTCAAACTATGATTATTCTGTCTACTTCCATAGTAATTGGGATTGCAGATATATACAACCATACCACCATGCCAGCCTTAATGTATCATCCCATTAAATGTCATATTTGGTGCTAGTATTCTCCCAAATACATTTATCTTGTTAGTTGATGCTTATAAGATTTTTTAAGAGGTAGTTTTCCTTATGTTATGGTTTAAAAGGAAGTAATTTGGTTGTTTCACAGAATCATCATTCTCAAGATGTTTACCTAGACAATTTACATCATTCTCTCTTACATGTTGAAATTTGGGAAATAATGAATCATTCATTTCAGCACATGAGGGTCAAAAGCAGACATGAGCCATTTAGCTGATTGAGCTAAATAGGATACAGAATGGATAACTTAACTTTCCTCAAGGCAAACCTTCTGTATGGGTTTCTGATTCTAAAAATAGGATAAATGCAACCATCCATTTGCTAGTCCATTTTCATTTTTCCCCCTCTTTTAAAAAATAGTCTTAATGCATTTGTCATTGGGAGCTTGTGCTGCTTTAGATGGCACTTAGGATGCATAACACCACATGAAGGAGTTCCGCAAACTTTGAGATGCTCTACTTTCTTGGTTACTTGTATTACTGGGATTCTGATTGCATTAAGTATTCTTTCTTTCACCCCGGAGAAGCATACATCTGCTTCTGCTGACATCTGTTCTCCTTTGTGGGTTCTGAGGAAACATTTATTTCTCTTTTGCTTTTCTTCCTGTTTTAGCAATGTCTGCTTCTCATCTTCATAAATCACCTTTGCTTGGCAATAACTTAATAGAAGCAGAATGCATAGCTAAAGAGAGAATGTGTAGCATACAACATAGAATTCTGAACAACAGTTTTGGCTTGTTGCATTGTATTTGGTAGGCATCACAAAACTAGTTCCCAAAATCTGGCTTCTTTTTTGAAAGGTTTTTAATACTAGTATCAATGTCATTCATTTCTCAATTCTGTTTAGTTCCAGGGAGTTGGACTGTGGATGAAATTGGAAAGGATTTACTTAGGAGGATAGTTTCAAATATTGGTTCTGCTACATCTATGCTTTCCTTTGCCTTTTTTCCTGAATATTAGTTTTGCTTCTAGACCCTGGTGCTCTATTTCCCTCTGCTACAACCACAGCACCAGAAAAGGAAGCAAGGTGAAAGGTTATATTATATTACGTTCTGGAATAGTACTGGTCTTTCTTTTGCCACAGATACCTGGAATCTTCAAATATTTCTCTCTTATCTTAATTCCATCATCCACTGGGGGCTCGTTTGAAAAAAAATTAATCACAATACCTATTATCTCTCCTACATATGGAATAAAATGTTAATTGGGGAGAAAATGTAAATTGTATGAGGACTTGAATCCAGGATGTGAACAAAATTAAATGAAATCAAAATATCTACGAATAAAAATAAAATGAATCCATTAAAATATATGAGTATGGGCTAGGCCCTACTGGCTCACATTTGTAATTCGAGTTACTCTGGAGGCTGAGATCTGAGGATGGAATCTTGAAACCAGCCCAGGTAGTAAAGTTCATGAGATTCTTATCTCCAGTTAATGTGCAAGAAGCTAGAAGTGAAGATGTGGCTCACGTGGTAGAGTGGTAGTCAGAAGCAAAATAACTAAATGACTCAGGCTCTGAGTTCAAGCCCCAGTACAAAAAAGGGAGAGGCAGGAAAATGAGCAGTTATTTCATTAAAGCACTAGACAAGTGAGCAATAAACATCAAAAACAAAATAAAAACAACAACAATACCACAAAAAAAATCCACTATATACTCACTAGAGTAATTAAGGTTAAAAAAGAAACTATATCTAGTACTAACAAGAATGTAGACGAACAACTCTCCTCTGTCACTTCTGGGTATACAAATTGGTACAACCACTTAGAGAAACTGCTTGGTGGTATTATAGTTAAAGCTAATCTTAACACCAACTCTGTGGGGTTGGGAATGTGGCTTAGTGGTAGAGTGCTTGCCTAGCATGCATGAAGCCCTGGGTTCAATTCTTCAAGATCACATAAACAGAAAAAGTCAGAAGTGGCACTGTGGCTCAAATGGTAGAGTGCTAGCCTCAAACAAAAGAAGCTCAGGGACAGTGCCCAGGCCCTGAGTTACAAGTCACAGGACTGGAAATACAAACAAACAAAAAACCCCAAATCTATGACCTAATACTTTCCCCCATAAATATACAAGAGAAATATGGGCATAATTTGACTATAAGAATGGAAACAATCCAAGTGTTCATCAACAAGGCAATAGTCACAGTCACACAACTGACAACCAAAGATCAGGTTGTCAAATTCATATGGTCCACAGGCCAAATTCTGGTTAATGATAATAACAATAATATAACTCATATTTCATTATTTGCACACTGACAAAATCTGCTTCTGTGGAACACAGGCAGAGCTGCAAAGTAACAACAAAGACCATATCATCTAAAAGCTGAGATTTTTTTTTCTAACCTAGCTTTTCATGGACAAGTCTGCCAACCTTGTCTAAATAGTCTAAGAGTGGACTTTTGGTTCAGCTCTGAACATAGGACAGATCTCATCAATATTCTGTTGAATGAAAGCCAGAAACATAAAAAAATAGTGCATAATTGCATGTACATGAAGTTTCAGAATAAGCAAATGAACTGATGGTGTCAGAAATATGAATAAGTGTTTATAATTTGACTAATGTAAACTAAAAAAAAAAACCTTCCAGGCAACCTGGAAACATAACCTATGGTGATTTTTGTGGTAGCTGCAGCAGCAAAGTCTTCATACATAAAAGGCAATTGTGCTGTATGCACAAGATTAGCGTGCTTTACTTTTTATAGGTCAATTAAAAATTAACGGAATCATGAATGTGCTGCCTTTAATGGGAAGACTGGATAAGGTTCTCCCTATGGTCTGAAAGATACATTTTTGTTGTTATCTGTGATTCTGGGAGAAGTTGAGTGTTTTGAGGATGGCTACATTTACTTCCTTAAAGAATTTAGGAAGAGGGGCTGGGAAGGTGGCTCAGTGGTAGAGCACTTGCCTTGAATGCATGAGGCCCTGGGTTCGATTCCTCAGCACCTCATAAGCAAAAAGAAAAAAGCCGGAAGTGGCATTGTGGCTCAAATGGTAGAGTGCTAGCCTTGAGCTGACGAGCTGAGGGACAGCGCCCAAGCCCAGAGTTCAGGCCCCATGACTAGACCCCAAAAAAAGAAAAAAAAAGAATTTAGGAAAATATGATGGATTTCAAGATAGTGAGAACTTTGGTAAGAAGGATGCTATGTGTAGATTTTTTTGAATTCTTGTCTTTCTTCTTCACTGATCATATTATTTTCTATGAAGTCTCTGATTGAGAATGTTGTGTTACTAGTTTTGTACTTTCTTATTCCCCTACATCTATACCTTTTTTCCCTAGTATATTTATAGTAAATTGCTTGCATAACCCTTGGGCCCACATTAATTTATCTTTGAATGTTTTTCATTTCCCCTTTGTGTCCTTTTACTCCATTGATTTACCTTATTTGATATTTCTTCTTTATTTTAAAATTTGCTTGGCTGCTGTTCAAGCTCCCTATTTTTTCCCCCTTTTGGTTGTTCCTGTGTCCTAATTATAACCTAACTAGGTTATGAGAACTCTTGCACAGAGGATCCCTAACTGATGTATTAGAATTGTATTGTGTGGATCACTCGAGTTTAGCCCAAGATTGATTTCTTTCTAGCTTCCTCATTTTACACAGTGCATAATTTAGGAATCCTATGTCCTGCCTGCCAACCTACAGTAGGACATGATTTATTCATTTCTTGTCATTTGTTTCCAAAGAACCAGAATCATGTGCACCCACAGCCTTTCCTATTAGCATAAATGAAAACCAAGAAGGGGAGAACCACAGAGTGTGCGATTGTAGGCGTTGGTAATCAAGAGGATAATGAAGGATTAAGAGCCCTTTCTTGAAAACATTTCTGAGCACTTTGCAATTATTTCCCACTGATCCTCATAATATTGCTGTCAGAATTAGAGAATTACTAATGTTTGTTAGAGACAGAAAGAGAGAGTAGCAGAAAGCACAGGACTGTTTCATGGTGCCTTCACCTTGTTTTCAGCTTTTCATAAGAAGCAAGACATTCTACTGGGGATTTGATGCCTGTTTTTTTTTTTTTATTAACATGAGTTTAGAGTAAAAACAAACAAACAAACAAAAAAGAAGTGATTAATGCTAATGACATTCCCAGAATCACAATCTGAGATGGAGTTCCATCTTGAAGCAGGCTAGCTTGGACATTCACTGCAATCTTAAGTACTCATCCTTTCAAAACTGGAGAGTTACTACTATTTCTATATACCACCATATCCTGGAAGGAAGCAGTTTAGAACAGACTTGTGGAGAATTTTCTGAAGTTCATCTTTTCTCATGAAGTATTTTAGAGGTAGAAAGACCTTTGAAGTCATCAATCCAGTGACCCCACAGATACTTGAATTAACTCCACCACATTTCAGTGTTCTTCTGAGATAACTAACTTCATTTATATACCCTCTAACCATGACCACTTTTCATTGGTTCCAACTGTATTAAAAAACTACATGGAAAATAAAGAGCTTTAAATATCTGAATAGAGCCTGGGTGTACCCTTGGGTCTTCTCTTTATTCTGGGTCAAAGAGCAATTTCTGTAATGGTTCCAAGTGTCTATCCAAATATGGTCACTCTTTTCTCTATGAAATGTAAGGACCAAAAGTATTGGACAAAATCTTCTAATTGTAGATTGACCAATACAGAATGGAGTACAAGTATCCCTTTCCTGATATAGGGTCATTGTTAGACAATGAGAGCTAGTCTTTTCACTAAGTTCAGCTCTTGTTAACCACTGTTTACTACTGATGGTGGTTTTGATGGATACATATGAGTGGCAGTTTATATTATATCAGTGTCCAGGGAAAGTCTCTGGTGGCAGCTATATGAACTTGGACTCAACCCACGTTTGGGGGGGCGGGGTGCAGGGGGGTGTAGATAAGAAATGCTGTTTCTTGAGTTGATTAAGAACTCTGCTAAGTCTATTGGGTTAAATGCATTAGAATGTATGTGATTTGGCTATTTATCTAAGTCCATAAATCAGTTCATTTGTTCATTTGTTCTAAAGCCAAGATCTACAGAACCAAAGGATTACTTTTCCTTAGAGCAAGAGGTGTCAAACTTTTACTCAGAAGAGTCAGATAGTAATATTTTGAAATTTGGGGATCACCTATCTCTGACAAAACTATTTAGCTCTGCTGTTGAGTGTGAAAGCAGCCATAGAAAATATGATAATAAATGAGCATGATTCTGTTTTAATAAAGCTTTATTTACCAAAATACATAGTGGCCAAAATTTGGGATGTAGTCATAATTGTCCTTAGACTGATAGTACGGGAAAACATTTTGCATTTACTATTTTCTTACTGGTTTTAAACATTATCATGAAAATGGTAACTAATTACATTTTAGATACAGAGGAATTTAGTAATATGAAGAATTGAAACCTTGTGTCAACATAAATGTAATCAAAGTGTAAGGGCTGAAGGCGTGGCTCAGGTTGTAGAGCACCAGCCAATGAGTGAAAGCATCAAATAATCAAATTCCAATTCCAGTCTTGGGAAAAGAAAAAGAAAGACTAGTATAATTATATAGGAGTAATCAATATATCCCATCGAAGTAGTCTTCTGAGTCATCTCCTTTCTTACAAATGGAATCTATGAGATATTTTTCTTTATTTGGGTATGCCAAATAAAGCTACAACCTAACAAATCTTTTTACCTTTAACCCTGTGCTCAACAAGACAACCTGATTTCATCAGGGCTGTGTGAGTAGTTTTGGAGGGTGCAGAAGCAATAGCTCACTGCTTTTCTAAACTCTTTGCCTGAATGACCTAGCCTCCAAAAATGACTTGAGGATAGCTTCCAACTTCATTTTCATCATGTAACAAGATCATTTTTGGGTTTCCCTCCTAGACAACCTGTGTCTTTTCTATGTATGAGGGGAGTTTCTGTAGTGGGGTTTTGTAGTCTTTTGTTTTTTGTTTTGGTTTGTGCAGGTTAGGATGAGGCCGAGGATTCCTACTGCTGTCATTTTACCCTCAAGAAAGGGATCACGGAAGCACATGGTGGTGCTTTTCACGTTAACCTCTAGCTCTACAAAGCTGTTCTGAGCACCTGCTGTGTGTGCTACATGCCACGAAAGCTGTTAGGAAATCGGAGATGATAAACTAGGACCTCAAGGAACTCAGGCTGCTAATGACTGAAATGCACAGAGAAGACAAATCTCTCAGTTTTACCCCCTAGCAAAATCCTTTTTTATACTCTGGCTTCTTCTATCATGAACATAACTTCAGACTTTTTTTCCCTTCTTCCCCCAGAGTTACCTTCCTTCGTATTTTAATCTAGGAAGCATTTGTTCTTTTGAATGTCATGCAGCGTGACAAATGAGTTCTCTTACTTTTGCTGAAACATTTAATAAGCTGCTTTACTGTGCACCCTGATTCTCCCCAGGTATTCTCACCGTCAAAGTAGAGCAGCAGTGCTGATTCCCAGAGAGCCTCCTAAGGATTCACTGGAGAATATTCAGAAAACACAGGCAAAACAAATCACAGATGCATAAACTAAAATGTGGGCTTAAAGTCTACATTGCCCTTGCTCTGTTTCCAATGGTCTTGTGTATCGAGAGAATATACTGCAGGGCTGAGAAGATCAATCTTATTGATTTATCTCTAGACCATCCAGTAGTAGAATCAGTACTTGTAGGTCCCAGTCGAGTGTTGAGGGGTGAAGGACTAGAGAGGTTAACAAGTTGTACACTTTGGCTGCTTCCAATCCAACCATAGTAGAATAAGGAAAATAGTCATGGGAGATCATCGAGCTAAATCAAATGGCACTTTTTTTTCCTTCACAAGAGAATACTGAGATAAACAACTACAATTGAGCTTCTAAACATTCAGACTATTCTAGATTTATTTCTTCATGCTCAGGACACAGAGAAACAAATATCATCCTACTGGAAGAATGAGTCTCTCTTTGTAACCTTCTACTTTCAGAATCATTAAAAATTAATTAATTAATTAATGGGGAGGGGAAGGGGAAGTACAGAAACGGTGGGACAAAGAGTGAACCAATTCAGCAGTGATAGTCACTAGATACTGTGTTGGATGTGAACTATACAATGGGGTGGGGCGGGTAGGGTGATTGGGAGGGACAAAAACTGGGAGAAAATGAGGGAGGGGGTAACACTGTTCCAAAAGAAATGTACTCATTAACTGACTTATGTAACTGTAACCTCTCTGCACATCACCTTTACAATAAAAACATAAATTTTAAAAATCCCAAATTATACACAATAGTTCAAATGTCCATGCAGAACAGTTGCTATTGTCTTTCAGAGAAAATTCAATTTCCTGATAATTGTTACTGTTTCACAACTACACTTCTAGGCATCTATGGAATTTTGGTTGCATATAATCTGGAATTTTACACTAGTTTTTTTTTGCTTTGTTTAAAATTTTATTTTATTGTAAAGATGCTGTACAAAGGGGCTACAGTTGCATGAGCAAGGAAATGAATACATTTATTATCTGGAAGTATGAACACATGGTCAGCATTTGAGGACACCAAAGCATTAATAGTTACGGGGAAAAGGTTAGCATCTAAAAGAATACATGACAATCCTCTTCCAATTTCTCCTGTCTTCTGGCTAGCTTTCCAAACAGATTAGATCACTCTCTCAGTATCAGCTACATCACCATCTCTCCTCAGTGGCCAGAGCAGGGATGTCACTTAGCTTGGGAGTGCAACAGAGCCAGCAGCCACCACTCAACCCCATCACTCAACCCGACCAGCTCAGTTCCCTCTGACATTTTTCAGAGGAAGAGTTGCTGGCATGAATATATTCAAAAAATATATTCAAAAGTGTGTTAGCATGGGCCATTTCCTTGGAATTAATGGTGAACGATGTCAAATAAGAGAATCTGATTTTCATCCCAGGAACATAGATTGCAACGTGTCTGCATTTCCTTGTCTTTAAGGGAGGCAAGGATTTCAATAATGGATGTTACTATTGTTTTTGTGTTACTGTGTTCTGGTTGTACACTCTGTATGTCTGCATACATAGACCTTTTTTTTCCCAGAGAATTCATTATTTCTCATTCTTGTGGGGGCAGCCATCCTGCTTTCTAGAAACTAGCATTTTCTTTTCTTGCCTCCAATAGAAGCAACGCCAAAGGAAAGTTCTTTTAATCAACTTGGTGCCACGAAATAACTTGAAGCAGTGACTATGAAAGTTCATCCCCAGAGGTCCTGACTGCCTGACTTGAAGGCTTCACTTCTCATCCAATTTCCCTTTGCTCTGAAGCAAAAGGGCAAGTTTTCATTTTCAGCTGGAACCAAGAAGGCGGGAAGATGCTCAAGCGGGAATCTCTGGCAACATCAAACTGGGCTCAGCATCTTAGAGTGCTCCAAACATGTCTTCTGTGCTGCTGTATGCTACCCAAGTCTCCAGTGAATGTAGCTGTGACTCAAAGCCCAGGATTTCCAGCCCAATCAATGACTCTCCCCTCAGCTAGTGTCTTGTGAACGTGGAAGACTGGCTTTTTTGTTGGCTAGCCCTTTGTCTTATTACTTCCTGATTTCCTAATTTGATACAGTAGAGACAGTCATATCTCCATCCTCTTTGTGTCTGTTTGTAACCATTTGTATATATTTTCTAGCCCTTGAGTAAGTACCCATCAGATGCACACACACAGACACAGATACAGACACAGACACAGACACATAGACACAGACACAGACACAGACACACACACACACACACACTCGAATCCTTTTTATACCAAAAGGTTAATGTTTCCAGTTCTAGCATTCTGAGAGCTTAGTGTTCTTTTCCCAACACTTGTACACTTATCAGTTATTCTAAATACCCAGTTGGAAATTAGTGTAATTTCAGAATGACAATGTTTTGAAGGTCCACATTATTTTGAAGTATTTAAGTTTCTTCGCCTGCCTCTTTCCTGCCAGAATTAACTTGTGATCTCATCCTGCATTAATTTTTGGAGGCTGGAGCATTTCATTCTTGGAAATTTTATTGCACAACAAACAAGGTGCGGAAAATTACTGCAACAGCATCAACAGAGGCCATCATTTATTGTTAAGTGGTGACTTTTACAAGTCAGATGACAGAAGTTGCCTTCTCTAGCATATGTAGCAAAAAGTTAAATTTGGCTAACACTTTGTAAGGGACAAAACTATAATTCAGTTGTGCAATGACTGCCTTTCTGCCTTCCTGCTCATGGCCCCCACCTGCCTAAGCCTTTTCTGAAGCCGGTGTCAAAGGGAAGTAACTCAGGTCCAGGGATGGACACACCTGTCACTGATTTCAAATTATTTACTTCTGGAGTAGATAACACTCTTAATCTTTATCACCTGGGGCCCACAACTATGTTTCAATGTTAATATTTGAAAAAATCAATACTTAATATATAATAATGGGGCTGTTTATTCCAATGCACTTACAAGATCACACACATAATTCATAAAAGGAAGAAGAGACTCCACAAAGACCAAAGAGCCTATGAGTCGGAACATGGCTCCCATCCAAAAAGATGTATTCATCAATGATACGCACAACATACTGGGAATACAATAAAAACACCATTTGGGGAATGAGATTTGTTTTCCTTCTAGGCTCCTCCCTCCTTGACCTATGCACCCCCAACCTTCGACTGTTTATCCTAGGTTATCTTCATCATGCCTTAGTGACCAGATAATCACAGTAGAAGTCTGATGACTCAGAGACAATAGATCCCTAAGACTGCAAAGGATGGTATGTCTACCTAATACCTAGTGGCAGGAATGGTCACAAGGGGGGTGGGTAATACAAATGAAGAGGGGGTAACAATGCCATCAAACAACTCAATGTATACCCTAGAAAATTAAGAAAATCAACAGAATGGATGGGGTTGGGACGGATGGGGAAGAATGATATAAGGGATGACATTGATCAAGATGCATTGTATTCATATACTGCTTTGTGAAATGACAATGCCTTTGAACAACTCCTTAAAGATCATAATAAAAAGAGAAGACACGAATGTCATTTTCATGTGCTATAAAGAGGACAGGGTGTTGAGTCAGGCTCCAGGTGCAAATTTTGACTCTGTCATTAACTAAGTTGCCTTGAGTACATTATGCAACTACTACAATCTATGAAAACCAAGGATCAGGATGCCTACCTTGGAAGTTGTTCTAAGGTTTGAACATAATTTCTGCATAAGTACTTTACATAGCCAAATATAAGTTCTTTTTGGATTAAGCTACAGTATAAGTAAAAAGTGTAGAAAAGACATAAATTGGTAGCAAAAACTAAAATGATTGCTGTTATTATTAGTCCATGCCATTTCTTTAATCAAATCTACAGATGCCTGTTCATCGTGACTCTTCTTCCCATCCTCACATATGCAGTTTGGCTATAGTAAGCTTGCTGCGTTTACATGTCTTCAAAATGTCTAGGCCTTCTCGCCCTTCTGTGATTTTGAGTATGCTATTCCCTCTGCCTGGCATTCCTTCCTCTCTCCCTAAGTTTGTCTAAATAGAAAAATTCCTCACATTCTCCTTCCATGTACCCCTTTACTGTCACTTCTGCCATCTTTACAACACTTTTTCTTCTTCTTACTCTAAGGTCTCAGAGTCAGTTCCCACCCTGTGTCTCCACCTGCTTCCAAAAAGCTGTTAATATCTCTGATGTTGTATTGTGTGACTTACAAATTCCCAACCCAGTTGCAACAGTCTCATTAAATTCCTTCTAGGAACATGATTCTCTCCCCCATTCCTATAGTCTCTGTAACATCTTCACAACACATCTTCTTGGAACTGACTCTACACCCAAATTCCCATAGTCCACGTAATGTGACCCATGTGACTGCCCCCTAAAATTTTGTTTAGATTCAGCCCACACCTGCCCATGGCTGCTGCCTCCATTCTTCTTGGAGCAGCCTGACAGGTCTGTCCCCCAATAAAGCCTTGAGCTCACATCGGTTGCTCTCACTCGCCTCTCATTTCTTAAACTTACTATAGTACAACTTGACAGTGAATGGTTTAAAAGTGGTTTTATTTCGTGCTCATGGATTTAAATGAAACACTAACAATCTCTCAGCTCACCATTTAAGCATGATGAGATAGAGAAGAAAAAGAAGGTTTGAAAGAATCTCTTGCTTTTAGTCACTCATTCAGCTAGAGTGAAGTAAGAAATTTCATTGATAGAGTTCTTAACTTTTAATATGGGTGCTCCCTTCCAATTTCTTTTCCTCTTTTACTTTTTGTTCTGTCTCTCCTCTCTCTCCTTTTCTATGGCTCCTTCCTAACATCGAAGTTATGACTCCATGAATGGTTTTACCCTTCTAAGCAGCAAGGAAAATTTCCTCAATGTTTCAATTCATTATTATAACAAAGTTATAAGTATTTAATTTATTGATCTATTAAGCCCATGGTCATTTTATTTTATTTAGAAAACCAACTGAAAGATCAACTTTTTAAATGAAATATACATGAAGATACTTGATACAACGTATCTATCAATTTATTTAGCAATATCATGTACTGTTAGGTTTCCATGTTTTAGATATCAGCATCTTTGACACAAATGTACTTGATCTTACTTCACCTTTGACGATTAGAATATGCATTTTATTAGCACGAGTGATAATTTACATCAGAATGTATTATTATTTTTTCTGACAAAAAAGATTACAAAACAGAGATCTGTAGTGTATTGGTTGAGTAGTGTCTGTAAATCTCCATTTTCAAATTTTAGACAGGGAAGCTATTTATAAGAGCTCCCTCTGTATTAAACAAGACACAGTTGTTGCTACTGAAAAAAGATGAGAAATGGGCCTATTATTGAGAATGGAAGCCAGGTTCAGATTATAACATAAATAGAAGAACAACTACAGGCTGGTATCTCCTGGAGAAGTAGGCAAGGCCCTGGAGACAAGAACAGGCAAATCAACAGGATGCAATATGTTATAAAAGCTATTATGATGTCCTACAAAATGAACATTTTTTAAAATTCTGAATGTAGAGCCTATTTAAAATGCATTATCCGAAAGGCTATTTGCTATCTTTAGAAGTTTAATGCATTTTAAAGTAATACTCTTGCATTATGAAGTGTGAAATCACAAAGTTCAACATGGAAAGACTATAACCAGGGGCTCCTCCATTATCCAGTGCCATGAGTCAGGCGAGGATCCCATTACCAATAGGCAGGTGTCACATTTACATCAAGTTTGCTTGCACAGGTCACAGGTGCAAAGTAGCCAAGAATCAATTAGTAGAAGAAATTTAACATGCCCTACCTTTTAAAAGTTTAGATGAAGGAATAGACAAAATGTCTCCTTCTGGAAAGCTCTTTGTTTTATATAAATGTGTCTCTAGAGAGAGACACATATAAAACATATAAGTTTTCTATTGGGAGGTAAATTATACCCTGCGAAGGAAAAATAAGAATAAAATATGTTTAGGCCAAGCAAGTGGTGTCTATCTACCCACAATAGTATTATATTACTCTCATGTGATTTATAACTTTGGTAAAGAAATTATTATTAAAATAAAAATAGCTGTGGCTGGGTTTTGAGTGCTAGCTCTGTACCACTATAACCTGCCCAGAAAAACCAAAAGAGATTTATGGATAGAGTTGTGAAGGACAGGATGACAATGCTGTTAGTTTACTTAAACTTGAAATGCCATTTACATTAAAATAGACATTATTAAATGCCATTGTGTATAACAAAAATAGATAAGTTCCATTGTATTCCCAGAAACAAATTTATTATTATAAAATTCAATTGTCATTACATTATCTGTACTTTTCACACTGAAGAATTTCACCCTCAACATACACAATAGAGATTACAGTTAAGGACGAGATCCTTCTAAATGTTATCAGTACTTGTGGGACACGTGGGCAGCAAAGATGGCACTGAGAGGGAGTTGAGAGGGCAGAGCCCGAGTTGTTTATGTTTAGTGAGTAAACAAATCGTGGAAGCTTAGGTGCATGATAGGGTGTAACCTTTACAGTGATTGGTTGGTTCCTTTTCCTCCCCAAGCCACAAGGTCTTTTTACCTTTAAAAAGTGCTTTCTGTGTGTTAATAAATGAGTTCCTGTTTGACCTGACTCCCCTCTGCATCTGATTGTCTCCTGGGCTAAGGGAGGCTGAGGAACGGGCGAACAGCACACTTACCTTTCCTTGGACCCTGTCCGTCTTTCCTGGGACGGACGAAGATCCAACATCTGGTGCCCAACGTGGGGTACGAAAGGTAAAGATACCGGCCGAACAGTCTCTCAGGGTAAGTGAAACCCTTAGTATGGGTAATTCTCTCTCACAGAAGAAGGAGGAGGAGGGAACATTAGGCCTAGAAGGAGTAAAGGAGGAGTTGGGAAGCAAAAAGGAAAAGCAATGGGTCAAATTCGACCAAGAATGTACTGAAACATGCAGAGTGGAAGTCAACGAGGGTGAAAGTTACCCCCTCTGACCCAGGTGATTCTGATGGGCTTAGGCCTCCTCCCTATTCCCCCGATTGGAGGGGAGGTATGGCTCCCTACATGACCTGGGAGAGGGACCTGCAAGACCCAGACCCCTACCGACCTTCCATGGAGGGGCCAAGGGCTGGGGAAGTAACCTACTCGGAGGCCTACCCTGGAAGGGAAGGGCCACCCAAGAGCCCAGACCCTAGGCCACAGGATTCGCTTCCCCAGGCATATCCAGTCAATCTGGCAGCAGGAGCTAACAGACCCTTGGAATGGTATCCATGGGAAGCTAAGGATCTTAAAGAGCTCCGCAAGGCGGTGGCGGAGGATGGCCCAAACTCTCCTTGGGCCCAGACACCATTACAGGACGTTGCTTATCACACGTGTGTCCCTAAGGACTGGCTGGATATGGCCAAAGCCGTCCTCACCAGTTCTGTTTATTAAATGTTGTGCTATCTTTAAGGAGGGATACAGAGTGTGGGCGGAGAGTAACCAGCAGGCTCAACCCACAATACCTATTACTTATGCCATGTTAACAGGGACAGGGGAAAGCTACTCCACTGGCGTCCAACAGGCCACAATACCTGGCCCACACTGTGACCAGGTGAGGCAAGCAGAACTTGCCGCATGGTACAAACTGGATGATGGCCTACTGAGTCCCCCCATAGCAGAAGTGAGGCAAAAACCTGGTGAGCCTCTAGCTGAGTGTATAGACTGAGTCCAACAGAGTATTATCTGCAAGCTGCCGGCAGGGGACCTCCTGGATCAGTTTGTAAAGCTACTGGTCTGGGAAGGGATGAATGCAGACCACCTCACGGCCTGCTCAGGATTGAGAGAGAGTTCCCTGAGCAGATGGGTAGTGTCCTCGCAGGATGTGGGAAAGCAATAGCACCAGTCCCTATCACTAGCTTTAGCTTTGCAGGCTCAGACATCTGCAATGACTGAGGCTATTACCCAGGCACCTGCAGCCCAGGGCCAAGGAACCCCAAGACCATCTGGGAGAGGGACTTGTTTTAAATGAGGGCAGGAGGGATACTTTAAGAGGGACTGTTTACAACAATCCCCGCCAAACCGCCCCCTACACCCTGCCCCAGGTGCAGGAAGGGCCTGGGAAGGTGGCTCAGTGGTAGAGCGATTGCCTTACATACATGAGGCCTTGGGTTCGATTCCTCAACACCACATAAGCAGAAAACAAAAACAAAAACAAAAAACTGGGAAGTGGCACTGTAGCTCAAGTGGAAGAGCACTCGCCTTGAGCTGAAGAGCTCAGGGACAGTGCCCAGGCCCAGAGTTCAAGCCCCATGACCGACAAAATAAAGAAATAAGAATATTGGTGATGCAGGAGCAGGAATTCCCTATAATCCCCAAGGCCAACAATTATAGAAAGAAATCACCAATGTCTTAAGGAACAATTATTAAAACAAAAAAGGGGAGTTAGCCTCCATATACAGTTACAGATAGCTTTGTTTACCATTAACATTTTAAATTTTTCAAAAGGGGCAACTGAATCCAGATTTCAGAAGCACTGGGGACAGCTAAACCCTAAGCCCCAAGTGAAAATCAAATGGAAAGACCCCTTGACACAACAATGGAGAGGACCTGACCCTCTAGTTACCATAGGCAGGGGATTTGGATGCATTTTTCCCATAGGGGAGACAGCCCCCATTTGGATCCCTGCCAGGAACCTTAAGTTTTTACCCATTTCCTCTAAACAGGAGGATATCCAAGGATAAACTAACCAACCAGGAAAGAAACATGGCTATGGTGGCTGAGGCTTGTATTTAAAAGAGGGAAAGCTAAAAAGATAATTACTAACTATCCCCAAAGGCAACCAGCCCTTGAAAAGCTCTTGTGTTCTCTAACAATTGCAGATGGCGATACTCCAGCTGTTGGCTGTCCTGACTCTCCCAGTCCTGGCAAATGGCCCTACGGAATCTGCATCAACCTCAACGGGTGACCTGGGCAGTGATCAGCGCTGGCAATGCAAAAATCATCAAATAACTTAAATTTAGATCTTTTTCAACCCTACAGGCAAATAGCTGGATTAGAACAATCCCCACCTCTGGACTCTGAAGTGGCAAAGACTGCTATCCCATCCCTGACTAATGTTAAAGGACTGCTAATGACATTGCTTGGCCTGGCAATGCTTTTGCTGATGGTTTTTCTATGCCTTCCTTGCATTATACATGCACTGCAAAAGTCTTATGAGCTTAGCCAGCCAGTTATCCAGCTCCAAATGAATGAATTCCCCCCCCCCCCAGAGGGACCGCAGCCAGAGACAGGTAAGAGGGGGTGTCAGTGTGACCAACCTAAGACAGGGGCTTCAGCTTCGCTCTAAAGAAGTTCCTGATGACGGGTAAGGCAGACAAGGCGATCCACCCAACCTAAGACAGGCTGGTTCGCTTCTTTAAACAAAGACGGGGGAGATGTGGGGAACCATTGGGAGCTGACAGTAAAGCTCAAAGGTTATCTTGACCCCTGTGCTCGCTTAAAGGCACGTACAAGAAACTGGCTTACTTAAAAGACACCAGGTGCCCGGGATTGTTTTGCTATGTCTGCAGAGTTTGTTTTAAATTTTCCTTGTTTTTCTGGACTATAGTAGAATGGCCTGAGTGTGGGGGCCCATGAGGATGCACCGTGCCGCATGTGTGGAACTCCCAATACCCAGCCTGCTCCCATGTTCTGAAGAGGATGACCTTAACGAGATACTGATTTTTATATATGCCCAGGAATTAATCGAACTGCTTCAGACATTTCATCGGGGCTGATGTTTATTACTGTGCTAGGTGGGGATGTGAGGTAACTGGGATGGACTCTTGGATCATGCACAAGGGCCCTCCCTATCCTTGTCTGCTGTGTGGCCAATGCTATTCTTACCAATGTAATCCTATTAAAACAACCTTTACAGTGGAGGGAAAAGGATAACTAACTGGGAGGTGGGTCTGCCATTAAAACAAAAAGGGGGAATCTATGGGACACGTGGGCAGCAAAGATGGCACTGAGAGGGAGTTGAGAGGGCAGAGCCCGAGTTGTTTACGTTTAGTGAGTAAACAAATCATGGAAGCTTACGTGCATGATAGGGTGTAACCTTTACAGTGATTGGTTGGTTCCTTTTCCTCTCCAAGCCACAATGTCTTTTTTACCTTTAAAAAGTGCTTGCCGTGTGTTAATAAACGAGTTCCTGATTGACTTGACTCCCCTCTGCCTCTGATTGTCTCCTGGGCTAAGGGAGGCTGGGGAACAGGCGATTGGCCCAATTACTTTCCTTGGACCCCATCCGTCTTTTGTGGGACAGACAAAGACCCGACAAGTACTTGTTTCCCCAGTTATTGTCTAAGAAAGTGAAGACTTCATTGTAAGAGCTGTGGAACTTTGCACTAACAGCAATTCAAAAACCCTTTAACCAGGGAGTTTAACTGGGTTGGAGTTTCATGCTTGTTATACTTTAACATGGTAAAAAGTCTTAAGTACCATTGAAAGATGGTGTGCAAATATCTTGATTAGTCTAGATCCTTAGAGGAATCACAGGGCCTTGCAAATCATTACTGAAGTTGACTTTGCTCATTTCAAAATGGAGTCAATGAGATCTACCTTTCTGGATCCAAAGAAAAAGATGACAGAGCTGGAAGTAATTTGTCAAGCATAGGAGCTATCCCTGGCTTAAACTGAAATGTGTCTGGCAAATAGTACAAAATTAATGACATTGTCTCAATTGATTATGAAAAGTCCCTATGTGATAGAGGAATAAGCAATTAGTGACACAATTTTACAGATAAACCCATGAGTTTTCAGAGTTGTTAAGCTACGTTTTTAAAGGGGATATATGGCTAAGCTAAGTCTCCACTAGGCTGAAAGTACATTATTTCTGGTGTCTCTACATTTTTATGTGATTTCTTCTAAATAAGGGCTTCTATATTTTCTGAAGATATAAGGATTATAATTGTTCCTCACTCATTCACACACCACTCTCTGATACCACACACTGTATCCTTATTCTCAATTTCTTCTAGTCATCTACATCTACTAATATGCTTCAGTTTTAAGGAAACTACGATTTTACAAGGGCTCACAGCCTGCCCCTCAAATCCTACTGTGGTCCTGGGGTTTCTTCCAATAGTTCTCATGAATTCCTTAGTCCATCTTTGTTTGTGCAGCATACAGTATCACACAGTCTAGTGTGTGATTGGATTATAACTTTTCTAATCCTTTGGTGACGGTAATTCTCATCTCTCAAACCAGATTATCAAGTCAAGTACAGAGGAAAAAAGATATATTCTTAAAAGATAGTTTTCATAAAACTTGAACACTGACTGTGGATTAGATTGAATCTAAGGGATTAGATTTTTTTCAAATGTGATGATGGTATTTCAGGTTTTCATTTTTCAAATAAAATCATTGCTTGCATATACATACATGAGCATGTAAGGGAGAGATGGTATAACACCTAAGACTTGCTTGGAAACAACCAATGGAGCATTGGTTGAAGAGGATTATAGAGGCAAAAGAAGACTGGCTCTATGTAGATCATTATCAAAACAAGATGAAAAGAAAATGAGAACTCATTATACACCATTATATCTAGCTTTAGGTATTCCGAAATCCGGTTACAAGAGGTTAACACAAAATTTAAAAGGTAAGCACAAAAGAAAACAGATACTTCCTATAAACATTGGATGTTTATTGGGTTTAATCAGATCATGAACATATAATGAGAAAAATGCTTACATGATTTTGGTCACCTGAAACTAATAGGAGATTCAATTTACTTTAAGCTCTCTGTAGAGTGAACTATTTCTGGAATGAGCTAAGAAACACAACCCATGTATGCTCAATACTCATCTGTCTAATTAAACTGCAGGAGACAATTAGAGAATAGATGTCATAGAAGAAGAAATTAGACCCAAATTCCTAAGCTCATTCATTTGTTCACATCCAAAGCAGGTCACTGAAAAGAGAAACTAAAGGTGTTGGTCACCTTTTGTCTAATCAAGTCTTTCAATTGTTTACAGTTGTCCTGATTTTCTGATTCTCCAAGCTCCATGGAATCCAATGGGATTATTCAAATTTCCCAGCATTCATTCAGTTGTTGTATCCCATAGCAGCTCTCTTGAACCACTGGATCCTTTCTCTAACCTTGCAAAGAAGATGGGTTGAGAGACGCCAGCCTACATGCTCAGTTCTCTCAGTCACCGGGCATGTCAGAGTGCTGGACACCATCTCAAGCCAACACAGAAAGATGCAAGAAAATATTTACTGAGGGATCCTGGTAATACCGCGGATGCATTTGACTCTTACTCATTTCTTCCTGTTTCAGTGCTCTGAAGGGATTAGCTTGCTGTCACTTCTGTTTCTCTTTTTTCTATGTTTATTCTCCTTGCTTCCTTCTGCCCTTACCCTCTGTTTAATGAAATTTAAGCTAGATTTTTAAATGCTTATCCTTGGGAATGTTTTTCTAAATTGCTTTTTAAATTAGGCATTTCATTTATCAATTGTGTTCTCTTTAAAGGAGTTAATGGCATGTGAGCTATCATCTTTTTCTTTGTGAATTAGTCTGGTTTATTTTTTTCTCCTCCAAAATGTATCATCAAAATATGTACAAGAAAGAGTAATTACTCAACTCAAACTATAATTGTGTCTAATTGACACTCCAGAAATATCCTCCTCAAAACATCTGAAACAATTTATTAAGACTCTTTTTGGAATATCAATGCATAGCTAATATTTCCTTCACGGCACAGAAAAGGCTTCAGATAATTTCATTATGGAATACATGGTTTTCTGAGATGCTGTCCATCATCAATTTCTCAAATATTATGAGACAAACTCCTAAGCAAGGCCCTAATATTTATATCAGATTTGGGGCTTGCTGAACCAGAATGGATCCTTGAAGCCAACTGTCAGGATGCTTTTAAGATTTTGCCTAAAGCCAACATTACCAGGTCAAAAGGGGAAAGGACCCCCAACTTTGCTAACTTAGTGCAGAAAAATGTCCTCCTGTCCCAGCGCTGCTCATCCATCTTTACGTCTCAGTTACTTTAGACTCACCCCTTCTTGCTCCTTCACATTTAATCAGTGTCAAAGTCTGTAACTTCTTTCATGCTTTTTAGCTAGTCTGACTCTCCATACTGGATAGAAGAGCGTAATTATGTCTCATTTAGCTAATGTTGACACCTACCACTTCCTGCCCTCCTACCTTCTAGCTTTGATTCTTCCATCTTAAATGGAAGTAGAGTGCTCTTCTCAAGTCACAGCACTGGGAAGAGTGGTTTCTCCCTGAAAGTCCTTCTCCTTCCCCTTCTCATTGTTAAGGATGCTTGGCAATGGCAAGGCCGTGTGTCTTCCACAGTGAGACTTCAACATGATTTCCCAGTCTTTATTTCCTGAATGGCTTTATGCCCTGACGCTCCCACTTTTCTCCCCTGCTCACCACTGTAAGAACATGGCCTGGGTCTTTCCTCAGCCTGGCCTCCCTTTTTTGCACTCAGAGTTCCTCTTCATGACTGCCTATTCCCAATACACTCCATCACAAAGTGTCCTCTTAGTTAGCTCTCAGTTGAAAGAATCTCCTTTGTTCTCCAAGTTCCCAAATTTGCCCTTTTGACCTTTTACCCTGTCTTTCTCACAGAACAAAAGGTGTTCTAAAGACTCAAATTAGGCTAATAGATTTATAGACAGGAACTTCCAGAATCATTTAAAGAGTCTCGAGATGGAGCCACCTGTCCCTACGGATGAGGAGGGTCAGGAACCAAGGAGGTGAAAGAGCACTGCCACCAGAACTGAGCATTGAACCCAAGGAGGTTGGTGCCAGGGGATTTTCTTTTCTTTTTTTTCTTAACTGCTACATTGCTCTGCCTTTCTGGCCACCTTTCAACCCGGCCTGCACCATGGCTTCTAACACTATCACCTTCACATAGTAGGCAATCAGGATAAGGAGGTTTTAAGAACTGAATTAAATTAAACTGATTTAGCTAAGGCCCAGAAAGGACCTCAGTAATCTGAGGCTGTGAAATGTGAAGTCTCATTCCCCAGCACTCGCCTAATTACTTGGACCTGGTCATCAATACAACAGTGAGAGGCCCTGGGAAAATGTGCAGTAGCTTATAGGAGAACTATGTATATTTTATGTCCATCTGAAAAGCAATATTTTCTCACACCCCTGGGAGCTGCAGGCGATAGGCCTGAATATAAATAGGCTCACTTAATGCTTTAGTCAAATTACTTGGTGTGACACTTAACCCTGTACTGATTTGTCCTGGACAAAATCTGATTTGGACAGCCTAACAAAGCAGCAGATTTTTGTAGCCACTGAGATGCCTGAATGTTTGCCACTGAGGTGTGACCATCAGCACGATGATGATGGTTAGAAACCACACACATGCCTGTTCATGCCTGTTCTGTTAGGTCATCTCTGTGGCACTACCTATCTATGCAGTGTATATCTATGTATCTTTCTGTATCCATATCCAAACCCATACCTGGATCTAGATCTAAAGCTTGTTCTCTGACATTCACCATTGTCCAGAAGGATCTACTCAAAAGGTATTCTTAAACTCTTGTGACTGATCTGTCTAACTTGCCGCCTGTCAACAGCAATGATAGAACTTGCCAGAGTTTTTGCTGTCTTGCTTATTACTTCTCTGTTTCATTTGGCCACAAGTGGCATACTATATGCTTTGAGATCATTTACTTCTTTCAAAATATGTGCTAAGGTAGAAATATGGAATTGTTAAAGATAGCCTGATGTTTGACTATCTTGGGTTTGGTCCAAACTCTGCTGCTGCCCTTGAAGCCTAGGCATGCTTGTCTGTTCATTTGGGCTTTTATAGTTGTCTTTAGGGCCTAATGGATCAAATGACACAATGCTAAGCATGGTCACGGTAAATACTAGGTATTTTCACTGTCTTTCTTCCCTCATCTTCTCTGATTTTATAGCCAGTATTCTTTCACAGTTGCAGATATGGGGTGGAGAATGGAAAGAGTACAAGGCTAGAATGAGAGACAGAGCTTAGAAGGTGAATGTCTATATTAAGGACTTTAGACTTTATTTGAACTGTGAAGAGGAGTCACTGGAGTTTAAAATGAAAAAGTATCAATATAAGAATTGTGTCTCTCATTTATGATATTATTTCTTTGTTGCTTTGTATGTCCCTCCCCCACAGTATAACCCCTGCTCTCACTGTATTTGATGCCGGTACAATTTGTGGAGGGGAAGGGAAAAACAAATTGTTTAAATAGGGATACAGGTGGACCCATTGCAACAATGAGACGTACAAGTCGTTATGTCGAAAACGAACTTTACAACTTTGGTGGTGGGGGCATGACGGGGGGTTTGGGGAGGATGGGAAGGGATGGGAAGGGGAAACAAAGGAGGAGGCTACAATGCTTGATAAGAAATGTACTCATTATCTTGCCCATGTAATTGTAACCCCTCTGTACAGTATTTTCACAATAACAAAAAAAGAATTGTGTCTCATTGTAGGGAAGGGAAAGTAAGAGAAAATTGAAGGAAGAAGTAATAAGGATGAAAAGAAATGTACTCATTACCTTATTTATGTACCTATAACTCCTCTGTACATCACCTTGACAATAAAAACATTAAAAACAAAGAACTGTGTATCAGACAAATCATTCTTTTTTTCTTCTTTTTTATTTTTGTCGGTCGTGGGCCTTGAACTCTGGGCCTCAGCGTTGTCCCTCAGCTCTTCAGCTCAAGGTTAGCACTCTACCACTTCAGCTACAGCACCACCTCCGGTTTTCTGGTGGTTTATTGGAGATAAGAGTTTCACGGAGTTTCCTGCCTGGGCTGTCTTTGAGATCTCAGCCTCCTGAGTAGCTAGGATTACAGGAGTGAGCCACCGGCACCCAGCTCATTCTTTTATGATAAAGAATGGGTTCTATTGATCTTTAGGGTCTGACCTTGGCTGGTCTTAGAAAGGTATTCTATTTCCTTAGTGTGTAGAGACAGTTGGTTTCATTATGACATTTCCATAAATGCAATAATGTACTTTTATCAAATTGATCTTTCTCGGTACCTTCTCCTGTTTCTCTCCTTATTCTCGTGGTTCCCATCATCTTCTGAAATATTCCCTCTCCTACTTTCATGTGTTTTAAAATATATATAGATTCTGCACATGAGAGGAAAGGTGCTGATTTGTCTTTCTGAGTATGGATTACTTTGCTTAGGATGCTCTCCAGTTCCATTCATTTTGCTTGAATTGATACAGTATCATTCTTCTGTATAGCTGAATAGAACTCCATAGTATGTTTGTGTGTATATACATGTGTATATATGCACATATATGTGCATATACATATATGCATAAATATATATATACACTATATATAATATATATACACTATATATACTATATGCATAGTATATATGTATATACATGTACATATATATATAATATATTCATATATACACACATATACATAATATATACATATGCGTAGTATATATATAGATATGTACATATATGTACATATACACATATGCATACATATATACTATATATTGTATATATGTATATATACACATACACACATATATATACACACATATATATATATGTATATACTATTGTCTCTATCCACTTCTCTGTTGATAGGCCCCTAAGCTGATTCATTAACTTGGTTATTTTGAGTCATGTGACAATCAAAGTAAGTGTGTAGCTATTTCTATTGTGTGTTTTTATTCCTTTAGGTATATCCAAGAGTGGTGCAGCTGAATCATACAATAGTTATGTTTTCAGTATTTTTGGAATCTCTATACTGATTTACATAGTGCTTGGACTAGTTTACATCCCCACCTAGAATATGTACAAGATTTTCTTTTTAAGTTCTCCCGTACCTGCCCAGCATTGTATTTGTTGTTTGTTTTCTTGAGGATAGCCACTCTGACTGAGGTGAGGGAACATGTCAATGTAGTTTTAGTTTTATTTCAAGAAGGTGTTTGTTAAAAGTCCAACTCTCCAGACCAGTTTTTGGGGGTAGGCCTAGGGAAACTGCATTTCACAAAAGCGTAAAGTTTAGCTTTAGGCTCTTTGACATCCTAGAGAAAGGTAAGGCTGTAGGCAGTGAGAAAGGTGGTTAGAATTCATGTGAACATTAATGACAACTTTGTTGAAAGCACTGGAAAAGGCATAAAGCAGTTGGAGATATTTATACGGTGGGTTCTACAGATTGTTGTGCTTAAAGTATTTAGGAGGTGAGGAGGAGAGAATTCAGAGAACAAGAAGAATTCCCGTCTTTGGCTTAGGTTACTGGGAAGCTTGTAGGGCCATTAATAGGAAGGCAACCAAATAAAGCTAAGGAGAAAGAGGGGCAGTGTTGTGGGAGCAGTGAATCCTGCTTTGGACACGTTTGGAAGTGGCTACAGGCTGGTGTTGGAAGTGCCCAGTAGTTTGGTGGATTTCCAGGAGTGAGAGTCAGGAGAGAGATATGATCCACAGGTACACAAGAATTCTCAGTAGCTAGAAGACAGATGTTGGAGAGGGACATATATGGAGGTATACTTAAATCTCTATACAGAGCCCACAAAAAATAGAAAGGAACAGAAGAGCCTCAGAAAAGGCTGAGAAGGAGAACACCAGGGAAATAAAATAATATGCACTTCTCATGAAATAATCTTGAAATATCTGTGGAGAGCTCATTGAACAAAATGATGCATGGCTCAGAGGATAGATAACTGAAAAAACAGGAAAATGATTTGGCTTTGATTACCAATACGAGCATGGTCTATAAAACCACAGGAACAAGATAAAGTTATCTATAACACATCTTTAAAAAGCACCTCAAAATCTCTTATTTTCTTTCTAGTTTTTTTTTTTGGCAGTGCTAGAATTTGAATTCAGGGCTTTCCACCTGCTAGGCAAGTGCTCTACCACTTGAACCATTCTACCAGCAACCTTTTGTATTGGTTACTTTTCTGAAAAACAAAACTGTGCCTACCTCTCAGCTGTCCTAGACTATGATCCTCCTATTTGAGGTTCTCTAGAGTGCCACCACAAGCAGCTGTTATTTATTTTTTTTTTGGTCGGTCGTGGGGCTTGAACTCTGGGCCTGGGCGCTGTCCCTCAGCTCTTCAGCTCAAGGCGAGCGTTCTACCACTTGAGCTACAGCGCCACTTCCGGTTTTCTGGTGGTTTATTGGAGATAGGAGTCTCACGGTCTCTCCTTCCCCGGGCTGGCTTTGAACGGCGATCCTCAGATCTCAGCCTCCTGAGTAGCTAGGATTACAGGCTGAGCCACCAGCGCCCGGCAGTAGCTGTTATTTTTATCCCACAGCTTGGGATATGATGTACTAATATGCCCAGTTACTGGTTGTGACAAAATCTCACTTGTCCACAGGTTTGCCTTGAACCCAAATCCCCTCATCTCTAAGATTATAGGCTTGCCTCTCCCAGCCCAGTGGTGCCTCTAGATCTTTTCAATACCATTTTGCTTCTGGCATCCATTTCTTAAGATGACATATCCGAGCTAGGAGTGGCAGATGATACATAGCTTGAAGCAAGCAAAGCTAGAACTCTTTAATCAGTTGCTTGATTCCAAGCCTTGTTTCCAAGTGCAGATGTTGTCATACTGCATGCTAGCAACATAGTCTGAGGAAGAAGAGGAAGAGGCACTGAATGAGCAGTCAGCACGCCAAACTTTGGGCTTCATGCTTCATCTTGTGAAGTTACATCTTCTCTGTGTTTGAGATTTTTCAGTTCTTTTGCCATATAAACAAATGTGAGTAGGAGGAAGAGGGGGAAATGACCATGAGAGAGACTGTATAATTTTAAAATGTATGTTGTAATATAAATACAATATTTTGTAATTGATGCTTCCTTACTGACCTAGAAATAATGCTTTTTAGGGTAATCCTGGAGATCCGGATAAACATGTAACAATAATAACTTAAAAGGATCTTCCTTCCTATCATTAGCTGAAATATAATCTTCATTGTGGGATAGTGCTGTAACCCTATTCCTGGCAAGAACTAAGGCCTCAAAATGGTTTGATGAATGAACAGGTGTATTTTCATTTCTAGGTTAGGAAACTGGGAAGCAGAGAATTTAAGTGAATTGCCTAAGATCATCTCAGCAGTGATTAACTGCACTGGGTTCAAGCTCATGTGTCTGTGTCTCCCAATCCATGCTACTCTCTACAGAAAGGTGGGGGGCTTCAGGCATCCAACTAAAGTGAATCGATCCCTGGGTAGCATGGGTAAAGAACAGAGGCTAGGAGGGAAATAAACTTGATTGACTTTGGAATTCTGCCTCTGGCTCAGGGGAAGAACTCCTGAAACCCATCTGCTGGGCTCCTTCTGGACCATTGTTAGAAGTCATCAGACAAACTCTTGAGCCTTGGGTCACTCTGATTTTGAAACTCAGAACAGGTCCTTGGGCTTATCTTTCTCCTCTGAAAGGAGGAAGAGAGTCAAGGAAAAAAAAAGGAATGGGGGTGGGTGGGAAGAAGACAGGGAGATAAACTGATCCTTTTCTGTTTCTTTTCACTGTATGTCACTTACTATGCTCTATGGCCCGAAGACATTCTGATGCATATACCATTGACTCAGCTTGGGAGCCTGTCCAGCTGTGAGGATTTCAAGGAAGTCTTCGACAATGTCACTGAACGGCCATCGTTTGTCTGTTTATATGTGAAACATTAGAATAAACATTTCTCTTTGCCATTGGAGGGTGCCCACCTTATTCAAGTAATCTGAAGTTTCCCTGGCTTGTGCTTCCTGGCTCCTTCTTTTTGGTTGGCTTTTCAAACACTGTGGAGGCCACACAGTCTGTTCACAGTCATTGTTCAGCCAAAGCACTGGGCTCTTCACGTGGAAGATTCTAGCAGCTTCCTCACTTAGGCGAGAAGCCACATGATTCAGAAAATATAACAACAGAATCGGCACTCAATAGGATGTCAAGGGCAACAGCTATAAATGTTTTTCACATTTCTCTATTGTTCAGTTTCTAACAGTTCTTTTACAGTCATGGAAAAAAGAAGTGATTTTCACAGAGAATAACTCTTCCAAATTCTTTCAGCTTTCTGATACATATGCTTTCCTTCCTCCTTTCTTCCTCCTTGTTTCTTGATAATATTTCATGTTCACAGAGATTTTTCTAGGTGTTGAAGAGTCAGCATTAGACTGTAGTAATCTCTGATTTCTACTTCTACCTCACATCATGGAAATGTCTGGCTTGTCAATAATTCAGTGGCTCCATCTACAAGGTTAGGCAGCTCTCATCCTTACACTATGAAATGAGCTGTCATAAGAATATATTTCAAAATGTTCAGAGCTTCCTGGAGAGGAAGCAAATTAAGGAAAATTTGTAGTTGGATATTTTATGTTACTTATGCATACAAAATGAACCAAGATCAACAGAACACTGGGCACTTAGTGTCTTGCATTCCAGGTGCTTCTTATAAGAATTGTTCTCACTCATTCATTCATTCGTTCATTCACTCACACATTCATTCACTCCACGACTCATTGAGTAGTTTCTTTGTGTATTTACTCATCTAATGAATGTTGGTATGAATCTAGCAATCTTTTCTCCATCTGTTTCATCATCTGATTTGCACATTCTTATGTGTGTATGTGTTTAAAGCAGATAGAACAAGTTTATTTGAAAGCAAAAGTAAGACAGAGAGAGGTTCCCAGGTGTCAGAGTCCTTGTCCCTGACTTTACACATTCTTTGGCTTTCAACATAGATATTCTTTCAAGAGTAGAATTTCATTCCATGCTGGTCCCAAAAGCTTCAATAGGAACAACAGTGACTAAGCTAGCTTTTTTTGGGGGATGGGGAGGGTGACTATATCAAAGAAGGCCTCTGAGTAGAAGGAAGAAGAGAAAGAGAAAAGAGTAGGGACAATGACCTAGATGAAGAGGACATATGAGTGCTACTGGGAAAAAGGATACTACATTGAAGAAGACAAGTATATCTCTGTTGGTCTGGAGAAGGACAGAGTTTGGTTGAACAACAAAACTGGAAGGTAAGCAGGACTTGTAAGAACGTGAGGTAAGAAAGGGCTTGTGAAAAACACTAACAAATCAGACTTCCGGAGAATCAAGACACTTGAAATGGTCACATTTGAGAATAGCAAATGATCACACTATCTGCTAACTGTAGAGTGGATAGAGGAGTGGGGAAGGCCATGAGACCCACCAGAAGGCTACGGGATGAGAAAGGCAGAAAGAGATGGTGTGTGAATTAGGTAAAGGCAGACTGAATTAAGTAGGTCACATCCAAAGATGCTATGGGAATGTGACCAACTGGAAGGGTGGAGGGATGGAAGAGGGCGCAGAGTGCAGGGCTCATCTTTGCTATTTGAGCTTGGTTGGGGGATGATAGCTTTGTTTTCTGAGATGAAGGGCTCTGAGGAAGATTGGGTTTGGAGGACAGAGAAGTGAGCATAATAACTGAGGGTGCAGGTCGCTCCAAACTCCATGTAATTTCTATTAATCCACCATATCACTTGCTCTGACAGATTGTTGTATGCTGGGAGATGTGGTAGCTACTGCACCATCCAATATGGGAGATTTCAGCTTAGTGAAATGGAGGAGTGAGAATATAGGAATTACCACAAAGAACTAGGTACATTGGGAGGGAGATGCCATTTCTGCCAATTTGGCCAACTGTGACATGTCAACCCTTCTGGCTATTTCTTCTCTATGGGTAAACAAACAAACCAAAAACCCACAACTGTCTTTTTAATCTCCGATCTCAGATTCAATATTTGTCTCTAGGATTCTGAACAGGAATGAGGGCACAGATTTAGCAGGGCCAGATCCCTTTGGCAGGAAACACTGTGAGGTCAAATAGGAAAGCTTAGTCACGGTGTCTGATTCTTACTGTGGTCTCCGGTACACTGGAAATCTCTTTTCTTCTAATTTATGAGTGGGTGTTCAAAGCTATACAAGATTTCAAGTATGGGATTTTTACAGTATCATAGAAATCACAACAGCCCAGGCACTGTGTATAGACTCACACCCATAATCCTAACTACTCAGGTGGCTGAGATCTTCAAAATGGTGGTTCAATGCCAGATAAGGCAGGCCAGGCAGAAAATCCCATAAGACTCTTCAATTAAACACCAAAAAAGTTGGAAGTAGAGCTGTGACTCAAATGGTAGAGCATTAGCCTTGAGAAGAAAAGAATTTGCAGAGACAGGTACTGAATTCAAGCTCCCCAGGACTGGTATACACATACAAAAATACACACACACACACACACACACACACACACACACACAGCACAGGGGTATACATGAACAGGCACACTGACAGAATACTTCGGAGACAAGTTCTGCTTTCACTGCAATTAATGAGACTTCTTCCAGTGGAAAAATAAAAGAATAAACAACTAAAACAAATAAGTAAAACTCTTATGGCAGTTTTACTGCTCCAAACAGGCCATCAGTCCTGGCAGTACCAGAAAACTATTTCAGAGAAACCTTCTCTGTTATGCCCTCAATGGGGAATTTTTGTTTATTTAAGTGCTTTCTTTCATACATACATTCAAATGTTTGGAGTTTCTATACTGTGGACTTCATGGAGTGTGTGGGAGATTCCTCACTAACAATTAACATGCTATTTTCTTTGTCAGCAAAAACTATAATCAAGAGTAAGAGACATGTTCAAGAAAACTGTAACCTAGGGATACAGGCTGCAAACTCTACTATCTGTAAGCATGGTTCTCATTCTTTGGCCACACCAACATGGAATGATGGGAGAGGTAGCAAACATCCCATGTTAAGTACATGTACTTTCATGCATATGCATTTTCTCTGGTTTAGTAATAAGCTAGGTTATGAACTCCATTTTTAAAATGAGGCCATAGAGATTCTATAAAGTTAAACTTCTACCTAGGGGATGTCCAGAAAGTGAACTGGAAGGCTCACTCAAAGCTGTCTTAACTTCTCCATGTCTTAACTTCTCCACCCTTCCTACTATATCAACCCTCCTTGTGTGTTATATGTATGAACAAATGACCTTTAAAGAGCCATGGGATACTGGCACCAAACCCAGAGGGTTGATACAACACCCATCAATTTCTGTAGTCATAAGCAATTATTTTATTAACCTAGTATTCATATTCTATAGTAGAAATTTACTTGTCCACTAAGCTGCAGTTGTCTTTGACTTGTAAATCCTGTCTTGTATTTCTATTGACTCTGTGAGCTGAGTCAACGTATTTTATTTCTATAATTCAATGTAACATGTTGCTCTTATTTGCTATGCCCAGGACATCCTTATAAACAAGATGTTTCTTGTAATGTTTCCCCCCCTTGGTAAAAATCACTTAATAAGCAAATATCTCCATTCCATGGCAATATGTGTTGACAGCTTCTTAACCCTATTTGAAATATGAAGGCAGTGTTTTCAGGGTGACTCAAACCAATTGCTTTAATAAAAAATAACTGCTATTAGAAGGCTTCATATTAAAGTTACATCATTTCAACCCTGGTTCATAAAATTTAATTTGGATTTATTTCAGTATAATGATCATTGAGAAGAGTATGGACTGAAATAGCCAGGCATCTAGGTGAGTGTCACTCATCTGCTCTGAGACATTGCTGGTCTCCAGCAGGGTAGGTGGCAATACATATACACACACCATTAACTATTTGCAGGAATATTTTCTGTGACATTGGTCTCAAGGTTCTCTGTGTAGATTCTCTATCTAAGCAAAATATCTGCCACAGAGCACTCCTGTAAAATGGCTTTCTATTAAACTGGATGTGCTTAGGTTCTGACCACCTGACCAGGTTTCAAGGGTCTACTTTTGTTCCCCTCCTAGAACTTAGATGATCTTTATGACAAACCAGTAAAATCCCAGTGTTCAAGACCAATGTTATAAGTAGAATTGTGGGCAATAAAATTAATTTGGAATCTAGAAATCTGGATCTCCAAGAGAACTCTGAGTTCTCTTTTTTATGCTTTAGTTTACAAGTGATACAACGGAGGTCCTGAAATAAATCACAGGGCTAGAAGTAACTTATCTAGGCTTACTATGCTACTGAGGAGTGGTCCTGAGGTCTGATGCTGCCAATATTCCCAGTATTCTTCAATGATGATGCTGAGCTAAAATTATTAAACAAGGCATGGAGTGTACTTGTGTGTCTAATTAACATAGTGGTAACAAAGATGACCTATCTCTGTATGAAAAGAAGAATGTAATAAGAAAGTAGTGATTGAGAATTAAGAAAATAAGAATCAGTATCAAAGAACAAAATTAGATTAAGTGAAGTAAGCTAAGCCCAAAGAAACAGAGGTCCTATGGTTTCCCTTATTTGCAATAACTAGTATATGTCTGGGACAAGCAGAAAAGTTCAAAAGCTATGTACATATGACCAGATAAGATGATGTTAAGTGAAATAAACCCCAAAATAGGGACACAAGTGTTTTTTATTTCTTTCTTGCTATTGATTCTAACATATTTATAATGTATCATGTGATTTTTTTGTTGCTTTGAATGTTCTTCCCCCATGGTATAACTGCTGTTTTCCCTGTATTTGATGAGGGTATAATTTGGGGAGGGGAAGGGAAAAAACAAAATGTTTAAATAGGGATACAGGTTAACCGATTGTAACAATGAGATGTACAAGACACTGTTGAACAACGAACTTTACAATTTAAGCGTGGGGGGTGGAGTCGGGGAAAGGGGGGAGTATAGTTGTGGAGGTGGGAGGGAAGGGATGGTAGGGGGAAAACAAAGGAGGAGGCAATAATGCTTGATAAGAAATGCACTCATTACCTTGCTCAGTTACAGCTGTAACCCCTCTGTGCAGTATTTTCACAATTAAAAAATATGTATTTGAAAAAAAAAAGAAATCAAGGAGAGTTGAGTTAGAAAAGCCAGACTCAAAAGTGCAGATAATAAAGGGTTTAAGATGAAAATTGGTGGACACTTATTTTTTTACTTGCAAATTGTCTTTATAATTACATTTATATTTCAGTTTCTTCCAGTCAGGATCATCTGACACTGGTCACTTTCTCTGGAATTTAGTAATATTCACTCTCAAAGTATACAATATTTTTAGGAAATCCAAGGTAATGATATGTGCTTAATGGGAAGGAAATAACATTTGAAGCAGATTTCAAAGATGAACGACAAACATTATTATTCACTTGCAGACATTTATTGCTTTTCTATGGTGACTGTGGAAATATATATAATTTATTTCTTAATTTGACAAATGCAACCATGAATATACTTTTCCAAAATGTAGTTTCTGAACAATAATTAACACTCTCATTTCTCCTCCAATTCTCTAATTTTTAAATAAAATCTGGCCAAAGATATATTTACTGTATTTTCATATAATGGCTTCTTCCGGGTATCATTTTTACACATGCACCAATGTGTGGCACTTTTATCTGCAAAGTGTTATATGATCTTTCTTTTTAATCTTGGGAGACATATTGTCAAGGAGTTGATTTATGGCCTTGTTCCAATAACCTTGGACCTGTCTCTTGTACATTATTGATAAACTGATTCAGCTTTTGCAACCTGAGATTTGAAAAACACCATCATTTGGAAACCCCAACACATAGTTTTTTTGATAGGTGTAATTATCTCAAGGAAGAAAAAGACAGACATTTTTGTAAGTTCCTTTTCACTATGGTACATGTCGGTAAAAGGTATTAATAATAATTGTTGAAGGTACATTATCCTCTCAAGTCCTGGAGATAAATATTTGACTGGACAGACTGTCTTAGATAGTCAATTACAACCGTGTCTAAAAGAAATCATACTTTTCTATTTTTCTCTTCTTTTCTATTGCTACCAAACTGGTTGGTAAGTGCAAGTCAATTGAAAACAAGCTTTATTGCACATCTGCAATGGTCCAAGCTCTCTGCTGAGTATTTAGAACACAAGTATGAGCAGTGAGTAGATTTGACCTCAACCGATGAAGCAGTATGTGACTAGGAATCTCGTTCTATTTCCCCACAAAGCAGAAGAGCAGAAAATTTGCAACATGCATAGGTTTAAATGGTTTTACTGAATGTATGTATGTATATACTTATGTATTTGGTGGTACTAGAGTTTGAATTCAGGGCTTCACTCTTGACAGGCAAGATTTCATGATTTTAAATGAAGGATGTTGATAGTTCCTTGTTTATTTTTCTGATCACGTAATAAGAATTCAATTAGTCATAACTGCATTCATCATAGCATGGAATCTCTTCTTTAGAACTATGGGTTCCCCTTGGCAGATGAATGGATAAAGGAAATGTGGTGTACACACACACACACACACACACACACACACACACACACACACACACACTAGAATTATATGCCTCCCTCCATCAGAAAGAATGACACTGCCCCATATGCTAGAAAATAGAAAGACTTGGAAAAACTATATCAAGTGAAGTAAGCCAGACCCAAAGAAACATAGGTCCCATGGTTTCCCTTATTTGCAATAACTAGTATATGTCTAGGATAAGCAGAAAAGGTCAAAAACTATGTACATATGACCGTATAACCTGATGCTAAGTGAAATGAACCCCAAGATAGGGACACAAGAGGTTTTATCTTTCTTGCTGTTCTTATTTAAAAAATGTACTTATAATGTACTATGTGATTTTTTTTGTTTCTTTGTATGCTCTTCCCCCATGGTATAACCCCTGTTTTCACTGTATTTGATTCCAGTGTCCTGCATCCTGTATATACATTTTTCTAATTTGGGAAGAGGAAGGGAAATAACAAAATGCTGAAATAAGGATACAGGTTGACCCATTCTAACAATGAGATGTATAAGACACTATATTGAAACAAACTTTACAACTTTGGGGAGGAGGGAAGGGAAAAGTTGGGGAAGGTGGGGAGGGAAGGAATGGTAGAGGAAAAATAAAGGAAGAGGTAACTGCTCAATAGGAAATGTACTCATTACCTTACTCATGTAACTGTAACCCCTCTGTAAGTATCTTTACAATAATATATATAAATAAATTTTAAAAAAGAACTATGTGTTTATTCATTTATAAGCATGTCTCCTTTAATTGATACTGCCTAGCGATTAAGACCTTGATATCTTTTAATTTCCCCATACCTGGAAAAGTCCACAGATCTATGGAAATGAGTTATAACAGTGTTGAGTAATAGAGTGACTGAAAGGCTCTAACTTGTCAAATATATGAAGACTGTACATTTCATACAACCATATGAAAACATATGAATATGAAAGGCACTTAAGGCAAATGAATTAATGTCTAGTTTTAAATTCCCAAACAAAAATATTGAAGTAGCTGGGCTGTATGTAGAATCAGTGATGAAATTATCATTAGGTTATATATTTGGCCTAGTAGAAAAGACAGTTTTTCAAAGATGCAAAGTGACTCTAAACTGACAAGCTTTACTAAAATTAAAACATAACATGAATATAAACAATTTTAACTATAATAATAAGCACCTAGTATGTAGAAGGCACTTTATATTGAGAAAATACTAGTTATATGGTCAAATTGGAGTTCTGAAGTGTTTTTGTGTTATCCATCCATCTATACATCCACCCATATATCCAGTCAATTCATTTTTCAGCAGTTATTATGTATTAGGTATTATGAAGTAAAATGAACAAATGAAATTTGGGCTTCCCAAGAAATTTACTACCTCATCATTAGTTTAAGATCTATGTTTTCTCCCATGAACTGGCTATATGGTTGTTGAGGTTAATGACTTAATCATGTGAATATATTTTATTTTAATTATTAGTTTATATTGGGCCTTTTCCTAGGGATTTTACATGAAGTGTCTAAATTATCTCATAAAAATAGCATTCTAATACTTACACTCTGCCCCAAAATTTGAGGACTATCAAGATTCCTTAGTCTTATTCCATGCAGTGGGAATATGAACTCTAGCTAGGTATTATTTTTCTTTCCACAAAGATAACTCTGAATTATACTAAATTAAATAGATTTAAGAATCAAAGAACAAATCACCCATTTATGGTTGTATGTCAGGAACAGGTGTTTTAGAGAATTCTTTTGTTCTTCAACTAAGCATTATTTGTACCTCCCTCCCCCCCTCTCTGATTCCTTTTTTTTCTCTCTCTCATATACACACAGACACAGAATGATCTCTTTTCTACAGAATGATCTCTTTTCTAGAAGACAATTAGGGCTAAACTGATAAGCATACACCAACTGACCTTGGAAAATGTATGCTCCCTTTCCAGGGCATTTGAATGTGTGTGTGTATGTATGTGTGTATGTGCACATTTGTGTTGAAAAGTTCTTAGAAACAGAAGGTGAATTGTGTGGATGGGCAATAACTTGAATAATAAACTACTCACAGGATTAAATCTGTATTGTGCACATTTTTGGGAACATGGAACTAAAAAAAATAAATATTTTTACCCTTCTGTTATTAAAAAAAATCTATATTTCAACCTGGATGTTAGAGTTGGAATCTTGTCAGGTCCTGGCTATTTATTTGATCTTGGGATCTGGCTTTGACTACTGTTCTCTTCCTCAACTAGTGGGTATCTTCCATGTCTTTTTCTTCAATATTTGTATATAGAGCAACAACTCTATTAAAAGAATGTACACAGTAGAGTCTATATACATTTTTAATGATAATGCAATCTTACTTCCTTCAGGAAATATCTTCTTTTCACCACCAGGACAAAATCAAACTTTTAACAACTTTGCTTCAGCTAAAACAAAATAAGAGCCTATAAATTAATAGTTAATATCACATATGACAATCAGTAATGTCCACATCAAGTGAGCCTTTACACTTACTTTAAATTGCTACAGTTTTATACTCTTTCTTAGGTCTAGAATAGAGAGGACATAAGTGATATCTTTCTGCATTTTCTGATTTTATAAATTAATACTCAGGATAGCTGAGAAGCATACTATGATTTTAAAGCATGACAAGGAATTTAATATGAGTTTTGACTGTCACATTAAAATCTAGATTTCAAATATCAAATACTTTGAAAAGACAATATTTCCTATAGAGAAATACTGCTTGTCAAAATCTTAGTATATGTCTTAATTAAAAGTGAAATAAAACACATGAATAATACACTGAGAATAACATCATCTCTCTTTGCTACTAATAAAAATGTCCAGTGAAAAGTAATACATCAAAACTCTCTATAAAGTACTCAAAGGAAGAATTCTCATATCATCTTGATAATGAACAACCTAGTAATTTTATTTAATCATACTATGTTGTTTTTATATATCTATTTCATTAAAAATTATCCACCAATGAAGACTGAATGCCTCTGATTTACAAGCAAGAATATATTTAGTACCAAACACTGGTACTAGTTACAATATATATGTACAAAAAGGTCTCTAGTCAGAAAAAAATCTAGGAAAATAAGAGGAAGAGCAAGCCTTAGAAATGAGTTAGGAATAATATTCTAAATAGTCTGGAAGCATCTGAGCTAGAGATTTTCAACTCAAGCATGCAGTCAGCCATGGGTATGATTTTGCTAAAACGTGGTACCTTTAATGGTACCCTTGCTTTGGCAGATTTGTAATAATCTGCAAGACAAATATCTACTTGGGAGAACTATATTTCTGGAGAAACCTTAAAAGCAGTGTGTTTGGACTGAATTTTATTTCTAGCTGCATCAGTTTTCTCATCTGTAAAATAGGGTCCTCAGAGTTACTCACTGTTTTTGAGAAGATTAAACAAGACATAGCTTGTGAATTAAAATGGTCCCTAGAACATAGCAAATGGGAGACAATAACAATTTACTTAACAACTTACTATTGTTTTCAATTCTAAACATACGTTAAACATCTTTCTCATAGTTTTGGTTATCTAGGTCTCCAGTGTTGAGCACAAAGCTAGTGCATTGTGAGAGAGTGCTCATTTTCGAATCCCAATTAAAAGTAAATGTGAACTGCGAAATTGAGGCAGCATTGCATACTAATGAACACATAGACACTGTGATCCCAGTAGTAGTACATCTTGTATTATGTAAATACTATTCAAATGAGTCCTAGTCTAGGCATCCTGCTGCACTTGCTTCTGGTCCTGTCTTTTATTTCCTTGATTTCTTGAAGCCAGATAACCTAAGGTGTAATAGATTATTAAAATTCAAAGAAAACGTAATAGAAGGAAAAGAAAAATCTAAAGCTGAGGGAGATTACTTAAACTATTTTCTGAAGATGGTATATTGAATCAAAATACCAATTGTCTTTTTGTATTTCTTGGGGGATTATAGAAGGTCCAAATTTTAAAAAAAAACATGTTTATGGAAAAATGTAAGTACACCATTAAGTGTCAGTGTTAATTTCAATCAGACAATATAGTCAAGTGATGCATCACAGGAAACTACAATTGGTAGAAAATGCAGAAGACAAGTTAAGAAAACGCAGAACCATTGCTCATTGGAAGAGGCCAGGCCCAAAGAAACATAGGTCCCATGGTTTCCCTTATTTGCAATAAGTAGTATATGTTTAGGTCAAAAAGGTCAAAAGCTATGTACAAATGACCACATAAGCTGATGCTAAGGAAATGAACTCCAAGATAGGGACACAAAAGATTTTTACCTTTCTTGCTGTTGTTTTTTAATGGACTTATAATGTACTATGTGATTTCTTTGTTTCTTTTGTAAGTTCTTCCCCCATGGTATAACCCGTGTTTTCACTGCATTTGATTCTGGTGTCCTGCATCTTGTATATACATTTTTCTACTTTGGGGAGGGGAAGGAATAACAAAATGCTGAAATAAGGATAAAGGTTTGACCCATTGTAACAATGAGACGTACAAGACACTGTTGAAAACGAACTTTACAACTTTGGGATGGAGTTGGGGAGTAAGGGAGGAAAGGGATGGTAGGGGAAACAAAGGAGGGGATAACAATATTCGATGGGAAATGCACTCATTGCCTTGCTCATGTAACTGTAACCCCCCTGTATAGTATCTTTACAATAAAAACATATATAATAACAACAAACAAAAAACACAGCAGACATCATCATCAGAAGAGGGAGAAAAACCTCACATATACAAGCATTTCTCACTTCTGCCTATGATAAAACAAGAAAAGATTGTAGCCAGATCACAGGAAGAGGATCATGGATCACATGTGACACCGGAAAAACTGCAAACAGGTATGGGACTCTGACTGCCATCCACCTTTTTAGAATTCACTTCAGCGACCACTAGACAGACACTATAGTTATAGCTGTGTATTATTTGTAGTTCCTCCCGCAATTGCTCTCTAGACTGCATAAGGTTTAAGTCACAAGTTAGAGTCAACCTTGACCAATCCATTTACTTTGCTATTGTTTAGCAAAGAGAGTGGATTTCTCATCATTCTATCCTCATTCTAGGTAGTTTTGAACTGTATGTGGTCTCCTAAATATATCATTCTTTTGCCTTTGGGAGGTCCCTGAATTTATGTTTTTAGTCCAGCTAAGTCACACTCTGTTTCCTCCAATGCCTCCCCCTACAAAGTGTCTGCCTGGGCATACTCCCTAAATGTGACTGGCTCTAGTTAGTCTCTTAATGTAATTGCATTCCTTAGCATGACTTATAGTAGTTATCAGCTTTCATCTATTTCAAAGCAGGACAGGAGCATCCCCCTGCCCCTCCAGCACTGGGGTTGGCTCTCAGGGCCTCATCAGGTGCTCTCCTGCTTGAGCCACACTCCCCAGTGCTGAGAGATGTGTCTTTCATCTCTAGCCTCTAATGCCACACACTGGTAAACCCTTGTTTAGTACCTGTTATAAAAGAGCTGCAGGCATCATTGTTACCATTTTCCTTGCTATTAAAGATTGTATCTGGGTGAGCTACCCCGGGTGCACATTCACCATTCTTCCAGAAGAGGCAGTAATAATTCAAGTAGATTTAAGCTTCCAGTCAAACCTCACAGGGCAAAACAATGGGCAGAAAACATCAGAAAATGTTTATTATCACTGAACTAACTAAGTACAATGCTGATTCTTAGCCATTATGGCTCAAGAGATAAAGAAAGGGTCAGAAAGAAAACAAAGGAAGCCATCATCTCACTCAGGCCAAAAGTCACACCTTTTTTGAACATGATGGGAGGTGAAATTTTGGAATCACTGTAAGTCAACGACGATGGGTATGATTGCAGACCTGGAACTTCTCTGAGATACAAAGATAAAACCCTTTGATCAGTAATAGGAAAAAGGAGGGCTGTGAAAAGATTATTAAAGTCTGTATATACAGGGCCAATATAGACATATTTAGCAAATCTCATATAATTAGCCTAGAGCATGCCTCTTACACATCGAAAACAGAATTGTTAATTAATTAACTAATTTATTTATGTGTCAGTCTTGGGGCTTGACCTCAGGGTATGGGTATTGTCCTTGAGCTTTTTCGCCCAAGTCTAGCACTCTACCACTTGAGCCATAGATCCACATCTGCCTTTTTGGTGGTTAATTGAGGATAAGAATCTCATGGGATAAGAATCCTGCCAGAGCTGGCTTATAAATGCAATCCTCAGATCTCGGCCTCCTAGGTAGAATTCCAGGTGTAAGCCACCGGCATTGGCTGGGATTATTTTATTGTTTATTTTTAAATGGGAGTGGTTTTCAAAGACACATTCAGGAACCAACAGTGCAATCATTGTCTAGGAACTTCATAGAAGTGAAATTTTCAGCCTATCCTAAAACTATAAAATCAGAAATTTAGTGTGGTTCCTCCACCTCCTTCTTTACCCAATCTGTGATTTCAGTCTTCAAGAACCACTGCTTTTGGGTAGACAAACAATTTTCTTCTTCTTGACCTAGATAGCCTTCCTTTAATTTGGCTGCTGTTTCCACTATTTGAAGGCTCAGCTCTTTCTGAGAGTCTCTCATACCTCTCTATACTTATTGTCCCACACTTATATTGTAGTACTGCTAGATATTGGTAGAAATCTCCTGCCTGTTGGCTCAGTTACCTACTCTTTTAAACAACAGGCTCTGTCCACATAGTTCATTCATTCTCCAGGCTTCCATGGTCATTTTCACACTGATTAGCACATCTGTGTCCAGCCAATCTCTCGTTCCCAAGCCCCAGAATCATGTCTTTCACTGTTGGATAGCAACACCTAGACTCCCTATGAAGTTCACTTTTCAGTTTCAGCACATATAAAAATCAAGATCCTCCTTCAAATGACCTAGAGTGAACTGTCAACTGTGTTCATAGCTGAAAATTCAGATTTTTTTAAAAAAAGGTATCTCCTATTCTCTTTTTTTCTTTTTCTTTCCAAATGTACAACCTTTCTTGGCCCAATATGATCATTAGAATTTCAATCTGTTAATGTCTTTCTGTTTTGCCTTGTCTATAGAGTTGGCCTTTTCCTAACCTCTCAAACTATTATCCAGTTGGTCATTCTGAAACACAATCACATAGTTCATTCTCTTCTACAAATTCTTTACCACTGTTCCATACACACCCTATTTAGTCTTATAAACAAACAAATTACTTGGCACAGCAGTCAAGGTCTTTCTTACCTACTTCATCATGTCTATCTACCCTGACTCTTCCCAGTCTCTTGACTCTTTTCTTGGCTCCTCCAAAGACTCCCTTTTCCAATCTGACATCATTTCACATCCGTTGATCTATCAATTAAGGTTAGACAAAGTATAGCAAGGATTCCACTGATGAGAAATGGACTAAGAAAAACTATTAATCTTTAGTCCTAGGATTATTCCCTCTTCTTTAATTTGAGTGTGAAAATTTTTTTCATTAAAAGAGGAGGGGAATAGTTCTTTGCTTCCTTTGGTGACCTCATATCCATTTCATAAATAATTTTCTAATGTGATATTTTGATGATTTTTAAAGCAACTTAGGAACACCTGCATGCATGATGGTGCTTGAAAACTGCTTAACTCAGGTGTGTAGCTAATGTGTAATTTTTCAGAGCTTAACTTAAAAAAATAAAAAGTAACCCTTTTTCTGAAGGCCTCAAGCTCCCTCTCTGTTTCTGGGGCATTCCTGGTTAATGAAGACATTGTGTTCAATACCTTCTAGTGTTTGTTTTCCTTCTTTTTTTCTAATCTGCAAGTAAAGCTTTTCTCTGTTCATTCTTGCTAATTCAGTACTAGGTTGAATAAAAAAAAAATAGGATATTAATCCTCTGTGTCTGGACTGGAGGACATACAAGCCAGGTAAGTTTGTCTCCAGCATTACAGGGTGGAACTTCTTAAGAGGGGTGGGCCTTTCTATTTTCCCTGAACAGTTTGCTCCTTTCCTCTGCCTTCAACAATGCTTACCGAACAAAGAAGTAAGGACAGGGAATGGAGCAAGTACAAAATTATGACACTGAAAAATTAAGATAACAAAAGCAAGCTAGTGGGGAAAGTTACTTCAGCCAAAAGGCCTTGGACAATTATTTAAAGTAACTACCTTCTGGGACTCTTTCAAATGCACATATTTAATCACCTAATGTGTAAGTCAAATCTCAGATATAATTAATTCAGTGTGCCTTAACTTTTCTTTCTTTCTTTCTTTTTTTCATACTAGCTTTCATTAGATGAGGCTAATCTGTAATACACCTCCTGGTAGTTATTGGAAAATGTCCAGGGCTGTGAATACTAAGCAGAAAGAGATGAAATTCTGTGGGTGTTCTGGGACGAGGGCACTTTGGCTTTAGCTGGTTCTGCACTACGTCAGTAAATTTCAAAAGGAACTAATGTTTTCTTTCTAAGGAAAACATTGTGAGATTTTTAAGGGTGGCAACTGCTATTTTGAAAGTCACATGCAGAAGTGTCAACCTTTTTGTTAGCAGTGTGTCACATGGAGAAGAGAAAATTTAGGCTTTGCTGATGAGCTTTAATTACTAGTTTAAACAATGAATTAAATAGATCTCATATGATTTGTAAGGAGCAAATCATTTTCCTTCAGATAGAAAGTAAGAACAATATAAGCAACTTATATAAGTAAACAGTAAAGAAGAAAAACAGGAGCAATAGCCTCAAATAGAAAACCCAAGAGTCCCGTTCAAGAAATAGTATAATATTCTGAATTCAAATTCTTTAGAAATACCTTAGAAGAAAATGTAACACGTTCGTCTCGCTAAGATGATGAATACTTTTTTCCCCCTCTAAGGGTTATTTAACACTTTCCATAATTTTATTATAAATGGTTCAATAAAATGCAACAATAAGTTATGTGCTATATTAGGAAGACAACTCATTTATGAGTAGTGTGGTAATTTGTAAAATGAATGGGCATGTTTACGAGCATAAAGGGTTTTAAAGAATAAATAAAATCCTTTAGCAGTCACAACCAAGGCATTCAGCATGAAGGGATACACTTACTGGGAGATCTGAATGTCAAGACAGTTGCCAAATGCTGGAAATGTGGTCCTTCCTAAGACTTGTCTGGGTAGAGACAGAACAGAACCATCCATGGTGTTGAACTTGTAGATCGGCGCCTGCATTTTCTTCCAGCACTTCCATTAATTAGTTTTTTTTTTGTTTGTTTTTAGCCTCGGTTCCCTGTTCATATTATGAAGTGGTCAAAATACCCAGCCTTTCAGATTCTGTCTAATGTGTCCTGCCTTTGATTAAGTCTGCTAATTCAGCTTTCCAAGGTGAGATTGTACATTCAACCATTTCCAATTTGTCATGGTTTTTACAAAAATGAACGAAATCAGAGCTTAGTTTCAAAAATGATCAGAGTTTAACCTGGTTGTAAAGTGTGTTGAACTTCACAGTCACCTCAGCGATACACGTATTTATGTTGATTTTGCTGTTTGCTTCTGGAATGCTGTTTTCAGCTGATGATTAATGTTCTAATAACTTGTTTCTTAGTGTGGCTTTCTGGAAGAAAAAGGCTGCTTTTGTGTATTCATTATGTCTACCTGTCTGGCAGGAGGCAGATCAGATTTGAGGATGAATATCTCACATTCGTTAATGTATACAATAGTTCCATTTATGGCTGAAATCTAGCCTCCTGTCTGTGACAGAGGTTCTGTTATCAGTAATCCATGAAATGCTTCTTGTTCTTCTAATGAGCTTAGCATTCAGCACAGAACCAAAAAATGATGTTTTGTTCTTTTAGGTTATACAAAATTCACTTTCTTCCTCCAAATTATATTATATGGAAGAATACACATGTAAATGTAAAGAAATGGAAACCCAGATTAGCAAACTCTATCTTTATATTGTAATACATATAAACCCCTATTTATTCTATGTTCTTAGGACTTAAGAACTTTCTATTAAGATCTTTAATAGACTTTAAAAGCACTGTATGCCCTGTTTGTTCTGATGTTTTAGTTTGGCTTTTCACTTTTTAGGCATGAAGTTCTTTAAGTCCACTATCTTTGCCTTTACTTTTTACAATATGCTATGTGACATTAAGGTTTTCAGAAGGTAGAATTTTATTTAGGATGATATATTTTTAAAGCTCTTGGTATTATTTTTTGAGGGGAGGGGCACCAGTTACTATCTTCAAATTATAAATAATTATGGAAATCAAGACAGACTCAGAGAGCCTGTTTTCATCTTTAGTCAAATACTTATGCACAGTAAGACTCCTACCTTGTGAAAATAAAGTGACCAAGAAAAGGTTGTTCTTCAAATCTTCCCACAAAATCTTTGATCCTTAGGAGTAGTATTTCCAGCTAGGAGCTGTTGGCTCACACCTATAAACCTAGCTACTCAGAAGGATGAGGTTCAGAAGTCAGAAGTTCTAGGTTAGTCCTAGCAGAAAAGTCAGTGACACTCCATCTAGAAAATAACCAAATTGACATGAGGAATTGAAACCCCTTTGTACAACTATTTAAAGATAATTTTCAAAAATTTTAAAAAGAAACAAATTGTTAGCAAATATCTGGGCTTGATTCATGATTCAAGTAGCACATCAGCTGAGTCAACAAGCCAAGTAAATGTGAAGACCTGAGTTCAAATCTTACTAAGTTCTTTTCTTTTCTTTTTTCTTACATTTCTTTTCTCTTTTGTTTTATCCTTTTTTCCTTTTTTTCTCCTCTCCTCTACTTTTTCCTCCTTTCTCCCCTCTCCTCCTTTCCCACCTTCTCTCCTCTCTACCTCTCTCTTCTCATCCCCTCCTCTCCTTTGATTTCCCCTACCCTCCTTTCCTCTCTGTTCCTTTCTTTTCTTTGCAAACCAACAGTATATTTTATGATGGAAGGTTTGGGAGTATGAAAACCTGAAAAAATACTGACAGCATGAAGTTAACATATCTTGAGCTGAGGAAATTTTCCTTCTTGTTTTTCTTGACATTGTCTTCTCATTGGCAAAGCAAATTATGCTTGTTAAATACTAGAACCCAATTTAGAATTATTTTTTATTATAGGAAATAAGTAATCCTCATGAGGTATTAAAAGTACTAAGAGTACTAACAGTTTATTTGGTAACAGAATCAGACATGTGGTAATGTAATGTGAGAAATTATCATTACTGGAGACAGCGATAAATGATACGGAATAAATGATACTATACTTTTCATGGAACTCTTCTAGAAACATCTTTAGACTTCAATGGTTAATTTAGGCCATGGAGGGGGGAGGGGAAGGGTATGGGTAACTCTAAGTGCTCTAAGGAACTGGAGAGGAGTGGTTGAACTCTAAACTGGGGCCAGCTTTTTAGACATAGAAAATATCTTGGATCTATTCTGTTCCTTCACTTTACCAATAAAGAAAACAAGTGACAGGTGGAAAGCAAAAATCCTCCTCTATGAGCTCACAGTGCCTCCCATAAAATACTCCATGGGACCAAGAAATAAAGTGTCAGGAGGATCCCAATAACAGAGATTTTCAAGGCTTTCACATATTCTAATCTGGCAAGTAAAATTTGATGCAAGCATGTTAGCCCTGCAAAGATCAACTGGAATGTGAAATTGTATACTTTCTCCATTTCCAGACATTTAATTGAAAGTGGGCAACGAGAGTTCCAAGGTCAAACGTAGTAAAAAGAAGGATCTATTTTCTTTAAAAGAGTCTCCAAGAAATCTGTCTCTGTCTCTCTTTCTCTCTTTCTGTCCCTGTCTCTGTGTCTTTGTCTGTTTATCTCTTTCTCACTCCCCCCCTCTCTCTTTCTAAGTAATTTATCATATCCTAGATTATCTGATGATGAAATTCTTCTTTGGTTTCTTGTGTGTACACTTTTGTTAATTCCAGAAGCCCTTTTTAAATGTGTTCACTTGAATTAATAACTCTTACCCTTTGATTCTTTATTAAAAATACAAATAAGGAAAAGAGGTGTCCTGCTTTACATATGTGTGAAATAAAGAAACCAATCAACAATACTAATAGCTGGCTGTGGTTAGATAATTACAATGAAATGGAATTATATGACTTTTCAAAATTGTTGACTCCAAATCTGGACTCCTCCACTTGTATCGTCCTTGTGTTTGGATTCCCTTTGTTGTTGTTGGTTTTTTTTAATCTGATTCACTAAGATTACAGTTTGTTTTTACAAAAAGATAACCCATATACAGATATTAAATGCTATTTCCCAAACCATCATTTCCTAAACTAACTGACATTCAAAACTGAATGAAACTCTGAATTTGATTTTTGTATGTTATGAAATGCTTCCAGAATGCAGCGTCTTAAGATTTGTCATTTTAAAAGTTTCTGTATTTGCAAGAGTGAACTAGTGTTTTTTTCAATGTAAACTGAAATTACTGTCAGATACACAGAATAAAAATCTTTATTTTAGTTTTGAATTTTTAAAGCCCATTACGAATTGCTAGTGGTGAAGTGTACGATAATGCCATAAAAATGAAACAGAAAACCTTAAGAGGGCTTTTCTGCATTCCAGAAAATATATACTTATCACAGATCATAAATGTAGTCTCCGATAATTTTAAACATATGGTAAGTTTCTCCTTAAGTACTTATATTTTAGGAACCTTAATTATGCTCTACATCTTCTTCTCGTCACGGAATAATTTTGCCTTGAAAATTTGTGTAGGTAAGACTGCTACTTCTTGCCTCATAATATTTATGGGAGCTGGATCGGCTTACAATTTGCAATTCATTAATTCAGAACAGAATTCCCCATAACGAAGGGGTTGCTTGTCTACTTATTCAACTTGGTAATGCTTCATTACGTTAAACTAGGAGTTGTAAAAACAAACAAATTATTCCTCCAGCTCTTCACAGTCCATATGTTATAAAAGCAGCCTGTGAAGGCGTTATACTTACTCATTCCTATGAAATAATGCTTATCATTTACTACCCTGTGGTGGAGTAGCTACTTGTCTATTGAAACTTTACTCCCATAATGAAGCAGAATGACCTCATAGTCTTTCTTTTTTTTCCCTGAAGAATAAAGAAAACCATCCAAAAGCCCTGTGAAAATCATCTAGGGTCTTGCATTCTTTTGGATGTGCTGGGGGAATATTACTTGTGCTCATAGTTGTGGTGACTAAATATTGTGGTCATTTGGGTTTCCTCTTCTAAGTGTTGAATTTCATTTGAGAATCATTGCTTCTGTTGGTCTTTCTTCTTGACAATCTCAAAGATCTACTCTATGCTCAGAATGCCTATGCAGATTGTGTTTTAGCATTTGCTAAGCATAGTACATATTTTTCCCACTCTTAACCGATGACATGGAATTTGTGTTAGCAACCTTGAGGTCTCTCTTTCACAATTATGATTTATTTCCCTTTCCTTCTCTGTTGACACCATAAGGATGGATGGATGGAAACAATTTTTCCTTTGGAATCCATAAATTGAGAGATTTACCTGGGCATTCAAGATAAAATAAGAAATGTAGGCTGCCTAGTGGGTAGGATAAGCCTAGAAATAAAAAAAAATCACTCTCATAGAGAACTTTATAAGTATTTTTTCCATAAAAGCTTTAAATTCTTCAATTATTCCATGTAGAGAGATTGATTTGGGTATAAGGGTATAATACATAATAATAAAGCCTGACAAACCAAGAGTCATGGCAAACATCTGTAATCCTAGAATTTAGGAATCAGATTTAGGAGACTCATGAGTTCCTGATCAGTTTGGGTCATACTGAGATCCCACCTCAAAAAAATACCCCCCCCCAAATAAAATCAAAATAGAGTTCAATAGATCCTCAATGTTAATCAACAGGAGAACAGTTATATATGTAATGTTTCATCTATGTAATTAATTTCACCAGTAAACAGATATTTATATATTAACATGAAAAATGGCTTATCGCAAATTTTTGAAACATAATGCGTTCAAATGCTTTAACTTACAAATATGTATGAATTTCCATAATGCATAGGTGGAAAGATTCATCAGTGTCATCATTGTAATTGTAATGAATCTTTACTGAGTATTTATCTTGCCTGACATAACACTAATATTGTAAATGTATTCTGTTCTCTACTCTCACAGTGATCACCTAGGCTGGATATCGCTATTTTCTCTGCAGTATATATGCTGAAATGCAGCACCCACGTTCTCAGTTATAAGATCAACTTCTCAGAGCTGATCTTTCTGAAATTCAGATTAAAATCCATGCAAGTTTTTCACAGCCTGTTCTTTTAATGAACAAGCTCAAATGAGAATTTTGAAGTAGTTTTGTAGATAACTTCCCATGTTTCTTTTCTCTTTTTCCCTTCTTTCCTTCCTTCCTTCTTTCCTTCCTTCCTACCTTCATTCCTTCTTTCCATTCTCCATTACCTCTGTTTTGTCTCTACCCCCTTGTTTAATAAATTCAATATATAATTTATTATCTTTCTCAGTGCCCACTTCCCTTTTCCAATTGTGACATAATTATGCACAGTAACATATACATAGTCTAAGAGCACTGTTTGGGAGTGTTGACAAATATGAATGGCCATTAAACAACATCTCCCTGAAAAGTTCCTTGCTTCCATTCTATTGCCACCAAGAAAAGTCCTATTCTGATTTTGATGAATTAGCATCATCAATATGAGACTTTAAAATGTGGAAATTTGTTACATGTACTGTTCCTGTTTAATGAGCACAATTGTTGAGATTTATTTATTTGGTGCTTATAGTGACCTAAGTCCATTATTTTAAAAATAAAGGAAAAATAACTAGGAGATTATATACTATGTAATCTGACACACATAGAGAGATGAAAGTAGAACTAATGTTTAATTTTTCTCCATTGCTGGCCCAGGGCTCTAATTTCCATTTACAAACAAGTTTTTCACTCACCAGACCAGAATTTTCACTCCTTATCCTGGCTCTTCCAACTTTATAACATCACAATAGCAGCATGCAACAGAATAATGATAGGACACTATTTTTCCTTTTCCAAAGGCTATTATTTTCCTATTTTGCTCTAAATGAAATGTCAAGAGCAAACAGTAGATGGTAGAACTAGTTTGTCAGGTGGACAAGTTCATGAGTGCTTGGCCATGCAATTTTTGTAATAAGTTGAAAAATAAGCAAGCAAGTAAGTAACAACTACCAAAAAATTCTATTCATGAACTATAAATCTGTCCTAATAGTATTTTCCATATTTTTCTACTTTGTCTTAAAGATGAAAGTTAGACCTATGCATGCATCTCTCATAAGCAAATCATTGATTTTTGTTTAACCAAAACATTGTAACTAAAGTCTTTTTCTAGGTGTGTATTGTTTTCCTTTGCAGTAAAGTTATGTTAATTTCTATTTAATATGAATCAATAATGGCAATAGAGGCAAATGAGGCGTATTTTGTGACATGCCTTGTATAAAACACAGCAGTTATGTCACAAAAGAAGGACACCTGCATTAATAGAAATTCCTCCTCTAAAATCCAGATGCTCTAAGTATCAAAAATAGCTTATCTCATGTTACTACAAAAGCTGCCATGTTTTATTATTTCTTTCCCAGACTCAAGTTTCTATCTAGAACGTAATATGTTCAATTCTGTGAGAAGCATTCAATTTATCACCAAATACTACTGCTCTTAGGGAAAAAAGACTTTAAAAATAGTTATTCACTTTGAACAATTCCCTTTTGAAAGCTACTGAAGGCCAAATAACCTTATCTTCAAGATGATCTTCATAGCCCTGCAAAGCCTGGGAACAAACCACTCAGGAGAGACCAGTGCTGATGGATCAGCCAGCCTGATTCTGAACATAGCTCAGATTGTGTCTCCCAGGTGTTCTCAGATTTCCCAGGCCAATTTCTTAGGTTTTCTTTTTTTCTTTTGCATATACAAAGGAGTTTAAGGAAGGCAGAAAAGAAAGGGGCACAGAGCCTGTGCAGTTGGCCTTCCTGATCTTATCACTCACGTGATACATTCCAGCCTTGTTTTATGTGTGATAGGTCTCATTAAATTCTTGTTTAAAAATTAGCAACTTAATAACTACATCTGGGTATTTTCTTTTCATTTTGCTTGATGTCAAAGTTGGCCTAGACAGGGAAGTTTATCAACTTGGGAAAGCTTCTTTTCCAATTTTGGGGGTTTGTTGTAAGTCTCGATTTCCTCACTCTTGAGGATGTCCTCCATAAAGGGGTTGCTTTCCCATTCACTATACACTATATCTGAAATCGTTCCTCTGTTTCATGAATGGTATCACTGTGCACCTGGTCATTGGAACCAGAAAAGTCAAGATACTTGCCAGGCATTTCCATCTTGATCATAACCACATGCTCAGTTGGCTTCCAAGTCTGGCTGACGGCACCTATCTGACATCATAATGGTCACTTTCAACCCCATCTTCACTAGTAGGTATTAAAGGTCACAGCTTCAGGAATGGTCAGTTAGAAAAAGTTCAGTGTGTGTCCTTGTCTTTAATCTCTGCCTCTGTTCCCTCTACACAGCCACAACATTGATTTTTTACAGTCTCCAGTGAAAACCTTCCAGGAGCTCTCCACCCCTTGTGAAATGATGTTCAAATTCCTGCACTCGAGTCAGAGTCATTGCTGGTGTGACTCTTTCTACCACACCTGCCTTGTCTCTTCCTGTGCCCCCTGACCCTGTGGCCATCTTTCAGTGCTTCCAAATTTCTCACCTAGTTTCCCCATGTGTGCTGTTTAACTGCTTGTTGTTCGAGAAAGTTCTGTTCTCAAAGACTGCTATGCATTCTCAGATCTATCCACATGGATGCATCCGTCCTTCCTTTGTTTTTGACAGTGTTCCTGAAGGTGGATCATGAGCCAATCAAACATCTTTATGGGCAAGCCAGGCGTTGTACTCCTAATTACTCAGGAGGCTGAGACCTGAGGATTGTGGTCCAAAGCCAGCCCTGGCAGGAAAGTCTGTGGGACTCTTATCTCCAATTAATCACCAGAAAAACTGGATGTGAAGCTGTGGCTCAGTGGTAGAGTGCTAGCCTTGAGCAGAAAAGCTCAGAGACAGTGCCCAGACCTGAGTTCAAGCCCCATGATTGACCCCCTTTACCCCAAAATCTTCATGTGATGGATGTCAAGCTCAGTGCCTGGTGAATATAGATTTTCTCAGGGACATTTGTATATTTGTTATGGGGGAAAAAATGAATAAACTCCATGAGGCCTTATTTACAAAGCTGAAAGGAGAAATTAGGAGATGAAAAATGGAAAATAGCTGAAATGGTGTGTAAGTAAGTGGGATCTAGATCAAGAGTAATGTTATGAAAAGTCAATGACTTAAATAATGCTGAAATCAATCCATGTGTTTGAAAATTTCAGTCATAAGACCTTATTTTCCAAAGGAGGCTATTAGAGGGACTATAAAGGCACATATTTCAAGGTGTTAGATGCTCCTAATTGTGCTTTTCGAAAATTAAAATGGATTTTAATTTTGGAAAAGATTCCTCCTCCCCATATCTTATTTACCTCAGTCATTCAAGCAAAACATATTGCAGTAATGTTGTACTTAATATTCACACATCTGTACCCAGAGAGGCTTCTGTCTCTGTGTAATAAGGACATTCTGTGATCTAGATTTAATCTTACTTATCTGACTTTCCCCACTGGATGAACAGGCTCATTAGTATCAAATACACAGAATCTTTGTACTTCAAAACTGTTAAGCTGACCTTTGAAATGTAATCTTGTGTTCTCAAGATCAGCATCCAAGAAACCACACCTATATCAAGTACTTCCTCCTTTCTCTCTGAAACACAAACACATATGCACATCTGACACACATAAGCCATTGCTTTAGAGCTCAGAAAGTTGTGGGAGTCACTATAATGATGAATATAATGTGTTTTAATGTAACCAGAGATGGCCATCAAATACAGGGTATATGAATTAAATTTATATAACCAGTAACGGCATATGTCAGATATCTCAGCTGTATAATAGACTCTTGAACTATACACAAGCATTTTAAGGACTGTTCATATTTAACAATGTGTTTAAGTTTTTAAATTTAGATCTTTATCCTGTATAATTCAGCATGCAAAATGGCCATATATCTTACAGCCAATTTTTATTTTAGAATTTTGTAGCTCATATATTTTAAACTATTTTTAGATCTCTTCAAAAGCATATTTTTGTGAATTTTTAAAGAGTGATATATAAATGTTTACTGTGCCTTTTTTCTGCATCTCATGAGCTTTTGCAGTTTTCAGTATTTTCAAAAGATTCATTAGCTTTATAATACAACTCACATATTGAAATGGGGCCGGCATTTTGAAATATTCCTTCTTTAAACTAATTTTGGATAGTTATAGGTAAGATTTTTTTTGCGAGGACCAATACTTTACTCAAAAGTAGATGAGATCTTGTCTTTAGTTTTTTGAATAGACAGAAGTGTAGCAATGTTTTAATAATAAACAACTACAGAAAGTAAACATCTGCAAACTAATTGGGTTATGGTTTGTATGTTCGAGGATCATGGAAAAGCCACAGAGTGAGCAAGTGCAATTTCTGAAGCGAGCATTAAAATTCAACCTACAGCTTCATATAATGTTGAAGCCTTATCTGCACAATGAAGAAGTTAGAGAGATTTTTGCAGCAATTTAAAATATGGAAATAGCTCTCTTCTGGTTGATTTACGACGTGTAGAGAGTAGTGAATGAAAGAACTCAAGTTTAGCCTAGAAACACTTTTTCCACCAAATACCATTTCAAGTTTAATCCTGCAGAGAAGTTTCATCTACTTCACATCTCCCTTCTCTCCTATGCCAAAACTACTTTGTGAAGACAAACAGAAAAGTTGGCCAACAGACTTCAGTGGCTAAAACTGGTCTTCCAACATTAGCTTTGAGCACAGCCAAATGTAACACACCTTCGGGAGACACTTATTTATAATATATACTTTAAAACATTAAGTAAATGTCAGAGGCTGGAAATGTCAGACAGACAGTACAGTCAGTTTGGTTGTACCTTTAGAGCCAGGAAGAATAGCAGGAATATCTAATTTGTAAAATAATTTTAAGAGACTAACTGGAAAAAGTCTGTTGACTGCCTGACAAAACACAGCATGGGACAATTTCAATAAACATCATTTATACTCTGTCCATTTTTAAAAAAAATTATGACCTTTACTTTTTAATAAAAAATACTTCTTAGGACAGAGAAACATTTTTCACTGATTTTCACATAGTAACTCTGCAAGGAGTTTGTATAATTTCTTACCTCTTTAACCATAGATAGTCCTTCTTTTAGGGTGTCCTATGTCCTAGCCCAGCAGTTTTAAAATTGTTTGATTTTTGTAAGAACTTATTTTTGCCTAAATGGAATCTTACACTCAATCCCAGAAATATTTAGCATTGCTCATGTTGTGAAAAATATTGAATGGAGAAAATATGAGTTCAATTGGATTTCATAGATACCAGGCAGGTGTGGCTCACAATTTTGTATTTAAAAGAATATGGGGGAAATTGAGTACATTAAATGAATCATCTGGATGACTGAACATAAAAGTGGGTATTTATAAACATCTCTATTTCTGTGTTGACTGGGGTTCACAACTGTGCTGGCTTCCTGCTCTCCATTTCATCTCACAGGTAATGCATCATTACACACTGCTCTATATCCCACGTGCAAGGGTGATAATCATCCCAAGTCCATCAGATTCATGTTAAGTTACTTTTACTAGTTATAAAAACAAAACTTCTCTTTCTAAAGAATAATGACAGCTAAACAGGATTTCAATTGAATGACATTTATGTCTGGAATTATTTAATAAACTGAGGTTTGGAATAAGTGGCAATGTATGATGGAGCGATGTACAAATGTAATTGTGTCTGGCTAGAGAGGGAAAGAAACAAAGGAAGACTTCATCTAGGCTCCTGAGCCAAGTAAATACCCAGCTGCCTCATGGCCACAGGAGGCACAGAGGAAGGAAGCTGAGCAGTGGCTGAATTTCATCTTAGCATTGCAATGGCGCATGACGATGTTGGCTGGTCCAAGTCAACATGATCTGTTCAAAGATGGCAGGGCAGTATGTAGACCTGAAATGCCATTCTGAACCAAATCTCTACCCAGTCCTGATTCTCTAGTAATGTTTACCTAGCTCATTTCTCCTGGGGGCTGCTCCTTTCACCTCTCTGTGCACTGTTGAGCTGAGATGACCCAGGGACGATGCTGGCATCTACAGAAATGATCACATGGTAATATAAGAGATCTGAGCAGGCAGAGGCGGTAGGGGGGTGGGCAGGCGCAGAAGGCAGCACTCCTAGAGCACAGCCCTATATGACTCTGTCTTTTCATTACAGAATTCACAGCTTCTCCCAAGTATTGGTTGTTCTTTCCAACTTCCTCCCCACCTCTGGGTTTGCTCTCCTGTTGAACCAGTCTTGCTTTCTTTAGGCTTTATTCATAACATGTGTATATACCAAAACCTATGCTAGTTTTATTCAACTTTGATATGCATGCATACAGATACACACACACACACACACACACACACACACACACACACACACACACAATACTGTATTGTGATTAGTTCTGTGGTTCACAAAGCAAAATAGAATAAGTTTGCCATGGTAAAATGCTATCAATTGCAGACTCACATCTGACTTGGTGGCTGATTTTTAGGGAAAAGGAAGCAGGATATATTAAATGTACACAGTCAATGTTGAGATGCAGTTCAATTTCATCCTGATTTCAGAATCATTCCCTCAGGAACAACCTAGATCTGAGAATAGAGGCATCACAGTAAGTGACTAAGCTCACACTCTAATGCTCTAAGGGTGCCTGACAGGGGAACAGGGCCAGGCCCGGTGCTGGCTTTGTCCTTCAGTTCTCAGTCACTGTATTATATCTCTAGTATCTGTGTGTCTGCCTGCAGCTATCTGTACCCATCAGATATACTATTTCTGTACCCATCAGATATACTATTTCAGGGCTACAGCTCCATTTTTCTTCCCAATTCCACACTGAGGCCTTGTAGACTGTTTCTGCCTCAACAATACATAAATGCTACATCTAGATGCAAGAAAATCCCCGTCCCTCTACTCAGCAAAGAGCTCATCATTCACTACTGAATGCTGAACATAACGAAGGTTTAATTCGGGCCTATAAAGCCTTTGGAGGTCTGCCCCTTGTCCCTTTGTGCACAATTTTGTTACACAAGTTTGGGGCCGGGGTAGTGGTCACTGATCATTGTTTTCTGTGTAAAGGGTATTTATCTACTCCTTTGACTCCTTGTTGTGTTTAAAGAAATCAATCACGACCCTGCTTGTGGGCCTTTACACCTGCTATTTCTATTGCTTGTAATATATTTTTCTTCTCCCTGGCCATGCTCTTTCACTTCCTATTTCCAAATGAAATCTTCCCTCGCTCTGGTGCTGAAAAGAGTTAAGTTTCTCATACTCCATCCTCTGCTTCTTCCAGGCTCCCTTCTATGCTCCAGTTTTCTTTCACACCACTTATTACTAAGCCTTTTACATTTCACTTCATTGTTGTCTATTTTTCCCCACCCAAATGAGGACCCAACAGAGCTCAAGCTTTTGGCTTGCTCATTCTATCCCCAGAACCTGGCACAGCAACCAGAAGCTGGTATTTAGTAAGTGCTCAATAATATTTTTGAAGAAATGGGTGAATGTATGATGATTCCAACTCTGATTTTGTATATGCATATACATACATATTTGCATATATGTGTGTATTACATGTATATATTATACATCTATACAAGTAATGTATTATTTACATACACATTCCGACTTACATACATAAGTATATTTGGACCAGGAATCTGAATATCCAGGTCTGTAATCTGACTGCAATGTTAACGGATACTCTGCACTAGACCTTTCGTCAAGAATCCCATTATGCCCAGAGACCCTTGCTGAAGTAGTGAAGGAGCGGGAAGCATTCATTGGCACGTGGTATTTCTTTCTCTAGGGGGGGCAACACATAGGACTCTGAATGTGATTAACTCTCTGCCTGAGAGTCAAGGAACCTCCTCTTCCATGAAAGGAAATAAAAAGAACTTAAAGATGGCTATAGCTAAAGAAGGGAGGAAAAGGAAGTGGAAACTTTGGGTAATGGAGAAAAATGTGAGTTTTCTTGTATGGGGCATGAAATTCCAAGCAACAGGTAAAATAAAAACAAAAACAGAAATACCATGTGCCCACAAAGAGCAGTAGTGATGTTATGTTAGTAAGTAGGACCTTTATGATCTCCTCTACTATTCTATTTTCTCCATACTCGGTCATTCCAATACACTCACAGTATGAAGTTACACATTGAAATCCTTCTGTTACACACCCTTTAGACCATTCAGGCAGAAATATACCAAAGGTTTCAAGAAAGCAATAAAGTTTTCAACTTTCCCAAATTACCAAAGATGTCCTGAGGAATTAATTTTCCAAGTCTATTCCCCTCATTTTCGCTCAGTAATCTCCACATAGATTCAGGAGACATTTTGCTCATGAAAAAAATCAGATTAAGCCAGTTACCCGGGGCTCACACCTGTAATCCTAACCGCTCAGGAGGCCTAGATCTGAGGATCTCAGTTCAAAGCCAGCTTGGGCAGGAAAGTCTGTGAGATTCTTATCTTCAATAAACCACTCAGAAAACTGTAAGTGGTGCTGTGGCTCAGTGGTAGAGCACGTGCCTGGAGCTGAAGAGCTAAGGGACAGTATACAGGCTCAGAGTTCAAGTCCCACAACTGACAAAAAAAATCAGATGTATTGTTTTGGTATTCCTTTGACCCCAGCAATAGTAACACAAAGGATTAGGTGGTTCCCAAAGGGACATCTTATAGACAAAACTGAATTGGCCACTAAGAGCTTGATGAAGTTCAAGTTCAAGTGTTCCTTCCTTCCTTTACTGCCTTCCTGTCTTTTTGTACTCAAGGCTTGATATTGGGTCTAACATAATGTGAGGGTTTGGTAAACATATTTCTCTCTTTTAAACTTAACTCATCATTTTATTTTTATTATTTATTCTTCTTGTCTTTTGGTTTTTTTGCATATAAGCCATAGATGTACATACATTAAATTGTACATAGTAAGGAGTTTTATTATGACATTTCCATACATACATATAAGGTAGTTGGATCCCATTCACCCTATTTGGATCAAGTATCATATAAATGAATGAATTTGAATAACTTGATTCACCTTGACAGCCTTTGTGGCTTTCTCCAGAGTTCTTCAAGAATATGTGTGACTTACACAGTGGTACCGCAAATTCTACATGTAAATGGCAATTAGGACCAATGGGAGCGGCCATTGGTCCTAAAATACCATTCAAGTATTTTTCTCAGGAAGAATCAAAGTGGCTTATGACCTAAGCCCTCAGTATGACTCACCTATGCCAACAGTTCCTGGATTCCCACTTGTTAGTGACATAGAATAATTATTCAGGATACAATGCCTTTGTAATTAGAATGAAACCTGGGTTTCTATGACAAGCCACACATTGTGCCCAGTGCTAGAAACAGAGTTGGCAAGGTAGAGTGAATAATGAGCCATTTTCCTTCACCTGACTAATCATCAGGGGCAAAGAAAGCAGCTTTATTAGGCTGAACACTTGTGAAAGCACACTGGATACCAAGGAATGGACAATGGCTGTCATGGAATTAATAAGACAATAATATAGCTCTTCTTTACTGTACCATAAGGGTAACTGAAACACTCTGAAGCCAAAGTAACTCAGTAGGCCAAAAAAACCTAGTATTCTATTTGACAAAAAATAATAAAAAATCCTGTTATGTCTCATTTTCATTGAAATAATAATAATAATACAAAAAGATGAATTCATTATGTAATGCCTTGAAGGCTGCCAAACAAAGGGAAAAAAAGATGTTAGCATGCTCCCTTAATCTGGGAAGTAGTATGTTAGAGTAAGGGCGGTTCACAATCCATAGTTCCCCTCAGTTGCGATCATCTTCCCTCACACATCCTGGAAAGCAGCGTCTAGGCAACTATTGGCCATGAAACTGTCATCAGAGGAAGGGAGAATGGCAGTAAACAGGAGCTCACCTGGCGGGATGCTAACTGTGCATTGGTGGGAATCCCTTTTGTTCTCATAACCCAGTATTTCTCCCATGGCTTGGCCCATTCACTACCTTTCCCCCAGGGGATCTTCTCAAAACTCTCCAGCCCAGAATCTTAATCTAAATGTGAACTGCCACTTCCCCACTCCCACCCTCAGATTTGGAGATGGGCTCCTGAGCTCCTTGTAAACAGGGCAGGCGATCTGCTCAAACAATAGATTGAGACCTGCACCATAAGCTTGGGAGACTCTTTTGGACCTTGAAAACTCTTCCAATCCTCAGTTACTTGTGACTGTGATCCCCACTAGCTCCCTTGAAACATCAAGCTGCCTGTGACCCTGCCCCCTGACCATCACCTCAAGTAAGCCCTCCAGCCCTGCTGTCATTGCACCATGACTCACGCCTTCTGACTCTCCTCAGGCCACCAAGGCCTCCCTCTTCAGCTATCCATTATAGTTGATCTGGTCTGTTGAGTTCATTTTCTGCTTTTTCTTTATTCGGATACCCTCATGATTCAAGTTTCCTAACATGTGTATTGGTTTACTCAAGGTAGACTTGTTCCTTAAGTGCTTAACATAAAAGGCTACTCTAGGAAAATGACCAACACAGGAGAATCCTGCGCCTAACAGTGCTTAGACTGAACTATTAATATATGGAGTGCTCTGTCCTTGCCTACCTCATTGCACACTTTTATATGCTATGTTAGGACTTGTCTGATTTTCTCTGGTTTTTAAGCTTTGAGGGGTTGAAGCTTGCGTCTGTCTCATTCACTGCTATATCACCCATATCTAGCACAATGTTTGGCACATAGTAGACATTTTTTATTTTGCCCAGTCTTGGTCCTTGAATTCTGGGCCTGGATGTTGTCCCTGAGCTCCTTTTGCTCAGGGCTAGCACTCTACCACTTGCTACAGCAGCACTTCTGGCTTTTTCTGTAATTAATTGGAGATAAGAGTCTCATGGACTTTCCTGCCTGGGCTGGCTTCAAAGTATGATCCTCAGATCTCAGCCTCCTGAGTAGCTAGGATTACAGCCATGAGCCAGCGATGCCCAGCCCCAAATAGACATTTTATTAATACAAGTTGATTTAATAGTGTTATCATGGAGACTAGATGAATTACGGTATGTAAAATACTCAGCATACAGTAACTATTCAGTTAGCTATTTCTCTTCTCTACCCTAAAAATACAATTTATTAAAACATTATAAGCTATTAAATTATATAAGGCTGGAAATTCTTATTAATAATTATCCTGCACTTTTAGATTAATTTCCCAAAATCAATAATTTCTAAACACTGAGTTCATATACTACCTCTAGGAAATATTTAATGGGAAATACAGGCTTTTAATTCAGAAATCTTGTTGTGTAAAATTAAATAATTTAGGAGATGAAATCAATGGCCTTAGGATTTCTATAACTACCAAGATCCTTCAGTGAAATAAAAATACATGGTTTTTCACTAAAATATTTTTTGTAAATAAGAGTATACCTATTATATAAACAAAATAGCATAAATAGGGGCTGGGAAGGTGGTTCAGTGGTAGAGTGCTTACCTTGCACGCATGAGGCCCTGGGTTTGATTCCTCAGCACCACATAAGCAAAAGAAAAAAGCTGGAAGTGGCACTATGGCTCAAGTGGTAGAACGCTAGCCTTGAGCTGAAGAGCTGAGGGACAGCCCAGGCCCAGAGTTCAGGCCCCACGACCGGACTCCCCCCACCCCAAAATAGCATAAATATTCCTCATCCAGTATCCATGCAGAGAGATTTTTAAGATGGGGTAGAATTTAGAAATTCCAGATACCAAGACAATAATTTCTTTTCTAGAAGACACAGGCTTTGGGGTCCATCAGTGCATGAGCAATTGATATCCTCAAATCTCTTCTACACATATTGCAGATTACCAAATTCTCCCTGTGCCTAGATGGTTCAGGGCCTTAGAAGGAATAGTTGGTGAAGTCTGTTTTCCATAGCTACAGAAGATGAAAGAGTGGCTCAAAGGCAGAGAAATGATGTGACATGAATCAAAGAAAAGGCCGCCCTCTGGTTGGAAGAGATGTATTTTCCCTTTGGTTCAAAAATTCAGCTGGGACCCTCTCCTTGCTATCAGTTGAACCCACATAATACTAACGCTTTGACCCTCTTCCCTCCAACATAAACCTAATTACCAATGAATTTTTGAATCTTTAAAAACCTTCAGGTGCAAAAAAGGAGATAGTGAAATGGCCCCCTGGAGGCCGATTGCAGCCACATGACCGATTAAAATGTACAGTCCTATCTGCCTAAGTACTTGCAAGATGAAGTACATCCTTCAAAGTGATGATTTCATTCTATAAACCCAAGGCCCGAGTTCCTTCGAGAGCACTTGTGTGCTTTCTATTTTCTCAGTTGAAATCAGATAAAATATTCCCAACACTGCCTTGAGTTCCAACCCGTTGGCTCTTACCGCACATTTAAGCATTTACTTTAGAGTAATAGTAGAGTTTGATGGTCAAAAATGAGACGCAAATCCATTCTTGTGGCCTTTAGCCATGACTAGCTAGGTGATGCTAGGTTAATAATTGAACATCCCATAAGTTTCATTTCTTTTTTCTCTTCATTTTTTTTTTCACTATTGGGGTGTGAACTCAAGGGCACAGGCATTCTACTCTGAGTTATGTCTCAAGCCTACTTTTCTCCCCTAGGGTTGTTTTTAGATAGGGCCTCACTTCCTGCCTGGATTGCTATCATGCTATTTTTCTCTTCTAGACAAAGAGGAGATGATAGGTGCAATGCCACCCTACCTAGTTTTATCCAATGAGATGGAGTTTCATATGGAGGAGGAGTTTCCTCCTTAGGTTTGCCTAAAACCACACTCTCCAAAGCTTAGCCTGGGATGACAGGTGCATAACCATTGATTGAAAAGGAAATTTGTGTAGTATGTCTTACCTGGACTCAAAATACAGTACTCTGGATCTCAGCCTTCTAGGTAGCTAGCTTTACAGTTATGAGTCACCAGTGCTTGGCTAATTCTTATTTTTGAAATCTATAAAGTGTTGAAATAACAGTAATATGATTTAGGAGTGTAGTGAGCTTGAATTGTGAAATCACTTGGATATATTTGCACCAACAAGACCTCATGAAATTGTATTAATATTTTCTTTGTTTATTATTTCAGATGTTGGTCTTATTATTTCCAACTAGGTTACATAAAATTTGAACATCATTAGGGCTATGCTAATAAGATTAAATGGTGACACAGCTTGTTACTCATGAACGTCATAGTTTAAACATGTATATATCTAGGAAAGAATGTTCTCTCACTCCTGTCACATATTGTAACCTGTCAAAAGGTAAAATTCTATACATCCTTTCTGATAGAGCCAAACTTGGTAAGCCTAATAGCTCCTATCTAATCATTTAGACTCAGTCTCACATTCCCACTTTCTATGGGTCTAAAATGCCACCAAAGGAGACTGGTTTCCATGGCAAGTCTAAACCGTTATACCTTCACTTACAATCAACATTTGTTCTACATGTCTGTCAAAACTTGATGTAGCTTTGAATACATAGGCCACAAATGTTTTTCTCAATGCAATCCTCTCAGATTCTTTAAGTCATTTCATCTGTCCTTGGGAGTTCCACACACATAAATCTTGCAGAAGAGATCGCAGCCCAGCTTTAATCTTAAAGCCCAAGTAGCTGTGCACCTTTGGGTTAATCCCTTTTCCTTTCTTAAATTTGGGTTTTCACTTGTAAAATGATACTAATGCCACCTTGAATGGTTTATGACAAGCTCTGGGGGACACCCACATCATGGTCCGTGTTTGATAAAGGTGAAGTAGCATAGGGCTAAATGTCTCACACTCATGATAACTGGATGTGGACATGTTCCTGGGGATCCTATGGGTCTGTTAACATGTACCTCTTTTGTGTTTTGTGAACGTTTTGTTTGCTTATGTTAAAGTTACGGTGTTAAAGAGTACTGGCAATAAAAAGCTCATTATTTTTGAAAACATGGGATGTTTACAACACTATATGTTGTACTGGGCACAAACATGTTGAAAACCATACAGGTATATTAGAGTGAGGAGGAATAGGCAGGTTGTGGGAGTAGATAGTACCATGAAGGAAATAAACACATCTTATAGGAATGTATAGTAGTAATGTGCTATGAGGGAGTGTATAATTCACTCAACAGCCTGGGCGCTGTCCCTCAGCTCTTCAGCTCAAGGCAAGCGCTTTACCACTTGAGCCACAGCACCGCTTCTGGGTTTCTGGTGGTTTACTGGAGATAAGAGTCTCATTGACTTTCCTGCCTGAGTTGGTTTTGAACTGTGATCCCAGATCTCAGCCTCTTGAGCAGCTAGGATTACAGGTGTGAGCCACCGGAGCCCGGCTCACTCAACATTTTTTTTCTCTCCTATGATCTAATGCAAAATAAAAACTTAAGTGAGTGTTCCCACTTGTCCATGGAAGACCAGAAATGGGTAACATTCATGGCTGAAAAGTCTGTCTCATACTATTGCTGAAGATCTTGAAGTAAAATAAGAATAGTGACCTGCTTCTCAGGAGCGGTGTTACTTTGAGTTTTCATCAAAGCTGCTGTATGCATTCCAAGGCCTGAGAAAATGTTGTTAATGAAGTTATATGGAAAACGTACCCTTTTTTTTCTTAAGAAAAAAAAAAGCTGCTTTGTGACAAGCTCAAAGAGTTGCCAAAGAGAATTAGGTATCTAATCAAATCCTGTGTGAGTACAGGTAACCAATTAATGTGTCTAACTGCAATAAACCACAGCCAACAGCCAGGAGGAGCCAGCAGAGTATTAAAGTCAATTTCTGCATCTGTTATCATCAATGAAAATTGAAGCAATAGCTTAGCTGAAAAAAATAGAATAAAAAAAGAAGAGTTCATTCTTTCGGTAATCTGAATCTATGGACAGAAAAAGAAAATGACGCTTTTAATAACAAGACTGTCAACTCTGAAAAGTATCATGCATGATGCTCTGAAGTCACATAAAAGACATGCCAGTCATACTTAAGATAGTACCAGGGCCTGATAGAGAAACAGCTCTGGAACATATTCAGCAAGGACAAGAAAGCTTGGAGACACATTCTAAAGGAAAAGAAGATGCAGTTTTCCAGGCTGTCACTGCCCTGTTGATATTAAGATGCGGCTACAGAGTGGTGATTTGGAGACTAAGTATGAGACAGTAGCCTGAAGGACTTTAATGTGAGCAAATCTGGAAGCAATTATGTGATCCTCTGTACCTGGTCAAAGAGTATGAGCAAGAATTCCTTCTATCAGCATCGCCACCACACTGCAGGAGTGGCAGCAATTGACATAGGTCAGTCTAGCATATTGTGCAAAGGACTGGCAGCAACTTGAACTGTACTTCAGAAAATGTTATAATTATGAGTTGGTAACCCTCTGGGCATATACTTGGATCATACTTTGTGTGTATGTGTATGTATGTGTGTGTGTGTTTGTGTGTGTGTATATGAGAGAAAGAGACTGTTCATATTAAACTCAGTGCCTTGTATCTGCTAGACAAGTGTTCTACCAGTTGAAAACTTTTCTTTTAATTGTGAAAATACTGTACAGAGGAGTTACAATTACATGGGCAAAATAATGAGTACATTTCTTACCAAGCATTGTAGCTTCCTCCTTTGTTTCCCCTTCCCATCCTCCCCCTGCCCCCGTCTCCCCACCCAATCCTCCCCGCCCCCCCTGCAGTTGAAAACTTTTGTTGTTTCCAGTACTTTAACATTTAGTTTGTAATTAAAGTTTCAGTTTTTTGCCTGGGCCAAGCCTCAGACCATGATCCTTCTGTGTCTGTCTTCTGGGCCGCTAGGGTTAAGGCATGTACCACCATACCTGACTTCAAATATTTTTACATAGAGTTTCCATTGTTTGCTATGTTATCCAAGTTCTCTCAAGTCACTTTCCCTTAAAAGACATAGAAATAGTCCTTTCTAAAATTTACAATAAAGCACTGTCAGATTGGATATTTTTCTTTTTACACCAAATGTTTGTAAACAAAATTATTTCCTTTATAATAATTATTTTTGGGAGGAAGAGTAAAGAAGACAGTACAATGATGACTTTATATTATAGAGTACTAAGAATATAGGAAAGAGAAAAAGAAATGGAAAGCATTAATCTTCAGAAATCAGAGAAGGCTTTGGCAAAGGAATAGGTAAGTACTGCAGGACTAAATATGTGTGAAGATAGTTTGGGATGATACATTCAGATGTATATTTTAGAAACAGAGAAAGATATGTAAAGCTAGGAAGAGAGACGGGAACCATGCATGGTGGTACACACCTATAACCCAGGACTCAGGAGGCTGAGGTAGGATGAACTTGAGTTTGAGGCCAACCTGAGACACGTAGTGAAGTCTTGTCTCAAAGAAAAAAAGATTGGCTAGATAAAAATATTTGCAAAGGATTAGTAATGTATTATAAGAAGAACACATAAAACAAAAAGACAAAATACAATAGAAAAAAATGAGCAAAGAATAGGAACAAAGCACTCAGAAAAATAGGAACTCTGCACCTCTATCAAACATAAAAACGTATCTTCAACTTGGGATCACTAGTATGCCAAGTAAGAAGAGATGCTGTCAGCCAGCTATTAAAAATTCTGTTAATAGCCAAAATTTGAACAAATTCTAATAATAACCAAGAAAATCTCCTGTCTCTGACTCAGTCACTTTAGGAGGCAAGTTAACCATATCAGATAAAATTGAAACTATTTATATCTTAGTGTCTAGCAATTTCATAGCAATGCATGAACAAAATGATCAAATCAAAACCCTTAGCTAATTCCACAAAAGGGAAATGTGCTGCAGAAAAATATACAGTGTAACTTTCTGATTAGTATTTTAATTCTTTATGCTAGGGTTTTCAGTTCTGAAGTGTAAATCTTTCAAAGCATTGCCTAATACTCAATTTTTATCTTTCAGTTTAGCTAATTTCATCAAGTGTTTGAACAGTACCATATTGCAAGCCTCAGTGTTATCACTCACTCCTGTTGCCTTCCAGATTTACAATTAATCACTCTCCAAATATAGTAGCCTGTAGGCCCCAAATCCTCTCTGATTATTTCCTCCTTCCTTTCCCATCTGATCACAATTGATCACTCCCTTCCTGCTAAGTTTGTTCCCGGCCGATTGTAAAACCTTTCTAGTGTTCCAGTATCTCAATATTTTTTGCTTTTTCCTATTGCCACCTCACACCAGCCCCCTGAACTCCATTCTCTACTTCTAATACTCACCAAACCAAGTCTAAATCAAGGTATTAATCTCCTATTCTAGAATCTTCTGCTTTCTCCAGCAAATAGGGGATAATTCCACATGCTTTCCTAGAAGTCATGCTTTCCTATAACTTGGTCCTTGCTTCAGTTTATTGGTTTCCTCCCGCTCTATTCTCTGATACATATTTCATAAATTCTTACATATTTGTCACTATAAATGACAGCCTAATTCTCCAAATTCCTATGCTTTTGGACTTGGGAATCACAGATGGGAGTGAGCCAGCAAATCACACGCCCATGCTCTTCCTAAGGTCCCTCTGATCTACATCAGGTGACATGAGACAAAGGCACTCTTGCTGTTCACTCCAGCTTTTTCTTTAGACCAGAGTGAATACGCATTGGCTTTAGTTGGTGACACAGAAGATAATTAACTTTGGAAAGCTTTGCAAATCATTATGTTACAACTGATGCTTTAAAGAGGTCCTAATATACCCATCAAACACATGATTAAGGTAACAATGACACCGAGAGGTCTGTTGATGGAGCCGCAATGACTCCAACACTTTATTTTTAATGAGGGAAAGCTTCTGTAGTGTAACGATCAATACTCATCAGTAAAGAGAGTTGAGCTGCCTTATAATTGTTACAAATCCTATTATTTCAACGAGAGTAAACACAAGCTGTGCAAATATGCTAAACCAATCTTGGTTTCAAAACTCTTTTTAATAGAATTATGACTATTTTTTGGGGTCCATTCTACACAAGCATTGAGATTTACAAGTCTTGATCACATTTGAAAGAACTCCTATGATTGAACTGCAAGGACCCATTTTCAGAAATAGAAGCCTTCTTTTGATGGCTCAATTATACAAATACATTGAAAGAGTATTTCCTTTTTCTCTAACATCTAGGAAACATGATACTGTCTGTCACACCCAAATTCAGGGGGAAAACATTTGATGTATATTCATTGTCCTCAAACCAAACCAGATTTCAAATATATTTTGGAATTTCAACTTAATTTTATGCCTTAAGAGATTTATCATCTAGCAAGGTTGACAAGCTAAGTCAGTTTAAGATATCTTGCCCATGTAATTGTAACCCCTCTGTACAGTATCTTCACAAAAAATAAAAATAAAAATAAACAAAACAAAACAAAAAAAAGATTGGTTTCAGTGATAATAGTACCAATAATAAATGATGAAGAATCCTATGTTAAAGGAGTCCCCTTGGGGGACAGTCCCTGGCGGGGGGGAGTAAGGCTGGGAGATGGGAGGGAGTTCGGCCATCCTGTGGCACCAGCCCCCTCCCAGCATCCATCAGTCCATGTCAACTCATGACAGACAAAACGTTGGGTTACTTTATATATGGTGTATAAAGTAACATTTCAAATGTCCTGAGAGCTTCCTGAGAGCGCCCATTCATTTTTCTCAGGAAAAGTAAAATGCTTATATATATTGTTGAGAGGAGATAATGTGGTAGTTTAGAGAAAGGAAAAATACAAGAAAGATGTTCTGCTCTGAAAAAGAAAACATCAGGCTTTTCTAGCTAATCATTGTTAGTGATGAAGACAAGGTAGACTTCAGTTCTGGCTGGGGCAGGGGGCGGCGGGGGGGTGGGGTGGAAAATATGTAAGTGGGAACACTGATTCAAAAGCATTGTACTCTTAAACTGATATATTGAATTCAAACCTCCTACTGAAAGATAATTTAAAAAGAAAAAAATAATGAAAACTCTCATGGGAGAGGGATGGCTAAGCTGTAAAAGATTACAAAGCCAGCGGTGTTCTATCTTTGTCTATAGATATTCATCGACTGTATGTCATTAGTATCTGTGTTTTTCTAAGTTGGCGAAGACAGCATGAGTCAACATTATAAGGAAAAGTGCATACGGTTGTTTCTTATTTCCTATAATATTCACTTGTGTCTTACTGAAGATGTGATAGCTCTAGGTTGTCAGGGATCATCGTGTACCTTGTTGGATGTTTAAGATACGAAATGTATCCTCAGGATGGGGCATCTTAACAAGGCTTGGCATGTCAGCTAGACTTCAGTTTTGGCTGGAATTAGGAAGAGATTCCTTTGAAATATTGGGTCATAAGACAAGCCCCTGGTAGTGATGGGACACAGAAAGACAAGGGGGGAAAAATACCTCTGCTTTGGAAGAGGATTAAGGTGGAGCTTACAGCAGCAAGCACCTGGAGGGCCATACCCAGATGGAGGGCAAGATCTCAGTGGAGGAGCAACACATATGTGTGGGATGGACAGCGTGCCCACTGCTTCAACAAGTTCATCCAACACTTGTCCATAACACATGTTCTTTCTGCTTAAACACAGCTTTGGAAAAGACCTAGCTGCCTGCCTCCACCATTGACTGAAGAAGAAGAAGAACCGATAGTGACTGAAAATGGCTAAAAAAGAAGCAGGAAAAGGAAATGGCAAGCCAAATATTCACGTATGTCAGATCATACTGTAAGTACAAACCAGATGAAGACAATAGTATAATTACATAATTAGTGTATGTCAGCACAATAGTATACATATGATGTACATGTTTTATACATTAAAAGGGTAGTTTGGGAAGTAATTTTTACATGCCCTTTATAAATAAATGCTCATTTCATTAACTCTTCTTTATAAGTCCATGTGTTAGCATGAATAAACGAAGATAAACAAGCCACAGCTGTATGCACCATCAAGTTAAACAGCTGTATATGAGTCTTCCAGAAATTTCTATTTTTGCATTCCAAGTACAGCCATATGACTCATGATAATAAATATTTGTTTGTTTTCTTTTTGCTGTTGCTGTTCCCAAGTGTGCTAATATTGTCTACTAAGATGCATTTAATCGACAAACATTTACATTTAAGAAATAGCTTGCAGGGAAGAATGCAAGCCTCACCTTTTATTATTGCTTTTTTACTCACAGATACATTAATCATCAGTTCAAAATTGAGAAAGCAATCTTTCCCTGCATTATCTAAAACACAGTTGTTGCTGCAAAACAAAATTATCTATTCATAGACCTTTCCTATAAGGAGATCATTTGAGGCATTTGTGCGCCAGTTTCACTTTTGTTATTTGTTTTATGTATCGGAGTTCTCTGCATGCCAAAGTAATGTGCCAACTGCCCTGTTCCTGAGATGAAATCACTGATCACAGATTCTCCACTTCAGATGGCTGCTAGATGTGGATTAAAATGACCAAGTCAAGGACATCAGATAAAGTAGTAATTTTTATTTTGTAGGTGAGTGTGACTGAAAGGTCTGTGTTGATAACAGGGAAACTTGAGTGCTTTTAATGGAGGGCATCATTTCCTGTTCTTCCAAATGTCAGGCTGGCCCTCACCTGAGTGAGCTTAGTGGCTCTCCCACAGAGATGGGCTAAGAGGAGCCACCTTTGAACTGAGAATAAATTATATACAGTGTGAGATGGAAGGCTGATGTCTGGACCTCGGTGGAAGCTGGAACACCGTATAGGTATAAAAAGAAGCAGGAGAAAGGAAGAGACATGGAAGACCCCAAGGATTGGCTAGAAATCAGGTTCTGGCTTTGATGTGAGCTAGGTGGTCAAGCCAATGTCTGCTATCTAGCAGATGCTTAATAAAGAATGACCTCTTTAAGAAAGTCTTTCATCCTACTGATTGTAAGGTCTCTGGAATGGCATATCTCTTTTATACTCTCACATGATTAGAGTAAGGATGACACAAGCACTTTAAATAAAGTCCTTCAAGTACTACACATGGTAAATGGATACCTCTAAGAGATTATTGTCAGTAGCTTTAGTGTTTTAAACATTGCTGAGTAGCAATGTTAATAAAAATAAAGGAATCGTAGAGTTAACTCAGGCTATTCTTTGCTCTTGTATTCACAAAGGCTCATGGGTTACAGGGTTAATCTCCAGGAACTTGACCAAGGGGTGTAGTAGGAGCTTTATGAATTGAAGCCCATTGGGAGATTCTTAGGTCATTGGAGATGTGCTCTGGAAGGGCATTATGGGACTTTGGTCTTTTTTTTTTCTCTCTTTTGCTTTTGGGCATGAGGTGCTATGAGGTATGCTGCCTTGCACAGACCAAAAGCAATCATGGACTGGAATGTCCAACACTATGAGCTAAAATATCTCTCTTAATGATTGTAATGGTGAACAGATTACCATTTTTTTTAAGTTCCAAATTGAAGCAGTGGATAAGAAAAAAAAAGGAAAAGAAATAACTTTTATCTAGATCCCCCAAAAAAATCCTACCATCTCTTCATGTACAGATAAGAGTTGCCTTTTGTACACTGCCAGTTCTTCCTAACTAGAAATGTGCACACACTAGAAATGTGCACACATAGTATATCCTTGGTAAATATCAAGAGGGGAATATTTCTATCTCATATACAATGTTATATTACTATACTTTTGAAGCAACCATAACAATGTTACTTAACGCTACCTATTATTTTTAATTCCCCAACTTATTTTGAATACAAGAATGCCAAACGATTCTTGTTTGGAAATCCTAGGAAAATATGTCCAAGAGACATTTAAGATGAATTATTACAATGAGTCTGTTGTAAAAACAGTATATTTTATGGGTCTGAATGACACAGAATATTTATCTTCATCATAAGAAAGAGCCTCTGTGAATTAGTTATTGCTTTAGCTCTCTAGAGTAATCAATTCTCTCCTCACTTGTAGGATAAATATATTTTACTGCAGTCATCAGGTATTCATGTAGACTACTAAGGGCTTCAGACTGCTCTCAGGATCTTAGGTATAAATTTATATAAATTTATTTCTATGGGTATAGTCTCACATGACATGCATACTGACTTTATTAAATGTGAGTGTTCAGATTTACTTCTGAAGGAAGGCAACATGTCAAGAAATATTTTAAAAATTAGTCTTATTGTCCTGTCAAATATTTTCCTTTCTCATTTAGTCAAATAATGCATCAAGATTCTAAGGCAAGATGAAATATCTGCCTCTTAGGAAATCCGACTCTAGCATACTCAAGTTGAGTCTCCTACTTTTGCTACTCAGAAAATCATTTATAAATTCCTTAGGCTCACCCATGTTCACTAAAGAAAGGAACCAATGATCTCAATGAGATGGAATGAATCCCAAATATGGTGTAAATAGCATACTTAACAGAGAAACAAGATTCCTAAGGCTAGGACACTTACGTGTTCTTGTCTACATGCAATCTTAACGTAGCTGTAGGTTAAAAAAAGCAGGCATGATATCATTATTGGATAAATGTTATCTAAATGTGCTGATATTGAATTAACTTTATACCTAACAGCATTACTTCCTATACACAGATTCGGTTGCTATTGTCTAGACTGCCTGGCTAATAAAGTATTAACAATATATTCTGGCTGTATGGACAAGCAACAAATATCAGTTCACCAATGGTTTGGTTTCTGAAACGTACAAATGCATGTACAGATGAAACTTCTGACTTGTTTGTAGTTTATTAAAAATAATAATAACTATAGCTGTAGAATAAGAATCCCTTGAAAGAGATCAAAAGCAGATATTAAAAAATAATAACTGAGCTATAGAATAAGAATCCCTTGAAAGAGACCAAAAGCAGATTTAATGACACTGAAGAGATTCTGTCCATATTAAATTTCTTACTGGACACCATATCAGATACTCATGTTTCTTGGAACCTGAGAACTTGTGTTGAGGTTTTTATCTGCTGCTGGTAACAGCCATGCTTTAAATGAGGGTGATTTCCTCGTGTGGTTCTCTATTTAGAGTGGTGGTTGTTTTCTTCTTAGCATTTTTAATGACTGTAAGCAGCTTTTAGCAGTCAATACATTCATAACATATGATTGCCTGGTCTACTACCTATATACATTAGGACAAATTCGCTCTTCTCCCAGAGTTTCAGCATTCTCATCTTCAAAAGTGCAGGCCACAGTGCTACAGCACAGGAGTTAGTGGAGAATATATCATATGTGGTAGTGGATTGGAAAGGCTTTGAAACAACAAAAGCCCTCTTAAATATATTTATACACAGGGACCTAGGGACAGGATTGATTCCTTAAAAGGGATGTGTGTGGAGCAATTGTAGCTTCATGGGGAATAGATCCCTATTTTCCCAATGACTCACAGGGAAATATTTCTCATGTGAGAAGATAGGTACTGAGACATGATTGCTTGCTTTCGCTTTCCTTTCCCCTTCTTTCTTTCTCTTTCTTTTTCTCTTTCTCGCTTTCCCTCTTGTTATTTTTTCTTTTCTTTCTTTTCCTTTTCTCTTCCCTCCTTCTATCTTTGCTTCCACCTCCCTCCCTCCCTCCCTCCCTCTCTCCCTTCCTTCCTTCTTTTTTGCTCTGTCTCTCGCTTCTATTCAGATAGAGTCTCATGTTTTTCCCAGTCTAGCCTCAGACCAATCTTCCTAGGCTTCTGCCTCTTTAGTATCTGATTATAAAGCATCTGACACCCTTATCAGTATTGAGCATCTTTTTTTTCAGTTTAGGGATTTAGATATCTTTTGTTTTTAATTTTTATTTTTTTGTGAACACACTGTACAGAGGGGTTACAATTACATGGGCAGGTTAATGTGTACATTTCTTACCAAGCATTGCAGCCCCCTCCTTTGTTTACCCTTCAGATCCCTTCCCAGCCTCCCCCCCACCCAATCTCCCCCACCTTCCCCCACCACCAACATTGTAAAGCTCTTTTTCGACATGACAACTTGTACTTCTCATTGTTGCAACAGGTCCACCTGTATCTTTAAATGACTTGTTTTTCCCCATCTCCTCTACAAGTTATACTGACATCAAATATAGTGAAAGCAGGGGTTATACTGTGGGGGAGGGACATACAAAGCTACAAAGAGATAATCTTATAAATACATTAGAAACAAATGCATGAAAGGAAAAAAAAACATTAAAATACATATCTAAGGGTTCATTTTCCTAACATCACATTATCTGACCTTTTCCTCTTGACTCATACAAATACTAGATATTGCAAATAAGGGAAACCATGGGACCTATGTTTCTGTGGGCCTGGCTTACTTCACTTAATATATTTTTTTCCAAGTTTTTCCATTTCCTAACAAATGGGGCAATGCCATTCTTTCTGATGGAGGCATAGAATTCCATTGTGTGTATATACCACATTTTCTTGATCCATTCATCTACTGAGGGGCATCTGGGTTGGTTCCATATCTTAGCTATGGTAAATAATGCTGCAATAAACATAGTTGTGCTGGTAGCTTTAGTGTGGTCTTGTTTGTAAACCTCCATTTAGATGTCGTAGTTGGCCACATTATGGAACTCATTTTCACTGTTTTCTACTTCTGACCATATAAGTCTGAGAACAAAATCATGTGCATAAATTATGTGTCTTAGTAATTATACTCTGCATTTCCATCATCCTCCCTTTTCTAGTTATCATCATGCATCAAGTTCTCTTTATGTACATCAAATTCTCTTTCATGTACTACTTGGATAGCTGGTCAAATGTTAATCCCTTCTCTCATCTCTCCCCCTCCTCTATCTCCTGTAATAATAAAGGGAATCTGAATCTCATCTCATGACATCTATGCTAATGTACTGTGAGTAAATCTTTACTCTCCAGAGATGTCCCATCCCACAATGCAGCACTAGACACATGTGACTACCAAGCCCTGACAGGTGCCTGGTCTGAATTAAAATGCCCTAAGAAGTATAAAATGCAGCATCAAACTTTGAGCATTTAGTAAAAAGGAAAAAATCAAAACTTTTCACTAATTTTATATTGATTACCCCCTAAAATGACAGTCTTTTGAATATATAGAGTAAGAATACATTAATTTTACTTGCATTTGTTTGTTTTCATAAGGTAGCTACTAGAAAAAATAAAATTTTATCTGTGACTTCCATTAGTGGTTTTCATAATTTTTCTTTTTATAACACTGACCTAGGAAACTATTAACTGATTAGCATGATAGGATTCTCAGTCTCAACCTTCCTTTTCACCATTACTTTGAAAGTAATGGTGAAATAGTGAATAGTACTAGTGTTTCCATTGTATTCCTTCCTAGCTCTTCTCTCTGGTTCTTTCTAATTCTTTTTTTTAAATTAAGTTTTTTATTGTGAAAATACTGTACAAAGGGGTTACAGTTACATGAGGAAGGTAATGAGTACATTTCTTATCCAACATTGTTGCCTCCTCGTTTGTTTTTCCCCTACCATCCCTTCCCTCCCACCTCCCCAGCTATAATCCCCACCCTCCTCACCCCCTCCAAATTGTAAAGTTTGTTTTTTGACATAGTGTCTCATACATCTCATTGTTGCAATGGGTCCACCTGTATCCCTATTTAAACAATTTGTTTTTTCCCTTCTCCTCCCCAAATTATACCAACATCAAGTACAGTGAAAACAGGGGTAATACCAAGGGGAGGGACATACAAAGCAACAAAAAAAATCACATGGTACCTTATAAATATGTTAGAAACAATAGCAAGGAAAAGTTCAACACTGCTGGTCACTTATCACCTTAACCTATAGACATGTGCTGGTGACTCCTGCCTATAATCTTAGCCTCTAAGGAGGATAAAATTTGGAGGATTGCAATTTAAAGCCAGCCTGGAAAGAAAATAAAACAAAAAATAAAACTAACAAGAACCTGGATTGATGGTAACATATTTGCCTAGAAAATATAAAACCCTGAATTCAAACCCTAGTACATGCACACACACACACACACACACACACACGCACGCACGCAACACGATGCTATACAAACCTAATTTTTATTTGTATCTCTCTTAGCTCATATCATGAATGCAAGAGGCTAAAACCTAAATTTCAAATAGCCAACAAAAACTTTAGTGCTGATGTAATTAAGGCACACTGACAGTATAGTGTTCTTTACTGTGTGTCTGAAATTTATATTTGACTGTTTGACCTGTGTTCGTATTTGCTAAATCTAACAGCCTTGCACAGTATGCATTCCATAATTCACAGAATGATTGCACTGGAAACCATGTGAAGCAACTAAATGATGATAAAATGAAGTGAAAAGTAATTTACAAGGGTGACCTAGATCCTTGATTCTCCTTCCTACTCTTCCCAATTTCTTTAAAATAAAGCTCATCAATGGAACAAGGCTAAGCTGATCAAAGACAGACTGCATTTTACTGCAATTTCTCTTTTACATAGCAGTGCTCACACTTGGAGGCTACTTTGGATAAGATAGATGGAAAAGTTCCTAATAACAAATATTGGAAAACAGCCTCATTGCTGGGAGAAACATATGCATCTTTGAGTCATAAATAAGCAGTTTTAAACCGGACTACATTTAGGCTTTCTATGTAATGCTGTACCTGTATACTTAAAGGCTTTGAAGAGATGCTGTGATAATGGGAGAAACAAGAGATGTTGGTAATTTCTGTAGAGATCTACTTACACTGATGCATAGATGTACGCACACTTTTGTTTCAAGCTGCCCGATTAATGCTCCCAAGCCTTGGGAGCCTGATCATTTGTCTACCTAGCATTCATTATTGCTTTCCTGATTCAACTCCGTTTGAGTGATACAATTACCTTGGGAACACTCTTAAGTAGGAAGGAAGACTTCAGCTGTTCCATTTTTCAGAAATAAGAGACGTAACACCCTTGAGCCCTGTGGCTGGATGTAGTGTCTATAAAGTTGACTGATGCTCTGATAGAAACATGGCATGGGGCTGTGGAGAAGGCAAGGCCCTGTTGCTGTAGTTAATATCGTTACAGGACTTTCCTTCACATTAGATTGCAAGACTGCGCTTTCAGACCAATATATTTATACTGCCAGGGCAATTTCCTTGTTTTTCCTGTGCTAGCATCATGGGCAACTTGACAGAATCTCCACATGTCCATGAAATACCTGGTAACTCCCCTTCAGGGTTAGAGGGCTCAGCATACGCAGATGATCTTATTTTACTTTGGCCAGCAGGCCATTACATGATCAATTCAAATAACCAGGCTAGTTTATGTGGAACTGTTCATTCTTTAGAACGACTTAGAATTTGAAATATATGTGCAGCTAGGTGCTGTTGGCTCATACTTGCACTCTTAGCTACTCTGAGGCTGAGATCTGAGGAGCATGGTTTAAAGCCAGCCTGGGCAGGAAAGTCTCTGAGACTCTTCTCACCAAATTAACCATCAAAAAAATCTGTATGTGGAGCTGTGGCTCAAGTATACATACATAACCTGTTCAAATCAATTTATATGCCTCATACTGAAAAGAATTCTGCAGAGTAATATGAAAATATGTAATTACCTTAAACAGCTTATACCAAGAATACAATGATCCAAGTAAAAAATGAAGCAAGCGCCAGAAAGGAAATTTCTTAAGAGAGTACATTCAAATTGACAATATACATGAAAAAATGTTAAATATCACAAATGAATCATCAGGGAAATGAAGATCAAAACAACAGTGAGAGACAACCTTGGCTATTCTGAAAAGATAAAAGATAGAAAAGTATTGGTGAGATGATAGGAGAGAGGGAGCCTTCATACATTTGGTGACAATGTAAATTGGAAGAACTATTACGTAAAACATAGTGGATGTTCCACAGAAACTTAAAAATAGAACTATCACATGACCCATCAACCCAACTCACGCTGAAGATATATCTGCTCCCCAGGCAGACTACAGCACTATTCAAAATAGCCAAGAAATGGAAATGTCCTTCAACTGAGGAAATAATAAAAATGTGGTATACACACAATGGAATACTACTTGGACACGGAAAAGATAGAACTCCCATTATTTGTGACAGTATGAATGAAACTGGAGGCAACTAATGTAAGCAAATTAAACCAGGAACAAAACAAACAAACATCGCATCAGCTCACTCATGTGTGAAATATAAAGAGATGAATCATGTAGAGATAGGGTACAGAATCGTAGGCACCTGGGTTTAAGCTTGTTGAGAAGTTATTAGTAAACAGGAGTATGTTCAGATTTTTGATGCACAACAGGGTGAAGATAACTGATAATAATATAGCTTATTCTTATTTTTTGTGGGTGTGTTAATACAGGGCCTTGAACTCTGGGTCTGGGCATTGTCTCTTAGCTTTTATGCTCAAAGAAGATGTTCTACCACTTAAGTGACATCCCCATTTTGGCTCTTTGGCAGTTACTTGGAGATAAGAGTTGTATGCATTTTTCTGCTCAGATGGATTCAAACTACAATCCTTGGATCTCAGTCTCCTGAGTAGCTAGGATTACATATGTGAACCACCAGTGCCTAGTTCATGTTCTTGGCAGACATGTTGAAAATGGGTGGTAAGTGTGTGCATAGCAAAAACGACAATTAAATATATAATGCTAATTAGCTTGTCATTCCACAATGTATATTTCCTTCAAATGATCCAATTGCATACAGTAAAGGTATGTAATTTTGTGATAATTTAACGTGATAACAATAAAACCTAAACAAATCAGTCTGAGCTTTATTAGCCAGTGGAGAAACAAGATACTATAGTGTGTCAGTAAAACTAATTTCTTTCTTTTTTACCTTAAAGATTTCAGAGAATTTTCTTTACGCAACATATTGATGCAGAGTCTATACACAGGTGATACAATTCAAAACTTTCTTTATAACCATTATAATTTTCTTTTATTAAGCATTTCCCATTTGTCAAGCTCTTATTTGTGATATGATACCTCTGTTATTTAAAGTTGAACTTCACACCGAGTTGGAGATCACTAAACTATTTTCCTAAGAAAAACAGGTTTAATTTACTACAAGACTTTTATATTCAGAAATGTTAAATATCATGAGATTGACTTGTCAGTATAATACAAGACCTTCCAAAGAACTTACAAACACCATCTATACCTCATACAAGATATATGTCAGCATTAGCAAAATGCTTATGGCAATGGTGTAAAGGATTTTGAAATGAGACCGATCCAGTAGACACAGAGGAGGCCAGCTAGTGGTAACTATTTTCACAAATGACTGATTATTGCTAGGTGTTTTCTCAAGGAAAAGAAAGCTGCCCAGGCTTGCAAAACTCTAAAACCCATTTTGTTGTCTAACACATGAGCCCAACACATGCTAAACTCAGAGTAGACTGAGGTTTTTACAGAATGAAATCCACAAAAGTGGAGCATTTTTTCATTCGGGTTTTTTTTTTTTTTTTTTGCCCAGTGAAGGGAACCTGGTCTTAAAGAATCATCAGCTCTGAAGACATCAAGATCTGATTTATGGTTTATTAAAACAGTGATCTGTGACAGGTTACTAAATCTTTCCTGGAAAACAACTTGTTAGAATTGGTGCCTACGCTTGAGACTCTGCAGATAAAGTAACAGTTGAATTGCTTAAAAGGTATCAGGTATTTTTTTTATTAGTCCCAAGTAGTTAATCAAACAATGATACCTGAAGAGACCTGGTCTGGCTTCTGTTCTTAACTTTACCTTGGCTAAGAACTGGCTATGTGGGATCCCATTTGCTTCTATTTCTGAAGACTTGTATTTTGTATCTCAGAGGTGACTTAATCACTTTGGCCTTGCTTTTTTCATGTCTTGGCGCTAGTCAGCTTCCCTGCATAATATGCTTTGACACTGAGAATGGCCCTCAGGCCTCTGCCCTGATTCTTGGCATACCTCCAGATTTATAAGGCAGACTTCCTTAGGTCTGTTCATCGATCCACTTTTACCAAGGGGAATATGATTACCTTTACACATTCTACATCAATCCAGGATCCATGTCATAAGGTGGGATGGCAGTTTTCTTCATAATGTCTGTAAAGTAGCTCTGAGTGATCTTCCTATCCACTTCCAGTTAGTTCATAATTAAAGGTCAGAGTTTCTCTATTTTTTTTTCCAGAGTGCTTCACATGACATTGGATTTCCTGACAAAGCTGAAGTCCCCAGTTTATCAAGCAATGGTCAGTTTTCCTTTTGAATCACTGCTGAGGTAATCTGTTAATTAATTAATTCATCTGTCCTTAATCCATTCAGAAGTCTTCACTAGGAAGTTGCTTCTTATTAAAAATATCCTCGAGATGAAATCTTTTTTACTTTCTTGTATCCTGAGAAGGCTATTTTTAAAAGATTGCTAAAACCTTAACTCTTGGTGTTTTAGTGACTTTGTGGCATGTAGTACAATGATTTATGCTTAATTAGATAGAAGTTTGGGGCTCCTGCTGAATTCAACTTGAAGCAAACAAAGATCCAGACCATCCAGACTGCAGACAGGTGTGAAACAACTGGAACCAGGAGCAGGGAATCCATGGCTCATGCCTGTAATCCTAGCTACTCAGGAGGCTGACATCTAGGGGTTGAAGTTCCAAGCAGGTCTGAACACGAAACTCTGTAAGACTCTTATCACCAAACAACCTCCAGAAAGCTACAATTGGAGCTGTGGCTCAAGTGGCCAAGTGCCACTCTTGAATGAAAAAGCTAAGGGACAGGCTTAGGCTCTGAGTTCAAGCCCCAGTGGCAGCACACCCTCCCCTGCCTGCCCCCCCCCAGAAAACCCAAGACCTCCTCTTGGTTTCTTTTATTGTTTGTTTGTTTGTTTTTTTGTTTTTTGTTTTTTTTTGTTGGTCGTGGGGCTTGAACTCTGGCTCCTCTTGGTTTCTAATGTTAGCTTCCCTAAGTCAGACTCTTCAAACTTTAACTCATGTTTTCCAAGGTAGCCATAGTCATTTTAATAAATTTTTTAGCAATGTAGGAAATTAAATTTGAATTATGACTTGCTTTGCAAAAACCCTTCAGTTGGTCTGGCTGTGGCGTGCAATACCAGAAGGCCCACTCATCAGATCTCATTTAAGCCACACATTCATCGTGGGGAAGGTGAACCTCATTCATGTGTACACCATGAGGGTTCTGAAGGCAGAAACTACAAAGTATACATGTGTTTGATTATTACTTACTTATATGTTAGTTATGCCAAAGCTTGAACTCCGGGCCTCATGTCCAACCTTCTTCACAGGTTTATGAAGACTGAACATGATGGTGTTTGTGGGAAAAAAGTTGGAATTGTTTCAGTGTATTATGTCATAAACATGGAAGTCAGTATTATTGGCATACAGCCCTGCATTGCTTCACAGTGAGATCATTGTAATGAAATGGGACAAGTCAACTAACCTTTTTCAACTTTAGACTGGATAATAATATTTGGATAATGTTTTGAAGGAAATATTTCTCAATTCCCTTTCAGCCAAGGACATGTAAAACAAGCAAATAAACACCAAAATGAAGCCTCTATGAGCTGGCTCTATAAGTGGCTCATGCCTATCTGCTCAGGAGGAGTGTGGTTCAAACACAGCTCGAGCAGGAAATTAAAATTTAAATTGTTATTGTAAAGGTGATGTACAGAGGGGTGACAGTTCTATGTCAGGTAATGAGTATATTTTTCTTTTTGAACAATGTCACCACTTCCCTCACTTTCTCCCAGTTTTTTCCTTCTATCACCCCCTACAAGTTGTATAGTTTATTTTCTTTTCTAATATATATTCTTTAATTCTAAAAATACTGTACTGAGGAGTTACAGTTACATGAGTAAGGTAATGAGTACATTTCCTATTGAGCATTGTTATCTCCTCTTTGTTTTTCCTCTACTATCCCTTCCCTCCCACCTCTACAACTATACTCCCCCCCACACTATGTTTTTCAAGATAGTGTCTTGTGCATCTCATTGTTAAAATAGGTCAACCAGTATCCCTATTTGAGCATTTTGTTTTTTCCCTTCCCCTCCCCAAATTAAAGAAGTGTATATACAAGATGCACGGCACCAGAATCAAATACAGTGAAAACAGGGGTTATACTGTGGGGGAAGAACATACATAAGAAACAAAAAAAAATCACATAGTACATTATAAATATGTTAAAAACAATAGCAAGAAAAAAAAACACTTGTGTCCCTATCTTGGGGTTCATTTTGCTTAACACCATCTTATAGGGTCATATGTACATAGCTTTTGACCTTTTCTGCTTGTCCTAGACATACACAAGTTATTGCAAATAAGGGAAATAAATGACTAAGATGTGGAACTAACCCAGATACCCATCAGTAGATAAATGGATCAAGAAAATTATATATATATATATATATATATATATATATATAAATTCTATGCCTCCATCAGAAAGAATGGCATCGCCCCATTTGTTAGGAAATGGAAAGACTTGGAAAAAATTATGTTAAGAGAAGTAAGCCAGACCTAAAGAAACATAGGTCCTATGGTATAGTTCATTTTCAATGTAGTGTCTGGTTGAGCATCACAGGAGACTTATCTACAATTTTCTACTCAGAAAAAGCCAGAAGTGGCACTATGGCTCCAGTGGTAGTATGCTAGCAAAAGAAGCTCAAAGTTTCTTGATCACAGTCTTAAATCTAATAAGAAGTATTTAGCTGGTATTTAAACTCATTTACATATAACCAGCTTTTCATAACTGTTGACCTATGAATATGAATTCATGCTCATGTAGACAATGGGTAATGTGAAATTTAATTAATTTTTTTCTCTCCTGAATCATGGCTCACTTTTTTAAAATCTCCATTTCTTCTTTTCTCAAATATCATATATATTATATAAACCTATATACAATACATTACACACATATTTATAATAAGAATATTTTATTATGCTTGGAATTGCAATGTATTTTGTAGCAAGAAAAAGGCACACAAAGAAAAAAAATCAGGATTGAGCAGGTTTTCTAATTATGAGTCAGTGTTTGGCATTGAACCCAATGCCCCAAAGGAGGAGGTAGCTGTAACAGAAAATATTTTCTGGATTTATGTGCAGTTAATAAAAATGTCCACAGAACATTTCACAAAGTGCTACACACATTTTTATTAATAATGATAACTACACATTGACAGAAAACAATTTTGTTAAGGAGTACACTTTATAAAACTTTATAAAATTCTTGGAAGAATGAGCTTCTTGGAATGTCTGTGGATACTCCATGACAATGAATGGTCCACATCATCTTATAATAAATGGGAAAGCCCTTTCATTTGCATAGAATGTTTTATTCTTTTAATTTTCCTCCCCTTTTGTTGAGTTTTGCTTTTAGCTTACTGACAAGCCCTTCTGTTTATCTTTAAGTGAACAGAGATTAGTAGAGACATTCATATCTGGATCTTGTATTTTACTGGAAGGACGGAGCAGTTACTCATAAAAACTTCCCCCTAATGGCGATCTCATAACATCTTGTTAAAGTTGTCCACCAAAGTGATTATTCATCTTGGTCTTTATTCATTTTAATTATATTTCAAGTCTATTGGCTCGAATAAAAAAATCAAAGCTCTCGTATGGATAATCAGAAAACTAGGTCTTACTCAGATCCATCCATTCTTTCAACAATTATTTAAATGTCTTTCAAATGTCAGGTACTTTTCTGATCTCTAAGAGTATAATGTGATAAAGGAAATTTCTGATCCCCTGCCTCCCTTCTCTTCCCCTGACCTTCAGTGGTAAGGATTAAATCTAAGGTCTACTACACATGCTAGGCAATCCCTCTACCATTTGTGCCATACCTTCAGGCCCCCCACTTTTTTTTAAATACAAGCTCAAGCTAGTATTAAACTTGAGAGCAAAGAGATGAAAGAGAAGTCCTGTTGTTGTCTATCCCAAGTGTCTGGGATGATGGCCACTTACCACAACACCCAGAGAAGTTGCATTTTTATTGGGTAGATGATTAAAAAATTAAACAGTTTACAAGTAAAGGTGAGTACTCTAAAGAAAACTGCCTCAGGTAAGGACACACTGACTTCTGTTCTGCTGTGCTATATTCTTGTAATTCTAGGTAGCGGTGTTTTATGGATATCAGTATTTCTAGCAGCAAAGCAGATTAATATACACTTAAAAGTTTATTGAGCTGATTATTATTCTCACTATTATCATTGGGGTTTCCCATTTTGTTTCTCTATGGTAATGGCAGATAATCATAATGTCTATGTATGATTTCTCTACAGATTAATAGAGTGGAGGAGAATACTCTTAAGTTATTTTCTTTCTCAACACAATTTATTTCGCCAAACATAATTGAAATCGCTTATCACCCTTTCCTTCAAATTCTCAGCTTTTAAATCTCATTGAATGCAGAAAGTCACTAAGGAAATAAAATGTCTTAGTCTAAGAGCCCAGATTCACAGATCCTAAATTTCCAGACACTAAGCCAGACTGTCTTTCCTTAAGAAGTTTCACATGAGAACTGGGGAATTGGGCTCTTCTAAAATTAAATTTGTAGTGGAGAAATTTCAAGTAACTGGTTTCTGTTTTTGTGGTTCTTGCTGTTTTATGAGGAATGAAATCTCACCGGAATTCTTATAAATGTTTGCATTGTATTATCCCAGAAAGTAAAAAGGCTGGAACAAATGGTATTGTATTTGGCATTTCTTAAGACTTGTTAAAACAAGAAGGAACATCAGGAGAGTGTATGCGGTCAATAGTCTGGATACCAAATATCTCAGCCATGTAATTTATTTAATTAACAAACATTAGCTGTGGCACTCCTAAAAATGCCAGGGAATGTGTTTAAGTTGAGGAAGTTAAGATGGAAAATTCTGGATTCTAACATTCAGAAGGCTAAGAGGTCTGATGAAAAAGCTATATGTAAATATATCATTGCATGTGAGCAGCAGCAAGAGAGACAAATCTCACAATGATAATGGAACCTGTGGAAGTAGAGTTTATGTTACTTGACATTTTTGAAATGTGTATTATCAGGAGGAATTCATGAGCACACATATGTGCAGCTGTAGCAAACACACTTCAAATGTTGTATTAGTTAGAAATATTAAAGTGCAAAGCACCTTGCAAAAATATATTTTTGCATTAAGTTCAAATAACTGTCCTCAATCTCAGAGATCTCAACGACTCTACAAACATTTTTAGGCATGAAAAACACCTCTAGTGTGGTTCTGTTATTGCTGCTAAATAACAGCATTTCCCTGTCTTTTCATTTATCTCACACTTCCCTGCTAGAAATTGCTGAAATATTACTATGTTTACAACTGAAATGGAAAGAGAGGACCACACAATTTAATTGGCAGTTCTACCTCAAGCAAAATGTCCCTAGGACAACATTATTTTGCATGTATAAAATGTACTTACCAACACATTGAATGTTTTTTAAGTTTTCTGTTTCTTTGAGTGTCTTGAGTTGGCTGAGACAGCAGAGTAATACTGCCTTCATAAAATGAGCTTGAAAGGATTTCCCCCTGTTCAATTTTTGGAACAGTTTGAGGACTGGCATTGACTCTTCCTTAAATATTAGGTAGAATTCACCTATGATATCATCTGGTCCTGAGGTGTTCTTTACTAAGAGGTCTTCTTATTATCTTCCTTCTTTCTTCCCTCCCTCCCTCCCTCTCTCCCTTCCTTCCTTCCTTCCTTTCTTGCTCTCTCATCACTAATTAAATCTTAGCTCTTTATTGGTCTGTTCCTATTATTGTTTTCATGACTAAGTTTGCTGGGTTCTATGTGTCTAGGAATTTATTCATTTCTTCTAAAGCATCTAATTTATTACCATGCAATTATTGCTAGTAGACTCGTGAACCTTAGTATTTCTGTGAAATCAGTTGTAATGTCTCCCTTTTAATTCTACTTTTATACTTTTATTTATTTGTGTATTCCCTCCTTTTAAACTAGTGAGTTTTAATTCTCAAGTTTGTCAGATTTATCTATCTTAAAAATATGATTAGCTTTTTCTTCACACAGACGCTTTTCCCTCTAAGTATGGCATTCAATAGTTTTACTGTGCTGTTTTTATTTTCACTAGTGTTAGATATGTTTGGATTTTGTTCTTGATTTTTTTCTTTGACTACATTGGTTGTTCAAGAATATCAGGTTCAATTTCCATGTGTTCATGAATTCAATAATTTAGCTTCCGTTACTGACATTGAGTTTTTTTTGTATCTAGGGTTTAGAAAAGACACTTGATATAATCTTCTTAAGTTGTGAAGACTTCCTTTGTAGCATGACATGTAATCTGTTCTGGAGAAAGTTCCACATGAACTTTAGAAGATTGTGTATTTTGTTGATGTTAAGCAGAATGTTCTGCTAGGTCCCGACACTGGAGATATAGATAAAGATATAAATTCCTCAAAAAAAAAAAAACACTAGCAAGCCAAATTCAACAAAATGTTGAAACAATGATATACTATGATCAAGCTGAATTTATCTATGCAGCGCAAGGAGGTTTTACATATACAAATGAATAAATAGGATAGGCAACCCTAGGAGAATGTAGCATTATAAACATATAATTAACTCAATTAATGCAGGAAAAAACATCTGATAGAATTCCATACCTTTTCATTTTAAAATGCTCAATAAACTTGAGACAGAAGAAATTTATTTCAATGAAATAAAGATCACATAACCTACAGGAAGCATCATACTCAATGGTAAAAAACCCCCGATATATTTTCTTCTAAGATCAGGATCAAAGCAAGAGTTCCTTTCTCATTACTTATCTTAAGCATAGTTCAAGATGTCATTCCTACAGCAATTATGTAAGAACGAGAAAAGAAAGGCATTTGATTCATAAAAGAAGTTAAATTGTCTCTGCTTGCAAATCACATTATTTTATATAGGTAAAGAACCCTAAAGACACCATTAAAAGTTCATTAGGATTAACAGATAGATTTAGTAAACTTCTGGAATAGGAGGCAACAATGCTTGATAAGAAATGTACTCATTACCTTGCTCATGTAATTGTAAACCCTCTATACAGTATTTTCACAATAAAAATCATAAAAAATAAGTAAGGTTTTTGTATAAGATAATGGACTATTTAGTATTAAAATTAAGAAATAATTTCATTTATATATCATCAAAAATAACAAAATGCATAGAAATGCAATTAACCAAGGAGTTGAAACAGTTATACATGGAAACCTATACAACACCAATGAAAAAAAATAAGGACAATAATAAATGTGAAATCCCATATTAATGTGCAGAAAATCTTGTTAACATGTCTGAACTATCCAGTATGGTCTGTAGAATCAAAGCTATCCTCATCAAAATCCTAATGGCATTATTTGGTAAATAAAAAATAATCCTGCAGTTACTAGATCCAGAGTAGTCAAAGCTATCTGGAGGAAGAACCAAGTTGGACATATAACATTTCCTGATTCCAAAGTATATTAGAAAGTAACAATAATTACAGTGGTATGGCACTGACATAGAGAAAAGTATTTAGATAAATGGAACAAAACAGATAATCCGTAACTAAATCTACACATATATAGTTAGGGACTTAAACATATGTTTATCTAAAGATGACATGAAAGTGTATGATAAATAATCACCAGGGAAATGAGAATTAAAACTACAACAGACATCATGTCTATTACAATTGCCATTACCAAAAGAATAGTTTGAAGAAGTTGTGGAGAAAGTGGAACACTTATACACTGTTGATGAGAAGGTAAAATAGTGAAGCTACTATGGAAAACATTATGGAGACTCCACAGAACTGGGAAATTAAAGTACAATCTCTCTCTTTCCCTCTCTGTCTCTCTGTCCATCCTTCTTAACCTCTCCTCCCCTCCCTATCTATCTTGTTCAGCAATCCCATTTTGACTATGTATCCAACAGAATTGAAATCAGAACCTTGAGGAAGTATCTTCATTCTCACGTTCACTACAGCAATAATTTGAGTATCCAAGGTATGGAAACAATTTAAATGAACAAGGATGAACTGGTAGAGAAAACATGGCATATACACTAGACAGGATAGTATCTAGCTTTAAAGAAGAGAAAATTCTGTCATATTATTACAACAGGGATGACCTTGAGGACATTAGGTTTAGTGAAATAGGCCAGGCAGAGAGAGAAACATACTGTATGATTTCACTTATATGAGACATGCACACTTGTATATATTCTGTGTACCCAGGAAAGGGAAAGGAGCAATTGGGAGTTCTTCCTAGTGGGAATAATGCTGCAGTTCTACATGATAGATCAGTTCTAGAGATCTACTACCCTACATAGTGTCAGTACAGAATGGTATTATGCATTTAAAATTTTGCTAAGTGGGTAGATCTCATGTTAAGCAAAAAGTAAAACAAAACAAAACAAAAACATAAAGAAAAAATTAAAAGCCCACAATATACCACTAAGGAACAAAAGAACAAATTTTGGAGGGTAATTTACATATTTATTACTTTGAGTTTGTGGTATTATAGGTATAGTAAAAAATCCAGGTTTATCGCATCATGTTTATTTAACAAATAAAGGTTTTGAAAATCAATTACACTTCAATAAAATGTCTCTATGTATATGTCTGTGTATGTATAAATATATACGCAGATAGGCACATAGATACACACCCCCCACACACACCTCAAACCTTTCCAGACTTTGAAGGCTCTAATTATGCTTTAAAGCTTACTGTTTCACATTTTTAGAGTGTCTATGTCTTCACACACCATTAGTGCAGCTGATTCTGTATAGCAACATGATAAACTTAAAGATTTTTCTCCATGTGTTGTAATTTGTTTTATATAAACTTGCAACCACATGAGTACATAAAGAATTTTAAGATCTAGGAGTGAAAATGTCTCATAAGCCAGCCACTATGCTTGCTGCCTAGATTTTTCTTTGGTATTTATTTTTATTTTTGAGACAGAGTATAGCAATGAAGCTCAGGCTGGCCACAGACTCTCTAGCTCACTATGCAGCCCCAGATTGACCTCAGACATGGGATCTTCCTGCCTTTACCTCCACAGTGCTGCTATTATAAGCCTAAGCCATCAAGTAGAAGTACTGTCAGGTTTTAAATTTTAAAGTAACCACTTCAATCTTGGAAAACGGAAAATTTCCATTTTTCCTCAAGTTATTACATGGAATCTTACCGCAACATAATAAACTTTTTTTTGTGTGTGTGTGTGGGGGGGTCTGGTCGTGGGTTCTGAACTCTGGGCCTGGGCACTGTCCCTCAGCTCTTCAGCTCAAGGCTAGTGCTCTACCACTTGAGCCACAGCACCACTTCTGGCTTTTTTCTTTTTGCTTATGTGGTGCTGAGGAATCGAACCCAGGGCCTCAGGCATGCAAGGCAAGCACTCTACCACTGAGTCCCAGTCTCCCCGCAACATAATAAACTTTAACCAAGAGAAGCACATAGAGATTATAAGATAGAACTTATCATTTAGAGCTATGTGGACCCTCTTCCTACACAAGGCTAAAATATAATCATTGTGCTGATGAGCTCCGATGACAGCCTCATCCAATTACTTTCAGAATACTAGACAGGCATCTGGTATCAAAGTGCAATGAATCTGGGGAAGTTGATTCATTGCCTCCTATACTTCCATCTTCCACTAAACTAATTGTTTATCCACGAACAACTGTCAGTGTCCTTTTCATTTGAAGTTATGGGCATGCAAATCATATTTGCTAGTGTCTGAACCTAAAACTCGATTGACATAATGTCAAGTATATGGATTCTGAAGGGAGGAATTTGTTGGAGCTGAAGATTAACAAAAGTAGATCAAATAGTTTAACTCCAATGGGATTTCTGAAATCTGTTGCAAATTCTCTACTTTAAAAAAAAACCTGCATATAATACTTAAACATAATCATATTTATGTTGTCTATAATATTTTTGAACATACCAATGATCTTAGAATAAGAAGAAAAGCCATACTAACATCCCTTCCACTAAAAAGTTGTGTTTTGGCTAAGTTATTGAATATGGATTATTTAATTTATACTTTTACATGATGATTGCTGCCTTGAAAAAAATGCATGGGGTAACCGAAAGTCTTTGACAAATAAATAGGATGCTTTTATGCTCAGTATTCAGGACTTGCGGAACTGATTTGTGCTGCTGGTAAAATTTGGGTTGCTAATAATGTCTTTAACATATACTAATTATTAAAAGTAAAATATACCAAATTCACAGATTTTACTTAAATTATAACTTATAAATTCACATCCTTTTTTTTTAACCTATGCTAACTGAACAGTTTCTTTCTCTTTGTCAAATTTCAAATGGTTGCATGGGAGGTAGGGAGGGTTATAATTTAACACTTCCATTTATGTGTCTAGTGCTTCTCGATCAGTTATTCCTTTCATTATTCTTCTTTCACATTCATTTTTAAAATGAGAACCTTTTTGCATTTATTCTTGCAAATTGTACCATCTTCCAGTGCTAAAGAGAGGGGAACTGATATTCTGAAAATTGATTATGTTTTATTATGATCATGTAGCATTATTTATGTAATAAATTTGCTCTCAAAGGTTAAACAACACTCTAGTCAAAAATTTAAGATTATCTAATGGCCTGTCCTAGAAAGTTTTGGTTATTTTTAGGCTTCTTCATTGTTCAGGGAAGAAAAAACACAGCATGTATGCCTAGTGCATCTGATATTCGGACCTGTATGACAGGTCCTAATTGGGCTGAGTTTCTATAGGGTCCAGTAAGTTTATTCCCCATGACAACTTTCTTGAATGGAAGGCCTTGTTGGGGAGACTCTCTTCATGTTTCACATAAAGAGAGGTATACAGACTGAAGTGCTCCCTACTACTCCTAGACACAAATATAGACCAAAGGAAATGCCTCCAGAAGCCCTGACTAAGGTTTGATGTTCTTGCTGACATTCCAGTAGTTCCATATTGGGGGCTGAGTTCTGTAACCTTAAAATCTTGAAAATGCTTTGAGATTGTGAGTTGAGTTCTAAAGAATGATTTTTTTCTAAAAAACAAAAAAAAAGATGGGAACTTACATAGACAACCTTGTTCCTTTTACTAGAGTAGTGCTTTTATCCAAAAATACTTCAGGAGAGACTGATTGTAATGGTAATAGTATTTCTTGACTGGAATCTGACAACTGCTTTGGTTCAGAGTCATTACTGAATGCAACACATTCTAGTGAAGGACTTGATTCTCTCTCTCTCTCTCTCCTCTCTTTCTTTTGTCGGTCATGGGGCTTGAACTCTGGGCCTAGGAGCTGTCCCTGAGCTCTTCAGTGCAAGTTGAGCTCTCTACCACTTGAATCACAGCATCACTTCCAGTTTTCTGGTGGTTAATTGGAGGTAAGAGCCTCATGGACTTTCCTGCCCAGGCTGGCATTGAACCTTGATCCTCAGATTTCAACCGTGAGCCATGAGCCACTGGCACCTGGCTCTATTCTCATTTTTGCCACTTGATGAAGAAGTCATGGAGAAAGAGGGCTGTCTGGAGGCTTCAATTATCAACTGGAAAATAATTAGATGTAGGAATGACTCTTCTATTCTCCAACACTAAGATACTCAGTTTTTTTTATCTACAATTTCTTGAGTGAGATTCAATATTCCCTTAACTCTGAAGTCCTCTTACATGTTGCTTCTTTCTCTCATATCCTTTTCAAAAGAATGGTCCTACTCCCCCTTCCATGTGTCTCATATCTAGGTTTTCTGCCTTCCCTGTGTCCCACCCTCCATGATATCTCTCACCCTTTTAGTCATAGTTAGGTGAATTCCTGGAGACTCCAGTGCACATTAAGCTCATATCACACTGCCCTGTAATTGCAGTTCAATTCATCTGTCTCTTCCCTGGAGGTGGCACACATCTTGATAACAGGCACCTTTGCAATATCCATCAATAAACATTAGCCTCTCTTAGCTTAGCAGGTCAACATAGGAAGGGACACTGGTGGGACACAGGAAGAATTTTAAGCACAATGGTTTGTGTTTCAAGATGTTCATGTTATGGTTTCTCAATCTTTACTAAATTATTACGTTAGGACAATAACGCATCTGTCATATATAAAAGGTTAAAAGATGCATATGAGCCATCATTTTACAATCTTTCATTAGCACTTGAATCAACGATTCCTCATTCACTTTTAGCTTATTTTTTAGCTTATGTTTTATCTCTAGAGAGGGGAATATTCACTAGAGACTATGACTAAAGATCAAATTTATTTAGAAGGGGAATTAGATCTGCCCAAAGATAAAATTTATTTAGAAGGGGAATTAGGTCATAGAAAGAGACATTCACCATGATTGACATTGGAGATATGTTTCTTTGGTAAAATACCTGCACAAATCATTTAGAAAAAGTACATCTGTTTGAGAATTCAAAGCCCATTCTTTTTACCAGGTCATTAGATTTTGGGTGTCCTGAAACTCTTGGGTATCTAGTAGAACTCAAGCTATTGGGAGCGGTTGCTATAATTTTTTTTATTGTGACTTCACATGGTAACAATTCACATGCATTCCAGTGTATTCTTCTTAAGACAAGCAGATCTCATTAGAGAAAAAAAAATTCTCTTAAGTTTTGCTGCTTCAGAAAACGGAACCAGAAACACCAATTTCACGTTTTCTGAAGTTTTAAGCTGTGGGAAGGCATTGCTCTTTCTTTGGTAGATACACGAATTTATATTGCATACCATGGAACTTCTTTATCACCTCTGCTGAAGTTGCAGATAAAAGCCACAGAGGCTGCCTCCTGATTGTCAAAGCACATGGTAATTGAGTTCTGTCTTGAATAATTTCCTTTAAGCCAGCCAAACTTTAAAAAAGAACAAAGGGCATGTGGAAGTCAGACACAAAGCTTCCCAAAACACAAAGCCATATAGGTTTTCAATAATTTAAGTGGCCAATTTGGGTAAAATTTTATATTAGTTAAATCCTCTGATTGTTCATTATAATCTTTAATCAAATCATAAGTCATTCTAAAGGGGACTATAACACATGCCACATGCTTTATTCTAAGTTATAAATGTATAATTTTCAGTTAATTAAAAAAAAACCCTCTACAAGGAAGCCTATTCATCACTGAGGTTTCAAACCTGAGTTAGCCAAATGTGCTTAGGCACATAAGGAACATATTGAATAATCAGGCTTTAGGAAATGGAGAAAAGACAGATTGTCTCTAAGAGCAATTGTCTCTGGCCCAGGGCAGTCAGTATATCCTAACAAAATCATTCCCCCAGTTCTTCCCAGTTGTAGGACCATTAACTGATCACAAGGCTCACTCAACCTGAGCCCAGAGGAGACCTCAGGAGCCTTCTCAATATGGAGCTCCAGGCAGCTACAACAATGGTACAAGATCAATAAAATCAACTACCACCTGTCCTGGTTCCATAATCACTCAATAATGTCTTAATGGCTTTATAGACTCTTTGGAAGTGGACTGGAGGTTATCTAGTTCAAACAACTGCTACACAATCAATGCAGAAGAGGTCCAGCCCCTATACAACACTTATAGGACTGGAGGCCCTTCTCACGCCACACCATTTTAGAGAAACTAGTAGTACTCACACCACACCATCTTAGAAAAGTTAGAAGATTGTACATTCACCTCAAGTATGCTTTTCTAGTATGTCTTCACATAGTAAATCTAATATCTTTCAAAAGCTTAAGACTATGTTTCTAATAAGAATTATCTCATAGTTTCTCCACAGGCCTTGGGTACTGTCCCTAAGCTTTTGTGCTCAAGGATAGCACTCTACCACTTGAACCACAGCAGTACTTCTAGCTTTTTTTTTTTTTTTTGATGGTTAATTTGAGATGAGAGTTTCACAGGATTCCCAGCCCAGGCTGGCTTTGAACTGTGATTCTCACATCTCAGCTTCCAGAGTAGCAAGGATGACAAGTGGGAGCCACCACCTCCCAGCTTTTCCATCTTTTCTTTTTTTTTTCTTTTCTTTTGGGTACAGTAGTGGGCCTGAACTCTGGGCCTGGGCGCTGAGGCTCTTCACCTCAAGGCTAGCGCTCTACCACTTGAGCCACAGTGCCACTTCCGGCTTTTTTTTTTCTGCTTATGTGGTGCTGAAGAATCGAACCCAGGGCCTCATGCATGCAAGGCAAGTGCTCTACCACTCAGCCACCTTCCCACCCCTTTTCCATCATTTCTATGAGCTGAACTCAGGGTCTTGTGGTCTTGCTTGGCTTTTTTTTCAAGGCTGGTGCTCTACCGCTTGAACCACACTTCAACTTCCTGCCTTTTGGTCATTAATTGGAAAGAAGAGTCTCATGGATTTGTCTGCCTGGGTTAGGTTCAAACCTCAATCCTCAGATCTCAGCTTTCTAAATTACTAGGATTACAGACATGGGTCACTATCATTCAGCTTTTTAATCTTCATTTGGCTATAAAATCTATCTAAACACTTCAGTAGTAACTTGTACATCATAGTTCCCATGTCCTTTATCATCAGAGCATGGTGAGTACTTTTGATTATAAAGCATAATTAATATTTTAATGTTAACACACTCCATCTGATGGAATCCATTTTTAAGCGTCAACACAGCCAAAGAATGAAGAATGCCTCATGCATTTAGAGATACCCAGAGTTTTAACAATCATGACATCTTTTAATATTTTTTAAATAAAAATAAATTATGTATTGATATCATGTATCAGCATTTTTAAATGGTTCATAAAACAACTACTACTGGGAAGACATAGATACTTGTCATTTTTTTATAAATGGCTAGAAAACTAACAATGGTATGTGCCCTTATTATATACTGTTCCATTTGAAGACAGAATTGGAGAATGCTGTTACATTCTTTGACAAAGATTACCTGCTTTTGCATTTCAAAATTTGCAAGACAAAAATATAAGGACATAGATGTGTGCACACATGTAGGAGCAGATATGTATGTATAACATGACTTATCTTAACAATTTCGTAATACAATAAGCATCAGATGTGGAGTGGGAACCATGGAGTCCAGGTTCCGTTCCTTCATGTATTTGGGGTAAATATCTTTGCTTCCATAAGATTTGGAAAGTGAAAGAAACCAGTGGATTTTCATGCTCCAGTAATCACTAAGGTGTTCAAAACACATTCACTGCAAATGTAAAAATGAGTTGAATCCCCTGCAGGGTAGCTGGAGTGGACTAGGGGGAGTCAAGCGTCTGTCTTAACTAGTATTTATATTCTGCTGCTTACTTGTATACCTACATTATAAAGTGAATGTGGCTGGTAGTTAAAGAACACTATGAGCTCTTGGTAGAAAGGGAGAGGTCATGAGTCTATAGTGCTGGGCATTCAAATGCTTATGAATGAACATTGGCTTCCCCAGGCTTCTTTCTAGCCTCATGATCTCCTTAGCCTGAAGAACTGTCCTAGTGAGGGTAGCATTGACTTTAGTTGGAAATACACATAAGAATATTCTCTTATTCCCAAATACTTTGGTGTGTGCTGGTAATGGGCATGAACTCAGAGCACTGTCCTTTAGCATGTTTGGCTGTGTACTTCTTCAACCACAGATCCACTTCGGGCTTTTGGGGGGTTATTAACTGAAGATTAAAAGTCTCACAGGCTTTCCTGTCTGGAGTAGATTTGAACCATGATCCTCAGATCTTAGCTTTCTGAGTGGCTGGGATGACACAGATGTGAGCCACTGGCACACAGCTTCTTATTAGCTATTGGATGTGAAAAATCTTCTAGCTCCAAAATATTTCTTACTCATAACCAAATGTATGCATTGGATTAAAAGAAGTATGTGTTGTATTGCTGTATTAATTTTTCTTAACTAAAAAATAACAGAACCTTGTAAAAGTATACACATGTTACATATTTATAATAGAGAAAATAGAAAAATCATGGAAATTACCTCTAACATTATTTCTAGTAAATACAATGAACTTACATTAAGGCCCATAGCTATAAACATTTATGTACCTATGAACAGCATGGGGTGAATAATTAGATAATAAGGCTGTACAAATTCAATTTTTAAAAATATAATTACAAGATTAGACCATGAATATCTACAATGAGTATAATAATATATCTTGATTTTACAGAAGCATTTGATGTATTGTCTCATAAAATTTTATTCACAAAATTAATTTATACTGTCTATTCTAATTCACTGAGCTCCATCAGAGAAACTATACTTGATCATGTATAGGCAAAAAGATTAAGAGCAAATAACAAAGGTTAAGATATAACAAAGAACTGCTCCCAAAAAAATCTAATAAAGTATTTCAAAACACTCAGCTTTGTTTAACCCTTTGTTGACTCATGGAACTGTGTTCTGTTATTCGATCATTCAAGATGTCTATGATGAGTATAGCCCATTCTCATTGCTAAAAATGCTTGTCTTAATGGTAAGCATTCTGTAGATAGTGAAGGAATAAAAGAATAGGATCTCAGAGATGCTAGATATCACTATTCTAATCATGTAGAGAGGGACAGTGGGATTTGTTGAAGTTATTTCTCAAGGCCGAGAGCTTGGTCAGCATCAGAAATGGAAATTCTTAAATTGGCCACTAAAACCAGGAAGTAGATTTGTGGCTCAAGAGGCAAGACTGCTAGCCTTGAGTGAAAAAGCTAAGTGATAGCACACAGGCCCTGAGTGCAAGCCCCAGTCCTGGAACACACACACACACACACACACACACACACACACACACACACAATCCTGCCTATACTTCAGCCATGTGTCAATTAACAATGGTTTAACAAAAGGACTGTGTTCTGAGAAGTAAGTCTCTACGTGGTTTTGTCATCATGCACATATCATTGTGTACAGATAAATGGTAATAGTCAGGATATAGTCAGGATATGGCAGGATATAGTCATGATATAGTCTGATATAGTCAGGAGATGGCAGCACACATGAGATTCTTACCAGCTTTGAGTTTCTGTAGCAACTATCTGAGATAACCAGATTACAGAGAAGAATGGTTTATTTTTGCTGTATAATTTTGGGGATTTCAGTTCTTGGACAATTGTCTGTTGCTTTGGGTTTGTGGCAACACAGAACAAAGGAAGAAGGAGTCATCGTGTTTATGTCACTGAGAAAATAAACAAGAGTAAAAGATGGGCATCCATATGCCCTTGGAGGTCATGTCCCAATGACCTCAGACCTCTCATGGATCCTACTCCATACCTGTAGGTACTATGGTGCTAAACCAAGCATTTAACACCTAAGCTTTTGGTTAACACTTACTCAAACCATAGTACAAAGAATGCTATTTCATCATACTATATTTTATAAGTGGGAGGCATAGATTCTAAAATAACAATGGATGCTATAGTACAGTGAACATGTAAATTAGTAACAGTCACTTACCATGAACAATTATTATGTCTGTACATAATTTTAAAAAACCCTTTCCTATGTCTGGTAGCACAATAGGTTTGTCTAGCACAATAGATTTGTACTCCTAATTACAAACTTATGAGTAATACATGCTTTGTGACAATATGACAACAGTGACATCATTAGATGATAAGAATTTTTCAGCTCCAACATATTTTTGTAAGTCCAACATTGAATATCAAGTCCATCATTGACTGAAACATAGTCATGTGGCACTTGGCTGTTTATTCAAATATTAAGGAATTTATAGAGCAGTGTTAGAAAATAAGAGAACATCAAAGTCTTAGCATTATTGAAAGCAATTAATTATGCATTACTTCTGCAACATGTAATAAACACCTGAACTTTACTTCAAACCTAACAAAGAATGTCCATCGAACTGTTGAATTTCCTCTATGATTGCTTCGGTCAGTTAACTCTATGAATCATATCTCAGTTTCTCCAGCATGCTGTCTTCATAACTCAGGCTTTGAAAACTCTGGGTTCATTTTTAACTCCATTTTTCTCTAGCCTAATGCCTTGAAGTTGATCACACCACCTTGGTTTCTTTGCTATAAAACTTGGCTAATGATTAATTCTTTTTCATTGCAAATTGGTAGAGGAAAGATTAATGGGTAAGCCACATGCCACATATTTTATTAGTATATCATCTTCAAAGCCATGTGAGGCTTTACTATAGAGGTGACACGTTATGGAACATAGCACAAAGATCAAAAGTTGTCCTATTTCTAAAGATTAGCATCAATTAATACACTCAGACTTAGGTGTTTGTGAAAAGCTACAATGATCTGATCTTTGTCTATTAAGTCTCTGAACCAGGCTTAAGTATCACAGGTAAATGAAGAGTGAATAAGACTTTCATGTAAAGTTTAATTTAAAAGAACACCCTCAACAGAATAAAAACATTTTAAAAGATAATCATGGGAGAGTTGGAAGATAATTAAGAAATCATTACACAGCCCACAATTTGCCTGATGCTAGGAAATCAGGTAGGACTAGTGCAAATCTTGTAAGACATGTGTTACATAGCGATGTCTTTAATCTCCTAGATCTGTGTGTTTTAATCCAGTGTAATTTGAAGCTCAGGAAAGGCAGGGAGATTTAGAAAACTTTGCCCTAATGGCTGGATGCAGCCACTTTGGAAATTTTCACAGACATTTGTACAACGTACAAAGACTATTTGTCCAAGAACAAATGTTAGGACAGATAATGGACAACACAGTTCAGGGGTCCATAAAGAACTGAATAACCTGGGGATCTTATTCAATACAAGTTTCCCTCTATCAAAATTCTGCCACCTCCTTTGGCCAGTCCCCAGCCTATACTCCTCAATCTAGGAAGTTGGCATCCCTCATAAAAGAACTTACTCTTTCTCAAGTGTACAGGTAAATGAAGATGAAATGAGAAATCAAGAACTACTATTTTTATCATTTTCCTTCAAAAGGACAATGAACCAAAGTAGGTTATGTTTTAGATAGATGAGATTAATTGTGACTATCTTAGGCAACTGGATGTTGCAAAACATTTTGGAGAACATTTGTCCCCCCTCCCCTTCATATGTGACACATATGGTCCATAGCAGCTCTGTTACTTGTCAATAATAATTAACACTGTAGGAGTCACAACTGAGAAGGAAGAGTTAGTGTCTTGACTGTCATTTCTACACTAACTGAACAACTCACCCTCCACAGAGTGGACCAATGGTGGAGGCATACCTTGTATGTCAACTCATTAGCTAATTAACATACAGTCTTGTGCCACTTAATGGTGGGGATATGCTCTGAGAAGAATCATTAAATGTTTTTGTAGCCTGTGGACATCTTAGTGGAGGACATCATTAGACCATATGATCTTATGGGATCATCACTGTACACACACACTACCCTTTACTAAACGTCCCATGCGACTCTTGATTGTACTTGGTTCTCTGTATGTTAAGTTGATGCTTAACATGTTAAAAAATGCTTCTTCCAACTATGAAGACTCTCAGGAAAGTGGAAGAGCCCTCTTTTTTTTTTCAAAGAATTACATGCAAACTAGATAAAGATCTAAACAAACCATGGATAAAATGCTGAAATATAAAGTTTCTTTCATCCACATTTCATAATACTGTGGTTAACGACTCTGGGGAAAGAAAAAATGCTGCAATTTTAGCAATGATCCTTTTTGCCTATAACAATGAATAATCTGGTTTCCTGATGCGAGTATCAGCTCTCCAGGCATGAAAAAGATGAACTGTGAGGCCTGGCCCTTGAGAAAAGATGAATGGATGCTGTTTTGTCTGATTTTGTTGTTGTTGTTTCTTTTTAAATTTAATTTTGTTGTCAAGGTGATGTACAGAGGGGTTACAGTTACACATGTAAATAGCAAGTACATTTCTCGTCAAACTTGTTACCCCTCCCCTCATTTTTCTCACACTTACTCTCCCCCTCCCCTAAGATGTACAGTTCATTTTCAACATATTGTCTTGTGAGTATCACTGTTGCACTGATTCACCCTTTGTCTTTTGTCTGTTTTTGAAGTAACAACTTCAGGGTCCTCTTGGATGTTTAATAGCCTACTGTAGGGAATCTCTACATGTACAAAAGGAATAACAAGGACACAGCAAAAGATGAACAAGTTGATTTGTCCGACTTTAGTAGTGTCAGGTAGTAGAATCTAGCATTGTACCACACAGTGAAACATAATGCCACAGAAAATCACAACAAATCTACTATGGAACAGTATCCAAAAATTGTGCTTAAGGATTTCCAATTTAGATCACAAATAGATTCCATATCCACATCTTTGGGCAGAATCAAGCATGTTTTTACACTTGCTGAATATAGAAATCCTTCAGGGTGGGAAGAAATTATTTTATTTTCTTGAAGACCTCTCACAATCGCTCGAGGAAGCTAGAGGAAATGTAGAAGTCTAAAAGTGAATGCTTTGTAAGAATTCATCACCAGAGCAATCAACTACAGTCATCCTGCAGTATCCACCAGAGATTAGTTTCAGCATTCCTTGTGGATACTAACATCTACAAGGAGCTCACATCCCTGATATAAAATTTGTATAACCTACACATATTCTCTCATATACTCGACAACCATCTTTAGATTTCCTATGATAGCTAAAATAGAGAGCTATGGAAATAGTTGTTACAGTGCTTGTTTAGGGAACAATGACAAAAAGATTGTCTGTATCTATTGAATAAAGACACAATACTTTTTTTTGTTGCAAAAGTTATTGGTCCAAGGTTGGTTGACTAAAAATGAAGAACTGAGGGATATGGAGAACCAGTGGTCTATCACTTCAGACAAACAGGCCTGACACAAATGGAAAAGCCAGACTTCATGAAGAGTCGGAAGAAAATATACTGATGCAGTATTCTGATGTGTGTGTGTGTGTGTGTGTGTGTGTGTGTGTCTGTGTGTAAACTAATAGCACTGCACCCAGATAAGGTATTTAGATTTTAGTGAGTAACTATAGTGTATGTAACAGGCTAAAGAAGTTTAAATAGTGAGTTGATTGCTGGTGGCTCATGCCTATGATTCTAAGTATTTCAGGAGAGTAAGATCTAGATCATGGTTGGAAACCAGCCTGGGCTGAAAAGTCTTCAAGAGTCTATCTCCAAATAGCCAGTCAAAAGCTGGGCTGAACTCATGGTTCAAGTAGCAGAATGCCAGTTGGTGAGCAAGCAAGCCAAGAGAAAGCACAAGGCCACAAGTTCAAACTCTATAATTGCCCCCCAAAAAAGTGGTCTGTGTGTGTGTGTGTGTGTGTGTGTGTGTGTGTGTGTGTGTGTGTGTGTATGTCAATGTAGGCACTGGGTAATGTTACACCACTATGATCCAGATTAAAATAATAATGATGAAGTATCTTCTTCTGGTATTGGGGCTTGAACTTAGGGCCTTGTGCTCTTGCTTGACTTTTTCCTTCAAGGCTGGTGTTCTACCATGTGAGCTAACCTCTAATTCCTGCTGTTTGTTGGTTAATTGGAGACAAGAGTCTCATGGATTTGTCTTCATGGGATGGCTTCCACCTGCAGTTCTCAGATCTCAGACTATGTTAGCTAGATTATAGAAATGAGTCACCAGTTCTATTGAAGAATGGAAACTTCTTCAAGTTTAGTCATTTTTCCATACATTTACCATTTTACTAATCAATATATTTCGGTACCTGTGAGATAATGTGTTCCTTCCACAAAGGATTTAGTGGAGTTGTTTGTTACTTTTGGATTTTCATTGTTGTATCTCCATACATGTTTAAATTGTATGATTCAGGTTTTTATTTTTTATTTCTTTGTCGGTCATGGGGCTTGAACTCTGGGCCTGAACGCTGTCGCTCAGCTCTTCAGTTCAAATCTGGCACTCTACCACTTGAGCCACTACACCACTTCCTGTTTCCTGAAGGGTTTTTTGGAGATAAGAATCTCACAGACTTTCCTGCCTGGGCTGGCTTTGAACCGTGATTCTCAGATGTTACCTCCTGAGTAGCTAGAATTACAGGCATGAGCCAATGGCGCCTGGCCCAGGTTTTTATTTTTGAAAAGACATATATAATAAGATTTTAAAAAATCAAATTAAATGAAAACATTTATGCTATTGGGTAAAGCCACAGAGGAAATACAAGACAAAAATTCAGAGGGTAAGATCTCACATAGTTCCTAAATCTGGGGCAAATGTTGCAACACAGCATTTTAGCGGTGCAAAAAATAAATAAAAGGATGCATGATTAGTTTAGAAGTGTCTCTGGTTGTTCAGATGATCTTGTGACATTCTCACATGAGTGAGCACAGATTGCATAGTGGACAATATTCTTGGCATTAAATATAGAATGAATTATACTCTCTTACAAGATACAATGAAGGGACACTGATACTATCCCAAAAGCATCAAGCTCTGCTCCCATGGTGTATTGTCCAGAGGCTCTGAAATACACATTTCTTTCACCTTCACTGAGTACAATTCTCCAAAGACTGATTCCTCTTAAAATTCAGCAGGTGCTTTATAGTAGGCCTTGGGCCCTGAAGTGCATCAGAAACCATTTTTCTCCCTAGGGCTGACTCTCCCCTGCTGTATGTCAGACACTGACAACATACTTTCTCAAGCAGGTTTATCTTAAGGTCAGAAAGGAGGGATAATGGCCTCAGCAGGGCATATCTGAAAGACCACAGGATCCCCTAGTAACAGGTTACTTCTCTCTTATGACAAATCAGCATTGCATTGCCCATGGCTTCCGTGCTCATGCGTTGGATGGTCTAACTTCGATTCATTCTCTGCTAACCTTGTGCTGCAAATGCACACACCTCCCTTTGCTACTTGGGAGGAGCACTTATGAATATTTATTACAGCCGCAGTTCTGGCTCTCACGTCTGCCACTGTTGTTCATCTGCTGAAAGCCAGAGTGGAAATCACCACAAATCTGGCCTTCAATATGGCAGACAACTGTTTTCTTGTCTTGTTTAATAAATTGCATTTCTTTCATATGAAAATGAACAGAGCGAAAATGCTTCCTGTTTTATGGGGCAGTGATTTCATGGTACTAAGATGGGATATAAACAGAGTAACAAGGATTGTCTGAAGGCATGTTTAGAATACTTCTTGCCATGGTTTTCCAAATGAATGTGTTAATCCATGCTAATCTGGTTCAATCTTTGAAAACAATTACATTTATTTTACAACCCACCTGGCACTCTGACTAGTATTATAAATATGCTCCATTGCTTACATATTTTCACTTTATTATACCTGCAGGCAGAGGAAAAGCAAATAAAAGGATAATAATGCTGAATTTGATTAAAGTCGCTCAATGGTATATGCGACAGTCTTGGCTAGATCTAGTTCAATGTCTGATTTTTAATCAAGTTTAGCAAATTATCCTTTTACAAGATGAAAAAAATGACCCAGTAAGTGTTGTAGTGTACAATTGCTTTTAACAGCTCTTTGCAAAAGGGAACTACTTACTCATTTTAATCAGAAAGTTTGTCAAATCAAAAGTTTGTATGATATTCACATCCTTAAACTCTCCAAAACTAACCATCATTACTCCTAAATATTAGGCTTTGATATTAATGTTGTTCATGGCTGCATTATGACCTTAATTATGAAATATGGTCTTCAAATGCAATTTGAAATTTATAACCTTTTTCGGGTTTACTCTTTAATGCTATTAGAAACTCAAACATAATAGCATACTGTACTATTAAAAAAAAGGCTCTATCATTTTTTCTTTTACTAAAATAGGGTACTTACATAGAGATCACTATGATTTCTCAGATCTTAAATGGTCAAAAGTAGAAAATAAGATGAACAATTAAGGTAGCCTTTGAGATTCATTTAGGAATTCCTTCATTTAGATTCATCCCATATTATGAGAGCACCAAATATGTTCCGGGCAGATGCATCAAGAAACAAAATCAAGATTATTCTTGTGGAGTTACATCTTAGCAAGGCTAAGGAATAACAAATACTCAAAAAGAGGAGGAAGTAAACATATATCCTATGCTGTGGAACAAAGCAACCATGGACTGGGTACTGGAGATTGGAGAGAGGGTAGAATGCAATTCAAAATAGGTGAATTTTGAGTGGGATCTGGTGACTTATCGTCATGCATAGGAGACTTAGATGTGTTCTTTCCTTCACCACCAAATTTTAAAACATTTCAATAAAAGGTTCCACTTTTGAAATCCACTAGGAGAAGATGGCATTACAATTAACAGTAATGTACAAATGTACAAATGGATAAAAAAAAATGTATGAATGGATCTGAGGTTGAACCTAAAATATGGCAGATCTTCTTTGGTGTTAGGAACAGAGAAACAGGTTTATGTTGACTGGATAGTTATGTCTTCCCAAAGCAGAGCTACTGAAATCTGATCCTAATGTAATGATAACAGGAAGCAGGTCCATCAGATACACTGAGACATGTGGGTAGAGTCCTCATGATTGGGTTTAGCGCCCTGATACAAGAGAAGCCAGAGAAAGTTTGCTCCCAATTTTGCTACTGAAGACACAACAAATAGCCATCTATGAATCAGGAAATGGGGCCTCATTAGATAATCAAATTTGCCAACACTGTAGTCTTAAATTTCCCCATTTGCAAAATAAAGAGAAATTAATTTTTGTTTTTTTTATAAGTCATTCAGAGATGTTACTTTGGCTATTGCAGCCCAAATAGATTAAAAAAGGAAATGAGAAACAAAATCACAAGCGTTCATGGTTTTATACTCATTTCTACCCTGAGCCTTCTTCCTCCTCCACATCTGTACTTCAAAGCCGGTTGTGGATATTACAAATAATGCTTCAGAGAGTCAGTGAAAATGGTGAGATGAGAGACAGGAAAGTCAATGTTGGAAGAATGATGTGAGAAGCAGAAAGGGAAACGGAGGGGAAGATATATTCTTTCATTCAGGTTGTCTTGGACACAAACCCACATACCCACCCCCCCCACACACACTTGTGTGTGTGTATAAATATATACACACACACTTGAAACAATATATGTTAATCTACAACTGGTAATTGTTATGTTGACTCAAACAATATCTTTCTGGTTACTAGGAAAAATAAATTATTTGTGTAAATAAATGAACAACATGCTAATGCCTAATCCTGAATTTAGCCTTCAAAATTAAAGCTTTATAGAAGATTTTGCCTTAAGAAAACAAAAAACAAAAAACCTTCTATAAACATAATGTAAAGCTCTAATTTTTTTGTTTTTTTTTAAACTTTTTAACTTTAATCAAGAGAACCTTAAGATTGAGCCAAGAATGCCAGCCAAATCCTATGCTTCAAATTCTAAAGATATTTAGCGCATAAACTTTGAATAATCACTTTGTGGTTGAAAGAATGTTGAACTGCTTGTTAAGAAGCAAGGATTGAGGGACTTTCCTGCATTTTCTTCAAACTCATCTGAGCCCACAACTCCGGGATGGTTGACTTCATCCACCTGCATTTCTGTGACCCACAACCAAAATAAAAGGAGACACCCAAGAATGAAACTCATCACAGGGTAACAGCAGGATGTCTGCCTTCGCTAAGTCCCTTTCATTTACTTTTTTGTTGTTGTTCTGTATATACATTTTTTTAATTGTGAAAATATCGTACAGAGGGGTTACAATTGCATGAGCAAGGTAATGAGTACATTTCATATCAAGCATTTTGCCTCCTCCTTTGTTTCCCCTTCGCATCCCTTCCAATTCCTCCTCCCCCAACCCCTGCCCACTGCGCCTGCGCCAAAGTTGTAAAGTTTGTTTTTTGACATCACATCTTGTACATCTCATTGTTGCAGTGGGTCCACCTGTATCCCTATTTAAACAATTTGCTTTTTCCCTTACCCTCCTCAAATTATACCAACATCAAGTACAGTGAAAATGGGGGTTATACCGTGGGGAGGGACATACAAAGCAACAAAAAAATAATCTTATAAATATGTTTGCTCTTACTTCCAGCCTGCCTCAGGTATCATCGGTCTCCATGAGTTGGTATTAGTCCCCTGGAGGTGGTGACTGATCCAAAACTTCAGATGTAAACTGTTTACTTCCTTGTTTTTATCATCAAGTACACAGAGCACCTGCCATAGGTCCTTGCTACCTGGAGGGCTTCAGTATTTCTCCAATATTTTACTTCTAAAACACCATACCATATTTAAATGTACTTGAATCTTGAATCCAAAACTCTAAGAGATAGTATTTACAGTGCCCCAACTAGGAGTCAATATCTAGACGGACCTGGGTAAAATTTCTGTCATTGCTGAACTCTGCACCAAAGAACTGGTTACTTAACATAATCTTGTAAGGAGTTTTCTTGCTGGTGAAATGAATATTCAGAATAGGAATTTGGTAAGGTGCTGTGCCCCTGCACAAACAAAGCATCAGGGGAAATCAGATCCAGGGACACTGAGTCCTATGAGGGTCTCTGTGGTCTGATCCCATAGTGTGGGATAGCTAGTTTTGCAGTGTCAATGCTACTCCCTAAGTCTGGAGTAAGACCATTGGTATCTCCTGAAGACAGCAAGGAACTATTCCAGGCTTATAAAAACTGGCTGTCTGATATTTTCACTCCTCCAAATAATAAAGTAGGTTGTCAAATCTTGATATCAACCTCACTTTAACTGTCCAGAGGCCAGAGTGTAAGGGAATATTTTATAAACCATAAAACATTTAACCTCTGTGAACCACTTAAAGAACCCAGTCATTGTTGAAAAGTCTAATTAGCTTATATCAGTAGTTGTTATGAGTTCAAGGTTTATTTTTGAATGAAGAGATGAAAGAATGAATGCTCTTATCTAGCATACAAATACTTGATCAAGGGTGGTAAGACTGGTCCTCCTGTTGAAAGATGGGGAGAATAGAGTCACGAATCATCTTGTGCTGCCTACTTTACATATTTATGTCCTACTACTCCATAGTCAAGCTTTGAAAAAAGATCTAATAAATAGATACGACAACTGAGTACTATTGTCAATTTTCTAAAATGAGTCAAGTAGAATTTGGAGACAGTCCTGATGCCTAGACTTGCCCTCAAAGTGCAGGTTTTCTGTAATAGTTACCTACATTTGCTTTCCTGATGTTTAAGAAATAGTATGAATCTTTCCAACACTTTCTTTTGCATGGCTCATGATATATATGAACCTTCACTTACAGGATGGTGGACTCATGACCAGAATGTCTTGGGGTATGTTCCAGATACTGAGTGAAGTTATGAAATTAATTTATCCTCAAGATGAATCTATAGTGGATTTGAGTACAGCATGTTTCATCTCCACATCTATACATCTAAATGATCTTCTGTCTTTTATCAGTTGTCCTATTTAATTTCTGCTTGGTTTTTCTTGATTAAAACCATGTGCGCTCTTAGGAACACTTGGTTTCTGTCAATTCTCTTTAATTCAATGAGTCTGCTTCTTTTAGCAGGTCACACATTCAAACACTTATTCAAAAGCCATCAGGAAACTACACATGTGTTAAACAATATGACTGTGTCACATAGTTCACATGGCAATTCCTGGAGTGGATGTGTTCTCTCTTGAGCAGATGACTTTCTTATTTCTCATCATGGAGAACACTAAGAAAGGACAAAGATAGTCTGGAAAAGAGCCTTCTTCTCCATATTATTAAATTCTTTCAGCTTATGCTACTTTCTACTTTACATAAATGGAAGAAATAGGCAAACATAATCCTAATTAGCACTGTACCAGCAAACAGATTTTCAAATACTTAGAGATAATAGTTTCAATGGTCACTGGACAATTATTTTCCATTAAAATTTAGAAATTCAATATTCTAAGGATTTCTATCCTGGGATTGAACTGATTTTGAGGAATGTTCCTTTAAAATCTATACACTGGGCTTGAACTCTGGGCCTGCGTGCTCTTTCTGAGATTTTTGTGCTCAAGGCTAGTGCTCCACTTACAACTTTGTGTAGCTAATTCGAGATAAGAGTCTTCTGGACTTTTCTGCTTGAACTGGCTTTGAAGGGTGATCCTCAGATCTCAGCCTCCTGAGTAGCTAGGATTATAGGAATGAGCCATTGGCGCCTGGCATGATCTATGAGACCCTTAACAACAATTAACTATCAAAATGTTGGAAACAGAGCTGTGGCTCAAATAGTACAGCACTAACCTTGAGCAAAAAAGCTTATGGACAGTGCCCAGGCCCTGAGTTCAAGTCCCAGAACAGCACACACACACACACACACACACACACACACACACACTCCATAAAACTAGAAGGGGAGAACTATTTAGGATGAGGAAGAGTCAGCAGAGGTGATTATAAGGGAGGGGTCAAAGAGGGTGATGGGAAGGAAAATATTGTCAAAGTATAATATACACATATATTAAAATGCCATAATTGAGCTCATTATTTTATATAATTAATACAAGCTTCTATTCTTTAAAAAGGGCAAAAGGGGTATATATATATATATATATATATATATATATTTTTTTTTTATTTCTCAAATGAAAAACCAATAACTTTGTTTCAATAAATCATACCAAGGATATAAGCATGTGTGGGCATGCCAGAAAAATGCATCATAATCAATTACTGAGATAACCTTATGTATCTTTTCCTCATTACTAAAGTTTCAGATAACATTAATGATCTCCAGGACAGGCTGATAGACATTGCGTTTTTTGATTACTCTGTCTTATCAAGAATAATGGCTTTGGATGAAAGTGCATAGAATTGCTGATATAGAAGACATTTTTTATGTTTTAACTACATGCCCGTTCAGATTGCACTTAGGTGTTATGGGAGAAATTACCATCAGGCTAATGGTTTTTCCTATATTGATCATTAGTACCTCTCCTGAATTTTTTCACTAATGAAACCCACATCTACTCCTCGAGAGAATAATTATAATTACTATAGAAGATTTGTTTATCCTAATAAGATTATATTGTTAAAATTTGATATGCTTCTTCTAAATTCTCAGACACTGACTTCATCTTCTAGCTCTGGCTCCCTGTGAGATCCTCAGAGATTTTCCAGGAAGGACAAGCTATCACTTTTCAAGACTAAGTCTGAAAAGGAACATAATTACTCATTAACGTGTTCATAAAGTGACATTCTCCATGTGTACTCTATTTGCTTGCTTAATTTCTTAATGACATATTCATTTTTATTAATCTTTGAGTAACTGACTAATGTATTTTGCAGGGTATATATTTATTCAAGTGTATTTGGATCAATGTAATTTTTATATACTTCAGATGACCGAACCATGTGCTAGGCACATGTTCCAGGCTTCTGTGAAATATCAGTGTCTACAACCAACATATAATCACTGTAGTAATGATTATTGAGCAACTTTATCCTCCATATTTACTCACCAGTAATAACTGTGTGTACAGAAAAATTTATAGAACACCCCTTAGGTAAGTGCCCCTGGAATTTAAAAAAATGATGGAGGAGTCCATGGAGGAATTTACAGATAGAGATAGAGGCAACTAATAGTTCAAACAATGCATTAAGATCTGTAGTAGCTGTGTCAGCCAAGGGAAGGAGCAGAGCAAAAGGAACAGGCAACTGTTGGATGCATCCTTGAAAAGTATTGCTTAAACCAGGCTGGGTGCAGGGGCTCATGTCTGTAATCCAAACTACATGGGAGTCTTGAGACTGGGAGGATTGTAGTTTGAAGGAAGCCTGAAAAAAAATCATTCTCAAGACCCCATCTTAGCCAATAAATGGCTAGGTGTGGAGTCATCGGCTTGAAATCCCAGCTATGCATGAGTAGGAACATCATGTGGTTCATACTAGCCTTGATGAAATCAAGACCCTATTTGGAATAAAAGACTAAAGGTATCGGTTCAAGTGCTAGAGTGCCTGTGTAACAAGCATAACATCCTCAGTTTAAACTCTAATGAATGTACTTTCCCGCAAAGGAAATATCACTATTTCTCTTCCCTTATCTTTTGTAAACTGCTTTGTTTTATAGATTCATGGATTGAGTTCAATAAACAGATAAGCAATGCTATAATAGGTAAATTTTAAAAAATAAGGATTTCAGATTTTTTTAAAGAGTCAATTATTATTCATTAAGAATAAACTACCGTTATTTTCCCAAAACATAGAGCTGGATTTCAATAAAAGTTAATAAAATATGGCACAATGTCTAGTAAGACACAATTCACATAGAAGATTAGTTAATACAAGATTACAATGTTTTGATGTTTCAGCAGTCACTTTACAATAGTTGTATAGAGACTTATGTTGAAGTTTGATTCATTCTGACCCCATTTTGTATTCATGATAATACAAAAATGCAATAGGAAAAACCTTTAGAATAACCAGTTATCTAATTTTATTCATAAAGCTTGGGACTTCAAAGTCCCATAGAAGATGATGAAAATAGATTTTCTTTTTACTTTGGTCAGTTGACTATGATCTGATGATTTCTTCATTTCTATATTTGAAATCCTTTGAAGTAGGTATATACTTAAAGCCTAACATTAAAAAATAACTGTTATTTAGCAATATAATTCAAGAATAGTTTTCTTTTCTGACTAAGATATAGTTTATTGTATCAAATTTAAAGGTTACTTTATAATGGTAATTTTTAAAAAGACTATTTAAACTACTTTGGGTACTTCCTATCTCCTCCAAGTAGAATTTTGTTTTTTTGCCACACTTTGCTTAAATATTTTTTTCTTATTTTGGGTGTCAGTACTGGGGCTTGAACTCAGAGCCTAAGTGCTGTCTTTTAACCTTTTTTTACTCTCTTTCCACTTCAGCCATAACTCTACTTCCAGCTTTTTGCTGGTAATTTGAAGATAAGATCCTTATGAGCTTTCATACCTGGTCTGGCTTCAAACTGCAATCCTTAGATCTCAGCCTTCTGTGTAGCTAAGATTATACAGTTTTGAAAGAATTACAGCATAGAAGAAAAGCTGCTCTTGAACCATATCTTCATCTATTGCCTCGATTGCAGACATGTGGATTTAAAGATCCCTTCGGTCAACATGCTAACTGTATATCTACTGAGTACATTTAGCCTTCGGCCATCTTTTCCTGTTGCAATTTGAGATTGTGCTGCCTTCAGCATCAATCTCTGACTGTGGGATTGGAGAGGGAAAACCTCCTCATTCATTTTAAATGCCCTACACCTTAAGTAGTCTTAGAGGAAAAAGAGTACAAAATAGGGGAGTGATGGAAAGAAGAGTTGTTCTCTATAAATTAATCAAATAAAGGAGTTATTGAGGATCATAAAGAATATTAGTCTCCTGTTCAGAAGTAGTTATGGAAAAGAAGAGTCAAATAGAGAGAGAGCAATGGCTCTTTGCATTCATCAGAGATGATTGGCAAATCATGTGCTTAGAAATACAGAAAGCCGCTAGCCCAGCTCTTCCTTTTAACTGATAAGGAAGCCATGAGGAGCTATTTTGGCAGCACCAGAGGGCTGACTGGCTTACTAACTTCAAATCTGATTGCCTCTAGTAATGACAGACAGTATCCTCAACTGGAGGCCCACCAGTGGGTTTCAGAACATTCTGGGACACCCTGATATGACTTCAATATTGTTATGCTAATTTGTCTAGATAAAGGGCACCTGGCTTTCAAAGACTTCTCAAAAGGATCTATGACTCAAAACTAGTTAAATCTATTAGACTGCAGCTAACTGGCTAATCAGCCACATTCCAAAATTAAAAAAAAATCTATCCCAAAACATGAAATTATTGCTAAGAATCAAAGTGACAACAGAAGTTGCACACGTTATTTTGATTTTATAGTATAATCAGGACACATTCCTCTTCAAATCATACATTATTCCTAAGTGGTCTAAAAAAGCCTTATGTCAGAAATTAGGCCAAAAGATATCATAAAGAAGTGAAACATCTCATTGCAGTCTGAAACTAAAGTTTATAATTTTTTTTTGAGATTAATAGTGGTTTGCTTTATTTTTTCAGAGAGCAAGAGTTTGGGTAAGTCTCAGTCTAGGTGGTTCTCTGGTTCTCTTTTATTTCCTCCTTTTTTTGCTAGGGATAAGAGATTTCAATGTTACTCTCCTCACTACTGGGATTACCGGGATTGTAATAAACCCTTCATGCAGATTTTTTTCTTCCATATTGTTATTAACTATCAATTATTCAGAGGGGATATATCATGGAATCCCCACACACCTGTTCAGAATCTTCATCAGATTGACCCCTCCCCTCCTCCCCCTCTCCCCCCCCCTTCTTACACTTGTTTTCCTACAATCCCCACTTCCCCTTCCCCAGTTTTTAGTGAAAAAGATCTTGGATGTGAGTTAGGCTGGCAGTTATATGCAGATGTCAGGAGATGTCAGCTGCTGCTTTCCCAAGTACCTTCACCAGAGACCAACAACTACCCTGAAGACTGACTTTCACCCATGTGTCAGATGGTGTTCTAAAAATTTGGTATTGTGTGTCTATTGTGCAAATTCTGTATATGTTTCTATGTTATGAGCATGAGCGTGAATTGAGGATTTCAGACTCAGATGACTTTTCCAGTCTCTGAAACAGTGTACCAGACATCCTTCAAGCCACCATCCCCATGATTAATATAAGAAATTCCATGATTTCCCATAGGTCTCCTAACCACATGGTAAATGATTTCTTAAAAAGTACAAACAAATGGTGGGATAATTGGCTCTGTGAGCCGTGTGGATTAGATGAACTCTTCTGAACTCTTATCTGAAAGTCAAATTGGAAGGTCAGTAAGATGGTTGTGGAGGTTACACACAGAAGGAAAGGGCAATCCTGGGGCTCTGCAGAGGCTGTTGGCCAGGTGCCAGACGAAGTCAAAAGGAGACCTTTCATGGCTCAGTGGTTACCAAAGTGCAGTCTCCTATCACAGCATCAGCAGCACCTGGGGACTTGTTAGAAATGCACACTGCCCACCACAGAGTTTGTGAGTAAGAAGCTTAGGGGTGGGCCTAACACTGGTTTAACAAGCCTTCTCCATGATTCTACAGGTGCACACGAACTCCATTCATTTGGGTTCACCTCTGGGGGCTTTGCCAGCACAGAGGCTGTGTTTTATGACTGGCACTTGTCCATCAGCTATGACATTACATGGTCCAATCTATTAACCCAAGAAGGTGTTTTTCAAATTGAGAGTGGTGGTTGGGTACACCTTTGCATAGGTATTTATTTTATCTCCTCTTTATTTAGAGTTTGGCCTTCTTTGGACCCTGAATCTGACTAACTCTTACCAAACACAAAATCCTGGCTGAGGAATGAACAAAGCATTAGAAAAAACATTAAGAAAGATTACTTATAGGACGTTTCATCTGTTTTATTATTAGAAGGGTATTCCTCTAGCATTTTTTTGTGTGTTCACTGAAACATAGTCTTTCCAAATCTGCCCTTCTGAATTGATTTTAATTTGACCATATTTTTAAAACACATGTATCAAATACCTGAATAATCTAAGTGGTTGAATATATGTAAAACAAAGCTGGGTGTGGTAGCTCATGTTTGTAATCCTAATTTCTCAAGAGGCTGAGAGGTGAGGACCACAGTTTAGAGCTAGCATGGGCAGGAAAGTCAGTGAGACTCTTATCTCCAATTAACTGTCAAAAATGCTGGAAGTGAAGCTGTGGTTCAAGTGGTCGAATGCTAGCCTACAGCAAAAAGAAGCTCAGACACAGTGTCCAAGCCCTGTATTCAAGCCCCAGGACCAGCACACACCCCTATCCATACCCCACACTAATTACTCTCTGATCCAGAGAGATTTCATCTCCAGCTATTTATTACAATTGCCCATGGAGTTTTTATTTTTTAATACCAATTTCATCTTATGAATTCCATCTCAGGAGCTGGGGTTGAAAAAACACGCTACTCTCACGCTACTTCCAGAGTTTAGCTATACTGAGTGGCAAAAGCATTTTGCTTCTGCACAATTTCCAATGCTTCTATGGTTAAGTTACAGTAATTCTGTCAATGATCCGTGACAGTCATTCCCTTCAAAAATGAAGTCACTGATCATAAGTTCCCCTAAAACCTTTTTTGACATCCTTATTTGGTAGAAGCCAAATGTTCAGCAAATGAAAGCTGATGTGACAGATGCCCAGGTGGGTGTGTCTGCAGGAGGCTCTGGAGAGTATGGAGTCCTGTGAGCAAAGGCTTGAGGTAGGGAGGGTAAGGAAAGAAGTGCAGAGAGCAGCCTTGACAGGGACTCCTTCCAAGCTCCCTCTGTATTGAGATTCAATAGGAGACCATTAATAACAAGATTTCAGACCTTAATGCTGGTGCATTTTAAGAGCACATAAGTAATGGTCTAGATCATACAGGTTTCCAAGAAACTTAAAATTGAGGGTAGGAAGAGGTTGAGAGAGGAGCAGAGGAAGATGCATCAGGGATATCGTGCACAAATCAGTGCACACTCATTAAGCTGCGCGGAACAGACACTGAAGGAAACTTTTAAATGAGAAAAATGTAGGAGAGTGGAATTATTAGAGAGATTTGAAGGACATACATTGGTTTGGGACATTTTAACTACAACTCATAGCTTTCCCAGTCCTACCGTATGAATTTGATCTCTGTAGCCTAAATGCATCAACATAGCATAGTATCTGAGATAGTTCATAGTGTGTTCTAAGTAAACTTTCAACAATGATGTCTTTAGGCATTCTTCCACAATTTTCTCATCCCATATCTGCATTCTCCATATCTGTACTCTAAGGTTTAGTGAAGCCATTTTTTCTAGATAAGCTAATCAACTTCATTGCAGTTTATCTTTGTTCTGCATCTTCTTAGGCTACATGAGCTGGCTTGAATCCCTGTTTGGTCTTCATATTTTAGTTCCCAATTCAAATATCACCTCCAATGATAAAGCTTCTTTGTTTTTAGGTAACAATATTTCTAGGTTGAAGATCCTTGTTTCTAGATAACCTAATGTTACCCAAACTCATCTACATAACACTAACCACTCTGACAGTATTATCAACATAGAAAGTTGGATTTTATTATGAAAAAAAATGTTGCTATAGTCAACTACTATTGATGATCCTTTTCCCACCAGTCTGAGGGCTCTGCAATTCTGAGTACAGAGAACCTGTCTTTTCATGTCTTAATTCCCACTACTTTGAGTGGTAGAACTTTGGCTAGTGGGCACTCTAAATGTTCATTGAAGATTGTTGTGGAAAATACCCTTCGAAACAATTCATGGTGGTAGACTTCATCCTCATAATGAATCTTTCTTACTATAAATTGTAAGGTCTATGAGACATTTTGTTTTAGAGTTTATGTCACTACAGTAACAGAATTCTAAGCAGTGAAACTGAAAGGAAAGTCAAAAATCTCCTTAATCCTGTGTTAAATATGGGATGGAATCTTTGTAAGAGTGTTATCCCTTCCCCTCCCCTACCTGGCAAAGAATAATTCTATCTTCTAAATCCATCCTATGGCTTTATACAGGCATTACATATCCATTGGTTGAGAAAAGCTTTTCATATTTTCCTCTAGGTTATTATGTTTAACGCACATGTTTTGAGAGTATCCAGCAATATGGAATTGGTAAACAAACACTGTTGTAAAATACTCTGCATCTCGGGAAAGACAAATCAAGCTGAATGATTACCAGAGAGAAAATCCACAAAACCACCAACAGTGTCTGCCTTAGGTGCGTGTGGATACATGTGGCCAGATGCTATGTACCGCATAATGCAACTCAACTCATCAAGCTGCTGAAATACCTTAACGATTTCAACAGCGTTTGCAGGACTTGCTGCTTAAAGTAAGATGTGACTGGAGTGGATTTTTCTAAGGGCTCTAGATGATGGATAGGCTTAAGGAATCTCCTTGTGTTGAGATTACAGTGCATTTGAAAACTTGACACTTCAGCCTTATTAGTCCACAAGAAGCATGGCAGTTTTTAGCAATCCTATTTATCAAGGGCAAGCAGATTATTAAAACCTTCTAATTATTAAAGCAGAGCAATCAATCTAGTAATATTCCATTACCTAGCTCTGTGTCCTTGAGAAAATGTTGAGAAACTGGGGCTAAATCTAGACAGTCTAAATGCCACTTGTTTGGGCTAGAACTTGATGGGATTGAAGTATTTCCTGTCCTCTGTCAATGAAGACAATGTTACTCATTTCCTCTCTGGAGTTCCACTAGCGAGAAAACATTATGTTTTTCAGCTACTCGGTAAGCCATGAATACAGCTTTAGTGCTGATATCAAATTGCCTTTCACTGGCTGGAAATGGCACTGACACAGGGACTTGGGAAGGATAATATGAACTTTGATAATGTATCAAGGTCTGTCAGGAAGCCTTATTTCTCACCTCAGAACCAGAGAAGAAAATTGACAATGTTTCTGTGATCCTTCTGGTCTCATCTTCCAAGATAAAAGGAATAGAAAAATCTATGTTGCCTTTGTGTGTGGTAGTACACTGGGAGACTGAGGCAGGAGGATTCCAGTTTGAGGTTAGCCTGGATCACACAGAAAGACACTGACTCAAAACAACAACAGAACCCAGGCAGCATGTTGCTCTCTGAAGACCATCTTTGGAACTTAACACTGCGTCCAGCAGGTCACCAAGGGGCCCGGGTCTAGCAATGACAGCTGATTGGAGCTCACACACTGTGCCTGCTCAGCAGCCTGGTTTTTGTCACTGCCAGTTTCATGATATGATGGTACATTGCAGTAGAATGCTTAACAACCTTCTAGGATGTCAATGAGATTAAAAATAATCATGATACTGAATGATGTATAATGATGATGAGAATACAGTTATTATCAATCATTTCATGGGAAGGCTTTAAAACACACACACACACAATTTCATCTGATTTTTCAACAATATGTTAAGTAAGTGGATTAAATCCTTAATGCAGAAGAAAAAGGGAAAGCTAATAGAACCTAACATCCTCTTCTATAAACATTTATTCAGCGCCTACTGTGTGCTAGGAATTATTGTTGGGAACAAAACACAACACAATAGCTTTTTAGTTGTGGGGAATAAGTAGATTATCAGTATGACAAATTTAGGAGAAGAAACATATAGGTATAGCATAGTTACAGAGGGTGGTTAAAAAATGTAAATCTACATCTGGGAGAATCTTCACTAATAAGCTGCATTCACCAATAAGGAAAACTTCAATGGACTGAGGATGGCTACCTCCGACTAGTGAGAATATGCCTACAGGGTGTGAGGATCAGGGGGGAGGCCTCAATGCTTACTGAGAAGGCCTTCTGAGCTCACATCATTGCTCAGTCAGCCCAGCCCAGGTCTCACTGGTGTCTTCCACACATCCCAGCTACTCTCCAATCAGTCAATTGTGGCTCATAATCATGAATCAATCAGGGCATGATTATTTGGCATGAAGGGGAGAAACTTCAGTGACAAGGCCTTCTATATAGATGTAATGATTGGACAGAAGCATAGAAGAAAAGACAAAGAATTGGATTTAGGCAAGCAGAAGAGGAGGCCACGTTATTCCAAGCAATGTGAAGGCTGCAGAGTTTAGGGTGGGATGAAGATAGGACAAAAGTAGCAGATGTCAGAGGTGAGGGTTCCCTACTGTCAGCTCTATTACCTCTCTCCTTCTCCCCTCTTCCTCTCCCTCCCCTGAAATGTAAAACTCCTCCAGGGCTTGACCAAATTGTCCTTGTCTGTCTACTGCTCTGCTACAATGTACCTGTGTGCTTTATTTCTCTCTTAAGTACCAGGATTCTCCCCTAGGACCAAACACACCAGGAATGGAAGATTTAAGAATGATTAAATAAATTAATAGATTCATTTTTTTAAAATGGTGGGTAAGCAGGCTCGGTGGTTTATACTTGTAATGTCAGTACTTTGGGGAAATTGAAACAGGAAGATTGTGAATTCATGGATAGCTTGGCTATATAGATTTTGTCTCAACACAAACAGACAAACAAACCAACCTTCGTAACCCACCACCCAAGGAAGAAAAGACTAGTCCTCTCCAAAAAAGCTGAGAAACGGATGATAAATAATCCTTGGAACAAAATAATGCAAGGGCACTCATTCCTCATCCTCAACTCACTTCCTTTTCTTCTTAGTTGCTTGCAAGTCAGGCTTTTCTTCTGTGACTCAACACTGATTTAATTGAACCCAATTTATAATTTCCATGCCAATAGTGCTATGGAAAAAATGCTAATCCTTAATCCATTGCTGTCTTTGACATTGCCATTTCTTTCTATGGCTCTTCTGAAGACAGCAAACATACGTTTATAGCTACTTGGTTTTTGTACACAGCACAGATTGTCTACTTGAGGCATTCCGTAAGTCTACTTCTGAAGGAGAGAAAAGGCCCCACGGTCACCATGTTTTCTCACAGCCTTCGTGACTTTCCTAAGTTTCTTCTCTTCCTACAATGACTTGAATGAATATTACCATTTCTTCCTGGGCTAGGCTAACATTTTCTTTCTTAATTTGCCACTTTTATTAGAGGAAAATATTTGAGATATTTCTCAGACGTATTAGCTCCCATTGTATTGGAAACCAATCTGTGAAATAAATATTTTGAAAATGCTTTGACTAAATTTGAGGATTATCTACCAACTATGGATTTGGACTCAGATGTTGTGTGATTTGGGCAAACACCAGAAGTTGGAGGCTTGGTGTGTGTCTAGACTTGTTGAAAATTCAATGAAGAAATGTTGGTAAACAAAACATGATATAAATGTGCAGGGTTGATATTTTCCTGGCATCTGGTATCTTAATTTAAAAATCCTTTCAAGCAACCTAATTAAATCTGTTTGGCAAAGACCATCTACACCTTGAAAAACAGTTTTCTTTAATATAATGAGTATTTATAACTACACTATTGGCTTGGGCACAGTTATATTCTCAAGTTAAAGTGAAAATATCTCAATCCCTCATATCCCTATAATTATTGTGTATTATTTTCTAAACCTGGATCATTAAGATCCTTGGAATATTTACATAATTTTCTTCTTCCTTACTTCTTGGCTTTGGTAGGCAAAACAAAGTCAGAGAATAAAGACTTAGCCAATTTCTTGTCCCTTCCTGAGAAAAAAGGTAGAAAGAATAATACCATCATTGTCAATTGTGAGACCTGTGATTTATTCTCTTGTTATGTTCAACAGATTGGCTTTCATTCAGGCTAAGATCTCACTTTATTCCATTATGTCACTCTAGGAAGAACAGTGTCTTCCAATATTTGATTGATATTTAATCACTCATTCGTCATTTGTCTATTTGTAGGGTTTAGCAGTTTCTTGTGATGTTGGTTCATTTTATTTCCCTTAACGATATCCAAACTAACAATACTATCTTCCTATCTTCCTATGGTGAACCTATTCGATATTCAAAAATGGAAATGATTACTTGGCCTTTTCATTACAATTTGCAACCATTAAGACTATTTAAATAGATCTAAAAATGTCTTAAGTAAATATTGAGAGAAATCAATGATAATATCAGAATCCTTCAAATTAAGTCCCCCCCCATCATTAAACTTATTTCTAAGAAGTACAATCTTCAAATTCTTAGTAGTGGCTAGTCATAGTCATGCCTATTGCAAACTTGTCTCAAACATTTAAAATTTACTGCTTTTAGTTATGACAATTAAAAGAGGCAGGTGGCTTATGAATAAATAATGAGGTAAGATTCAGAAATCTTAAGTGTCTTGCTCTAGAGTGCACAGTGTAGGTCTGTTTAAATTCAACGTCACTGTAAACCGGACTTAACTAGTCTATAGAAATTAAAACTAGGCTGGGAGGGTGGCTCAGTGGTAGAGTGCTTGCCTCACAGGTATGAGGCCTTGGGTTTGATTCCTCAGTACCACATAAACAGAAAAAGCCAAAAGTGTGGCTGTGGCTCAAGTGGTAGAGCACTAGCCTTGAGCTGAAGAGCTGAGGAACAGCGCCCAGGCACAGAATTCAAGCCCCATGACCGACAAAAAAAAAGAAAAGAAAAAAAAAAGAAAAGGAAACAAAGAAAAACAAAGGAAAATAATGGAAATAAAAAAGAAACCAGGGAAAGTGGGAAAAAAAGTGAACTAACTTCCAGGATAAGATACAATAATAAAAAATGTCCTGTTATAAGAAATGATGGTGGCTACAACTGCTGTAGCATGGGTCAAAGCAACAAGGGGCAAGTGATTGTTTATGACAGTTGCATTTTCCCTAGATTAAAGCAAACCAGTGACTTGAGAATTACTTTTCCTGACTCTGTTTTGAGTCTTTTACAGAAGATCTTGTTGTGAGGTGGAGTGGAAGCTTTATTTGGGGTATATTAACTCAAGTCTAGTAGTGAGATCAGCCACAATTGTTCTTCTAACACCCCTTACTATTGATGGCAGATAGCACTCCAGAGTATAATTTTGTAAAAGCAATTTGAGTACAAACATTCAAAACAATGTGACTCAGGTCTAGGTGCTATAATTCCAAGAAACATCATAGAATCAACTTGACAGAGTAAGTGGCCTATGTACTCTAATGTTATATATATATATAATGTCAAAAAGCAACAAAAGGTGCATTTAGGGTATGTGGAAATCTGCTTTCAGGTTCATAACAGAGATTTTTTTTGGCGGTTCTCTGGGTGGAAGGTAGATGTGTGTGTGTGTGTGTGGTATAGGCTATAGGTGATAACACACACTCATGGCAGGCAAACCTGGTATTGTATTGTATAGCATAGATTGGTAACTGAATTTGGCCCCCTACGCCTCACTTTTCTCTGTAAAATGGGTAAAATAATTGTCCTGATCTTTTGGACAGTATGGATAATTATATAAAATAATTCATTAAAAGAACTTATTTTAATGAGTGTCATTAATGGATGCTACTGATATCCTATTCTGAAAGGTACAGAGCCAGCAGATGAGGTTCCTTGCTTGACATGCTGTGGGTATGGTGGTATGTTCTGCCAAGAAAATACACTCAACATAGAGCTATTTTCCTGGAAAAACTCATGGTCCTTAGGGGCTTAGGATTTCTACACAACTAAAAGGTAGTCAAGTGGAGGCCATGAATTAGGTTTTCCTAGAGAAAGACTATGTCTTTTTTCCTTTCTTTTTAGTTCTCCACCTGTTTTAAATATTTTTGCTTTATTCAAAAAGTTCATTTTCTAATGGGCTGTACTTATTTCTAAATTTGGAGATATTCCTGCCAGTTATAATATCCTGCTTCATTTTAGCCAAATTATCACCAAACATAGGTAGTTAGGGTAAGCATTTTGAACTACCAGATGGACAAGAACAAAAATCATATCTGCAAACATTCGAATCTCTTAGTGCCAATTTGATCTTTATAAATTACAAATTATGTTTCTAAGTACAAAAAAGCTAAATTACACAAATGTTAGCTAAACATTTACATTTGGTATGTGCATTTAACAAGTAATTTCCTCACTCCCCAAATATTTATTTTTGGTATCCTGCTAGCTTTTTATGGTCTGTCTACTCTACTTAAAATCTGCTCAATTTATATGATCAGTAAATTACTTTTCCATAATTGCTGTAATTACAGTCTTCTTCATATGTTCATACTTGTTTCTCAGGATTCCATGACAGGAAAAGATTTGTGATGAAATCCAGATACACTACAAGAATTTAGGAAACAATGAAAACATGTGCTACCATTCACAACCATATTATCAAATGACTATTTATAAATTAGCATGTACCCTAATTAGGAAGTTTTCTAAGTAAAAATGTTTTAGCTTTAAAATGTCTTCATTTGATTCTCATGAGGAATGGGGGGAGGTCTCCTAATTGTTCATGTTAAAACATAACAAGGAAGCAGGGTACTGGGTGGCTCATGCCTATAAACCTACCTATTCAAGAGTCTGAGATCTGAGGATCATGGTTTGAAACCAGCCTGGTCAGGAAAGTCCCTGGGACTCGTATCTCCAACTAACTACACCAAAAGTAAGTTCAAGTGGTGGAATACTAGTCTTGAGCACAAAAGCTGAGGGATGATGCCCAGGCCCTGAGTTTGAGCCCTAGGACAGGGAAACACACACACATGCGCACGCACACGTGTGCTCTCTCTCTCTCTCTCACACACACACATTTATATTTGTATGTATAAAACAATAGCTAAAAGAAATAAAGAACCTTACATGTGGCTACTGAGAATACCAACTGGCATCAGCTTCCAGCTGATTTGTTATACTGAACAATACCACATCTACAGTTATCTTGAAATAGGGTCTTACTGTGCAACCAGGGTGGCCTCAAACATGCAATCCTTTCTCTGCCTTCCATTGAGTTCTGGGCTTACAGGTATGCATTCCATGTTTAGTTACACATTTTTTTTTTTTTTGCCGGTTGTGGGGGCCTGAACTCTGGGCCTGGGTGCTGTCCCTCGGCTCTTCAGCTCAAGGCTAGCGCTCTACCACTTGAGCCATAGTGCCACTTCCGGCTTTTTCTGCTTATGTGGTGCTGAGGAATCGAACCCAGGGCCTCAGGCATGCAAGGCAAGCGCTCTACCACTGAGCCACCTTCCCAGCCCCTAGTTACACATTTTTTTTACTTAGCTATCATCCTTCTAGGAATCTACTCCTGCAACACAAAAATACTTATCCCCATGTTAATCATTGTAACAATATTTGTGATAGCATAATATTAGAAACAATACTTACAAGGTCCCATAACCCAGCTGTGATAAATGTGAGGAAAATCTCTATAAACTGATCTGGCATGATTCACAAAATTTAATGACAAGGGCAAAGAATAAATGTGTATCTAAAGGTTGCTTAAGAAATTGTAGGACACTATTGTCCTGGTAAGAAAAGGGGGATATTAGCAAATGTACATGTCTCTGTTCATTTGTGCAAGGGTACAAGGAAGAAAAAGTAGCAACTATAGAGATGAAGCACCCTACAGCAAGTAGATCAGAAAAGCATAGGAAGAAAAGGGTATGGCCTGGGTAATTCTATATAGGATAGAGGAGTAACTGGAAGGCACTATTGGCAAAATAAGCATTTATAAATTGATACATGTACAAATCATGGGAAATAAGTAGTTGGGAAGAAATCAGATCCATTTTTTGATGGGAGTATTCCAATGACTATACATTGAAGGAAAGAGAGAAGTGTAAAATCACCATGATACAAATACTACATTAACAACTACCAAAGATGAGCAACTCTTATGGATGCTAACCAGTATCTTGGCCAAAGATGAGGGGAAATGGAGGGTTAGCCTGGATGTTCACTGTTTTCCTGTCTTGGGCTGTTGTGTGCTACTATACAGATGGCTCCAAATTGGGGAATTTCTAAAGAGCTCATGTATTATTGGCTTATGTTTTGGGAGTTGAGGAGATCCTAAATGGAAGGGCCAGGTCTAGGGTAGGGCTCCATTCTTTCATAACACTGTAGAGGGAGCATCACCATAGCAAAAGAATGAGTGACAGAAGAGAAGATACTGAACTCCCCTCTGTAGCAGATTCATTCCTAAGCTAATGACATTCCCCAGGCATGAGGCTCACTCACTGAACCTAAACACCAGCCATTAGGTCCCGCCTCCAATCACTATTGGCAACACATGAACTTTATGGAACATATGTTTCCAACATGTGAACTTTATGGAACATATTCAAACCATAACAGCCCCTTAAGAAATGAAACAAGTAGGGAAAATAAGTAGTAACTTTGCAATGAAGATATTTAGCAGATACTAAGGAACGTCAGAGATGATATAAATTGAGAATATTCCAAATAATGACCAGAGTTCATTCAAACTTCAAGGTCATAGAGGACAAGAAATGTGAAAACCTGTCACAGCTATGGATGAACCCAAAAAGACCTGACATGGAACTGCATAATAAGTCCTGGTACATGATAAAATCATGATTGATAACAAACTAACTAGCAGAATAAGGTTTATTGTTCATAGTATCATGTCAATGCTAATTAGTACAATGCTAGGGCTGGAACTGGAGTTGTCTATTATAGTATGGCTACATGCATATGATATTAATATTAAATAAGGTGAATGATACATATGTGCGAACTCTATCTTTTAGCAACTTTCTTATAAGTTGAAAAATATTTCAAAAACTACAATTTCAGGTACATCAAAGTTAGGAGATGACCATTTATAAGGTTACTTTTTTAACATACTTCTTGGACTACAAAGTGTCTGTTAAACTTCATGTGTATATATTAAACCTTTGTTAAGTAAGAAATTTCGAATTTGGAATTTTATTCATGCAGAAGTGAGGTTAGTTAAAAGTACCTTTGAAAATAATCATCAAAGAAGATCACATATGTTCAGAGGGATGCTAGGATTTCTAAATGAAATTGAGAAACAAAATGTCATAGTAATGAAGACTCATTTCTATTTCCGAAAGCATAAAAATATCCTGTGTGGTACATAATCTTGTAGCTCATAGGCATCCAATAAAAAGTCAACCTGCAAAGTTAAAAATATAAAAATCATTCCTGCCTGTTTGAAGGCAATAATTTTATGTTAGTGTCCCTGCTTACTCAATCAGTACAGATCATTGTGTTTGCCTGGGTAAGTAAATAGAGAGCTTCTACCATGAAGTATCCCAAGAAGCCTGCTCTCCTGCTACTACCATAGCTGATTGTTTTGTTGTGGTTTTTGTTTTTGTTTTTCTCTGTTGGCAAAAGAAATTAAGGATCAATTGTGAAATTAATTAGACTTTTGTTTGTTGTCTAAGGAAGCTAAATTTATCAATCTGCAGCTCCAAATATCAATAGTTAAGGTGTCCAGATATTAATCATAAGGTGTCTGAATGGAACTCTAACTTAAAGTATTTTTATCTTACACATTAAAGGCTGATGGGACAAATACCTATTGAACACAGGCAATCAGATGTCCAGGGATCAGACTAAAATGACTAGGCATCAATGTATGATCCAGCAGAATTAAATCTAGAGAAATGCAGGAAAAAATGCATTATAATATATGCTAATTCCACAAGTACATTAAATATATCCTAAAATTAAGTTCTCCAAACAGAATTCAAAGGAAATATAATCATTATTCAACAAAATTCATTGTCATATTTTTTAAATGTTGCCTGGCTGCTTTTAGATGGTTTGAAATTTTGATCACAAAACCCCAAACTCCCATGTGTGTTAAGAAAAAAAACAAAACATGTAAATCTTCACGAAGAGACGAGAAGACAACAGAGCCCATCGGCTCAACGTCTGATCTCAGCCAGATGTTGCAACCTCAAATTACTGTTCAGGCTCGACCTTTCCTCTCACTTTGTTTTGGCAGCTTCCCAAAGAGGGACAGGTGGTTTTAGGCCCTTTTCTTGGGTTACAGATCAAATAATATTTCATGGTTTTCACCTTTAATGGGCTAAGCAGAAGGCACTTGACAAAAGTCACAACCGAGGTTTGGAGAAATAATTTATACTCTAGGGCATTCTTAAATCAGGAGCCTGGCCATATGAAATTCAAAAACCAAAACGAAAGAGTAGCTCACTCTCCTTGGAATGTGGCATTGCAAAAGCTGCATCATGCACATTTCTCTTGTTTTTTGGTGGGAGGAGGGGGCTCAGAATCCAGAAATCAATGGACAGGGTGTATTGCTGTTTTCCTGTTGAGTTTTCATTGGTGACAATTGTACCACCAGGACTTGAAATGTCAGAGGCTGCTTTCTGAAACAGGCCATTCTTCCCATTGAAAAAAATGAATGCCCTTAGGGTTTTTTGTTTGTTTGTTTGTTTCCATGAACAGATTTCATGCCTCATCTTGAAATTCAGAACTTGGAGACAGCCAGAAATAAGCAAAGTAACACTAGATTCCAGGCATGGAAAAAGTCAAAACCAAGAGGAAGTGAATTTCCTCTTGAATTAACTGCAATCATACATTGTCACTGGACATGATAAGTAAGAGTATCCCTGATCAGTCTGAAACAAAAACTAAAACAAAAACATTTAGGGTGGAAACAATCAGGCTTTTGTTGACTCTCATGGTGCATATATATATATATATATATATATATATACACATTGTATCTGCACATGATTAGAGGGGCTGAGGAATACAGATACAGGCTAATTTGGGAAGTATGCATTAGTGAGCAGGCTGTTCAGTGTTTAAAAATCTATGGGTGAAGCACTACTTCCCAAGAAAGGAATAAGGAGGCACCGGTGTAAAGTCAGGAGAGAGAACCCTGGGTACAATCTATCAAGATGATTATGGAAGTTGGCCACAGAGCCCCTTGGGCCATGGAACTCCTCCAGTATTTCTGGCATTTTGCCTCCTGTTCCAGGGACATAAAATAGGAATTTTCCCTCATTGGACATTTCCATGTTTGGTTCCTACTGCTTCTCAAACTCAACAGGCCCTAAAATGATTACAGAAATTTGTCTCTACTCTTCTCTGAACTAGCTTCTGTATTTGCTGACAGCACCATCCTTCTCTCCAGGGCTTATCTCTGTCACATCTGATACATTTCCTTCTTAGCCTTCACCTGTAGTCACCTCTGTCTACACATTGAGTCCTATAAATATTTACGTGCAATTCTCCCATGTGTTGTCTTCCTCTCTTTGAGGCCATGCCTTGATGGCCTATCTGGTCTTGTTGGCAATACTTTTCTCACTGGCAATACTCCACCTGTAATCCATCCTTCACTTAACTGCCAGATTACTACTGAGATTATGTCATTCCTTGTTTTTTATTTTTTAAACAGCCTTGTGGCTTGTCATTGCCTGTAAGATAAAAGGAAGTCAAGTATTTAGCCTGACTTTTCAAATCCCATAGTCCAAACCTGATCGATCTTCCCTCCAAAGGACACATCAGCAACTATGCAAATTTAAGCTCGGCAGGCTTTTCAAAGGTACCAAATGTTCTGGAGTCTACTTTGGTTATTCTTACCATTCTAGCACAGTTCTCCTATTCTGGCAATCAAGTGCTTACTATGATCATCTCTGGGGGAACCAAGAGACAGGGGTGAGAAGAACTTGCATGATGACATACACTCTTTCCCTGCCCCTTCACAACCCACTACCATCAGACCACTTTCCCTTGGCATTTGGCTTGCCTTGGTTTTTCGCTTTACTTGACAAGTGTCTATCCCCTGATGTTTTCTTTCCTATTTCCTGCTTTCTGTTTTTCCATTCCAACTTTCCCAGGTGAGTCACCAGATCACGCCACAACATCCTGCCCTCGTTGCTAGCTCTATGGACATGTCTCATCCTTTGGTGATTTATATGTACTTATGTACTTTATAGTTTAATCCTCACAATACTAAGAGGCTGTGATCTCCAATTTGTTGAAGATAAAAAGGAGATATAAGTGAAATAATGCTCCTAAAGTTACCCAGATGATAAATAGTGGTATCAGGACTCAAACCCATGCAGAAACTCAAGGATCTGAACTTTGGGTCTTTTTTCTTTAACTTGGCCAAATTTACATTGAAAGAATATATCTCATCGATCTCTTTGAAATCAGTTTTTTTCTTGAGATTCACAACAGGTTCTCTTGTGTCTATCAAATACATGTTCAATATACCATATACTCTTTGAAAATCAATTTTTTTTAGGTTCACATCAGGTTCTCTTGTGTCTACCATATACACGTTCAATGTACCATATACATGTCAATGTTCTCTTGCGTCTACCATATACACGTCTGGTCCATAATCATGAAGAAAGGGATCTAATACATATGTTTTAAAGAGAATCAGATATATTCAGATACTGAGACACAGCATGAAATGTAAGCAATAAAAACATTCCTTGGGGGCTGGGAAGGTGGCTCAGTGGTAGAGCACTTGCCTTGCATGCTTGATGCCCTGGGTTCGCTTCCTCAGCACCACTTAAGCAGAAACAAAAAAAAGCTGGAAGTAAAATAAAAATAAAATAAAATAAAAATAAAATAAAAATAAAATAAAAACATTCCTTGGGGGCTGGGAAGGTGGCTCAGTGGTAGAGCACTTGCCTTGCATGCTTGATGCCCTGGGTTCGCTTCCTCAGCACCACTTAAGCAGAAACAAATAAAAGCTGGAAGTGGCGCTGTGGCTCAAGTGGTAGAGTGCCTTGAGCTGAAGAGCTGAGGGACAGCGCCCAGGCCCAGAGTTCAGGCCCCATGACCGGACCCCAAAAAAAACACCAAAAAAATTTTTAACAATCCACATTCCTTGACCACCAGAATAATTATCTGAGTCCACATCTTTCAGCCTGTATTTTACCTTGGGGTACCTTGCAGGGAAGTTTATAATAAATAAGTCACAACACAAAAAAAGACTAAAGGGATATTACTTGTAAAAAATCTCTTTCATAATTGCTAAAGAAACTAGCCTGAGGAATGAAAATGAAACCTCATTTCCAAACTGATTCCAATGTGGAGATATGATCACTAGTTTTACTCCTGAGATCATCATAAATCAAAAGAGATTTTCCAGCACACATCTGTGTGTAAATATTATGCTTGTAGGAGATGGTGTCCAACTATCATCACTTAATACATTAATATAGCTCTCTGAAAGCACTGCAATATCATATAAGGATACATTATTTGGGCTTTTTTTCCCTCACTCTCTTTAGCTGATAATCAGAATTTTTAAAGTGAAATGAATGTCTCAGGAGGTTTCCTCTTCTTTATTTTATTAAATTGGTTACCACATGAAGGACGCTGTAGCTATGATGGCCATGGACTTGTTATAAGTTTCTATTTGTAAAAAGATATGTGGCTTAATGTTTTCTCTAACAATTCACTTAGTTCTATTTCTTATTTTCTGGTTTCTACAATACAATTTCTTCTACCACATGGTCCTATTATCTCCTGAAATTGAAATTGCTAAGGATACTATTGGGCTAATGTGTATTGTATTTGATTTTTGCCTGGATTTCTGGGCTTTTTGGAATCTATTTAATTTCCTTGTAAAGAATCGAGTACTTTATTTTTCTTTCAACATGCCCAAAGCCAGACACTTGTTTTATAGTTTGAACTTCAGAGAAATGACAGTGTGAAAGATAACCTGTCGCTAAAGATCAAATACTAATGACTAAAATGAAGTACTTTTTGATATAATTAGGTAATGAAACTAGTTGTCTAGAGAAGATATTAAAATCCAGGCTTAACTTAATACCAAAATTAAGGATTATCAAATAGAGAGCCATTAAAAAATAAATGTTTGGGTGGTATGCACATGTACACACAAAAAATACAGACTCAAATCTCTGGTAAATTTGAAGATGTTTGTGTTTTCTGCTTTCTCTTTGCAAACAAATATTTCTGTTGTTGTTTTCAAAGAAATTGAAGAGCTTTATCAGGCATGAGGGTATTTTAGTTAATCTCCTATTGCAAATGAACAGTCTGTCCTAATGAATTCTATAGTTGCAAAAATAGATATGCCTTTTTTAAAAGCCATTCCTTGGTATCATCTTATATTGTACCATGAATCCAGTCTTGGAAATATACAATTAAATATGTAATAATTAGAAAATAAGCAATTATACAATTATAATGTAAAATGGTATAAAAGGTGGATATGTAATAACTGAAAATAGATGGATGAATAGGAGTTGGTGGAAATAAAGGAAACATGTATACACACATCTTGGAATGACTACCTATTACATCAAACAATTGCAGATTTGATTTTACTTTGCTTGGTTTGAGCCACTGGAAAATTGCTTGATGCAGAATAGAAATTGCAGGGAATATGTATTCCCTAGGTTGTGGCCTTAAGAGCAACATTAGTAGGTGGTCACAGGTTAAGAAATACTTGCTTCTTCTGTATTTGCTGAAGAGCTCTGCACATTATTCCATTCTTAAGGCATTAACCTCATTGCAATACATAAAAACTTTTTTTTGGGGGGGGGTCCGGTCACGGGCCTGAACTCTGGGCCTGGGTGCTGTCCCTCAGCTCTTCAGCTCAAGGTTAGCGCTCTACCACTTGAGCCACAGCACCACTTCCACCTTTTTTTTCTGTTTATGTGGTGCTGAGGAATTGAACCCAGGGCCTCATGCATGCAAGGTGAGCGCTCTACCTCTGAGCCACCTTCCCAGCCCCACATAAAAACATTTTTGAATATTCGAAGCCCCTAAGTAAACCATTTGGTGACCTAGGTAATTGATAACAAAAACATCTAATAAAATGCTGGTGAGTATCAGACAATTGTGGTTTTTTTTTAAGTGAATAGTTAGTATTGCTTATGTATGCTGCCAAAAGTATAGAGAACATAAGATATAATAAATGCCCATAAAAATGAGAAGTATTGAACCAAACTATATGGTGTTGGATAGAATTAGATTTCAACAGATAGAAAACAATGTTTGCAGGGGTTTTTTCCTAGGAAAAAATCTTGATGGTTTTAGAAATGTATGAGGGGGGAAAATCACATTCTCTTACTAACAGTACCATGAGATTTTAAGGTAATTGCTTTGGCATTTGTTTCTAAATTTAAAAGTTGCAGTTCTGGATGATATTATTGAATATCCTTACATAAAACTGATTAAAAGAGAAGCTCTTAAAGCTGTTTGCTAAAGACAGTTCTAAAGCTATTCTTCTTCTGTGGCTTAAAGGATATGTATGTATGTATGTATGTATATATGTATGTATGTATGTATGTATGTATGTATGTATATATGTATGTATGTATGTATGTATGTATGTATGTATGTTTGGTTATGGGGCTTGAACTCAGGGCCTGGGTTCTTTCCCTGTGATCCCTGCTCAAGGCTAGTGCTCTACCACTTTGAGCCACAGGTCCACATCCAGTTTTCTTTTGGTTAATGGGAAATAAGAGAGTCGGGCTTTCCTGCCCAGACTGGCTTCAAACCACAATCTTCACTTCTCAGCATCCTGAATAGCTAGGATTATAGGTGTAAGCTACCAGTGCACAGCCTTGTGGTCCTGTCACTTTCCCTGATATTACTTTTTGCTCAAGGTTAGTGCTCTACAATTTGAGTCATAGCTTCACTTCTGGCTCTTTTGATAGTTAATTGGAAATAAGAATCTCAGCAACCCAGATGTTCCTCAGCAGATGAATGGACCAAGAAAATGTGGTATATATACACAATGGAATTCTAAGAATAACATTGTGCTATTTGTAAGCAAATGGAAAGAGTTGGAAAAAAATTATATTAAGTGAAATAAGCCAGAACCAAAGAAATATAGGCTGCATGGTTTTCCCTCATTTGTTGTAACTAGAAACTGCCTATAAATCTCCAAGAAAACACACTGGATAGCAAAAGACAATAAAATACACTTGGACATGATAAATTATACAGGACTCTAGACATTCTCACAGTGAGACCAAGGAGTATATTCTTAGGAATGGATCACAAGGGTTCAATAGCTATGGGAATATGAGCATATAAAATGATGTTTACTGAAAAGAACTCCAAGAAATGGAAAGAAGAGTTTTTATGTTATTTTGCTTCCTGTTCTTTTTTTCTCCTTTGTCACTATTTTGGATTTCTGTACTTTTTATATTGTATGTAAGTTTATCTGTTTGGGGGTGAGTAAGGGGGAACACAGAAACAGTGGAACAAAGAGTGGGAAAATGTAGCAGTGATACTATGTTGAAAATGAACTATACAACTTGTGGGGTTGGGGGGTCAAGAGGAAGAAACTGGGAGAAAATGAGGGATGAGGTGACACTGTTTAAAAAAAAAGAAATGTACTCATTACCCAACGTATGTAACTACAACTCCTTTGTACATCACCTTGACAATAAAAATTAAAAATTGAAAAAACAAGTCTCAGGGACTCCTGCTCAGGCTGGCTTTGAACTGTAATTTGTAAATCTTGGCCTCCTTCATAGCTAGGATTATAAAAGGTATGGGCCACTGATGCCTGGCTAGAAACTTTTTATGCATAGGGTCTAGAAGTTTCTGCAATATGGGATTTCAGATCTATCAGCTAAAGGTGTATCTTTCCTACTATGGAATTCTTTGTAACTAGAAAAAATTCTCAGATTTATATTATAAATTTCACGCTTGAGAAAAATCTTTAAAAGGTGATACTGTATACAAATGTCTGAAATACTTTATGCTTACAGTATATTCTTCTGAAATGGAGCATCATGTCTTCTTTTAACTTTACTAAAAGGAAGCCTAGTTTATTTGCTATATACAATATAAATTTAACCTATTCATTTCAAATACATTTAATCTACTAATTTCAAATAAAGTTAATCTCGTAATTGAATCTACTAATTTCAAGTAGATTTTATCTACAGTCACAAAGTCATTTGTGTACCAGTGTTGCCATTTATAAATGGCATCAGTTCGTCGTGAACCTAACAGCTTCTTTGCAGCTGACTCTAATTTTCAACTTGATAGTAGCTGTCACCATGGAAGAACTAGGCTCATTATCTGATTTGTTTCTGCCATCTCTGCTCTCAAAGAGTCCATTAGCAACAGGGACATGCAGTTTTTAAATTACTGAATTACTCAGACTTCCATTAAAACAGTAGATCTGATCTACAAAGTAAAATAGAAGAGCTTTTTTACATTTTGTTCCACTATTCTGTCTAGTTTTTCCATTTATTCCACTTAAAGAGCACACATTTCATGTTGTTTTTCTCAACCTTCTAGGTCCTCTTGTCTGTCAATATACTTAAACAACAGCCAGGCACATGGTGGGCCTTAAATAAATGTGTGTGGGTTAACAAATAAATTAACAGAACAATAGATGAGATACATCACAAGGTCTCTCAGTCTGATATAGATGCAGTATCCCTTTGAATGGGTACCATCATGTTTGATAGTCTCATAACAGTTTCTTTATTTTGGAGCTAGCTTGAAACTTTATAAATGCTCAGTTTGAAAAGAACAAAGCTCAGAAAGTGATACAATTAGTTTGTCTAGTCTTTCAGTGTCCAAACTAAAAAAACAAAAAATTACAATATTAATGATTGCTTTTCTTTTCTCCTTCACTGGAGGGCATCTTTGGGTCAGGGAACTCAACTTTTTCTTGATGACATAATACAAAATTCTCCAAACCTATCAGTTCATGCCAGTGTTGGTGGTGATACTGAGGTCTGACCATAGAAAAAAGAAGTCAAAAATAAAAACAACCAAGCATTTTAAGAACCACAGATCATACTAGATCTACTGAAACTGTCATGGGAATTTGTAAATTCCAGAGGTTATAACAGTCATGTATGTTGTGGCTATTAATCATCAATTGGCTTTGACAATGCTAATTTGGTACAACTATATTTAGCACTTTGTTCTACACTTATTGATCATAGACTCTGTCTTGGACCTTTAGACTGGGTAAAATCTCACTACTGAGAAGATACTTGGAACCCTGAGTTCCTTTCACCTAATATTGTATCAACATTTATTAATTATCTACATTATAATTAAATGCAGGGCAAAAGTGAACGTTCACAGTAAGTTGAATTAATATGCTGTAATTATTAGGGTCTTACTAATTTTAAGCTACATAATGGGGGAAAACACTTTAAGATCTTACATTTATACTTGCCATGAGAAACATCCGGTAACATTTTAGTAATAAAAATAGTACAGAATGAAACAAAATCTCTGCCTTTTGTCATACCAGCCCTCCCTTCCCACACTAGTACCTTCTTTTTTAAAAATTGTCTCTGGTTTTCATAGTCCATAAAACCGTAGAAGGTACCAGATGTTTGGAGGAGGTTGTCCCACACATCCTCAATTTTAAAATAGATGCAAGATTTATTATCGTCATATAAATGCAACTTCAGCTTTGACTTTTGTGCTCACGAACTAGGTGCAATCTGCAACATGGCCTCTTGTCAAACAGAACAGTTCTTATCTGTAACATATCTGTATCAAGGGCCAAAGTAACCACAGGATGCTACTAAAATGTGCTCTGCACACAAGCTGCTTCCCTCCAGGAAAAATTTTAAATTAATGTAAACATTTTGTTTTCCAAGAAAAGCATTTTGATTTGGACTCACCCTCACAGATATTTGATGTGCATTCATAGAAATACCTGAGGGATGTGGCTAACTAAACTGTCTCAAATTAGGATTTTTTTCCCTCCAATTTCATAGTTTTCAATATTGAGAACAGATTAAAACTCCTCTTATACGCCTTCAGGTTCTTCCTAGCTCAGGATCTTCATAGTGTATTGGTTCATGCGACTTATTTTGTAAGTGGTAGCTGTTCAAGGAAATCTCACAGGTGACTAGGAAACAGACCTGAAGCTCTCTAAGTACCTTCCAGTGGGTCCAGCAGCATCTTCTCCTAAGTGGATAGCAACTTAAAAAATGCTTTTTATATAAGGCATAGCATTCTTCCTTTTACCTACACTAGGGAATTGGTAAAAATCTGTGCATGGTGTAGAGCTAGAGAAGGACTATGAAATCTATCCTGAACTTGTTTCTAAGATTAAAAACAAATGATACGATTACTCTGACCCTGGAGTTTCGGAAGAGTATTCAAAACCCCCGAGATTTTAATTAAACACTTAAAACATTTCACCTTCTACATGAACTACTTTTCTTTATGGATGATTCAGATACCAACCGAATTCGAAGTAGCTACTCATCTCTTTCAGTTGATTCCTGGTATTGTAAAGATCATGGCAATGTGCTACCACTTTTGACTCTACCAACACGTGCTACTGCTAACAGTGTAGATGAAAACATAACAATTAAAGAAAAATCCATAAGAGACATAACCTCCCATAGTAATTCCTAGACAGGGATGGCAATATAATTGGTAGCAACAGGAGTGAAGGGTTTGATAAAATGATATTGGGAATCAGGGAGTGATGAATTGTCATTGCTAACCAGAGGGTGATATTGACTGTGATTTGTGTGTGTGTGTGTGTGTGTGTGTGTGTGTGAATATCAATTTTCACAGTAGTGTTTTTGTTCAAGAACATTGTAATGTTGTCATCTTGGATGTGTCTCCATGGGAAATGGAGTTGGCTAATTTATATAATAAATGTGAGAACTAACACTTCACACCCAGACAAGTATTGCCAGAACACATACTTTGCTCTGCAAATCTAAAATGGTAGCCAAGTCTCAATACTATAGTTAAACCAGGAGAAAGAACACCAGGAGAATGTTCTCAAGGACTACTAAGGCTAATTTAAAAACAGAGGAAAATATTTGAAATCCATTCAGATAAGCCTATCAGTTCCACTTTTCATTACAGTACAACCAACACAAGAGGATTTCATATTTCCATTTTTAAATCGAATTATTTCTCAGACATTCAATTTTGTATCAGATTACATCTAGAAATTCAGCTAGCTCAAACTGGAGGGGTTTGTTTTGTTTTAAAAGAGCCAATAAAGACAAGGAGAAAAAGCCAAGCAAGAAGCCATTATGACTCTAATAAATGAAAAAGTCCACATCCTCAGTCTTAATTGTGTTCTCTTCTATCTAACAGAATTGCAAAGCCATTTCATCAATAAACAGCAGCCTAACCAAAGACCAGGTTAGGAAGTGGGCAATTTCAGCCACAAAGTACAAATGACCTAGATGACTCTAATGGATACTATAAGGTTAAATCTGGTTTAAAAATATGTAAATCTTAATGTTCAAAGGACATATGTGAAAATGGAACCAGATAAATTGAGACAATGAGTGAATTGAGAGTGTTGAGGGAGAAGGCAGGCCACTGATCAAGATGCATTGACATTCAAAACCCTTTGTACAATCTCTTCAATAAAAAGCCAAAAATTAAATCCAGTTCCTTGCTCAACAAAATAAGAAAAGAACAAAAATATGCAAATTGCTTTAGATTATTTTAGTAAGATTACCTTTTTATTACCATTATCTGAGAACCTTGTCCTTGCCAAAATTAGCTTAAATCTTATATCCTAGAAGATCAAGCTTATTTTTCCTTTTTCTTCCTATCTCCTTCAACATTTTGGCAAAGAAGAAAAATCTCAGTAAAGAATCATGTCACTTTTGATAGAAGTGTATCTTAGTAACAATTAGCCTTTTAAAAACTCTCTTATTTTTCCAATAAAGTAACCAAAGACTATGTAAACAGATTATATATAATTTTTGTTCTCCCCACCCCAATTGGAGGGAAAGAGAACATGTTCTTTTCTTTTTATGTTCTTCAATTTATTCTTATGGAAATGATTCCAAGATTTTTGTAAATGGTCTCCAGTTTAGTCAACCTGCTATAACAATATTTTCTCCTTTTTAAAAATTAAATTGCAAATTTAAATTTTATTAATTTTTTATTTTTAATAAGTTTTTTATTGTGAAAATACTGTACAGGGGGGTTACAGTTACATGAGCAAGGTAATGAGTACATTTTCTCTGGCCTTCTGAAGCAAAACACCAAGTTAGCCAATGGCTTCCATTGCCAAAGTCTGTAACTTTACCACACCTAACATATTAGGTTCAGCTTCTCTGTATTCTAACACACTCGCAGATCTTTTTCTGATCACACCCTAGTCTGCGCTGTTGGACTTGCATCCTGCACTCTATGGAGAGGTTTGCATAAATGATCAAGGCCTCCAGCACTGACAAATGCTGTTGCTATTTTCACCTCAGAGCCTGTCACTCTGTAATTGCAACAAATGCAATTGAAAGTACTTTTATTTGAAGGCTAGTTGACAGAGGGGAAGAAAACACATTTACTCTTTCAAGGCCTGTGTATTTTCCAGGGAGAAGCCTGCCTATAAAAGCCGTCCTTTTATCCTTGGATAGCTATATGGGAAATATCTTTGGGTAGCCAACCTCCAGAATGATTTTGTAACCCAAGAACAGAGTCGTGATGCACAGTCCTTTCCCTTGCTTTCTCCCAATGCCTTTTCTCCCACTTCAGAACACTCCAGGCTCTCTTATGTTTATGTGCTTGGAGCCTCCTTTTTCCCCGAAAGAGATAGAAAATTTGCAAGTGTTAGTGAGAAGACTGAGTTATTTCGACCTTAGAAATCTAAGAAAGGAGTTGATACCCAAACTGTGATGCTGTTGAGGGAATATAAACAAATAAACAAACAAGAAGTATGGCAAATTGCAGGATGCTGTTTTCTTTCTTTCTCTTTGTTGTTTTGTTTGTGGTTTTTGTTTGCTTTGCAAGACTGTTTCCTAACTTGTCTCTGCTCAGACAGGCACCGGGCAATTTCAGTCCATTACTTACATCTTCATCAGAGATCTCTGCTAATCGAATCTAGACAGTTCGGCATCCTTACCAGGATGTTCTGTGCCCTATATTCAAGTCACTCTTATTTTGCAAGATAGAAAAGAAAAGAGGCGAATTTATATCTCGTTTGCTAAAACGGCGCTTCCAGTCTCTCCATAAACCATCCTCACGGGCTGCCGTGCTGGGTGAACACAGTCAACCAGCACGCCCCGCTGTGCTCCTTACCTATGAACAGGTTCCACTCGGTGTCCAGATCGGCCTGGTTGGCCAGGCAGCCCTTCATGACGTTGAGACAGTAGTTGTTGCAGGGTCTCACGGTGGGCAGGCCTCGACAGTAGGGACAGTAGAGCATCTTCATCAGAGCCCGGATGCACCCAGGGGTGGGACTGACCTGCGGATCATCCAGAAAGAAACAGAACCTCAGAAAAACACATGAAGGGGAGGAATAAAACATTAGCTCTCTCCCATGGGGACTTGGAGCATGGGTGGGAAGGAGGGAAGCAAAACAGATCTGATAAACTTGGAAACAATGAGAACAGGATTAAATGTATTAGCTGAATTTGAATCCTTTACATTTTTTAAAAAATTTTTTACATGTATGTATTTTGCCAGGACTAGAGATTCAATTCAGGACTTGAAAGATGTCCTCTAGCTTTTTTTATTTTTGGCTCAAGGTTGGTGCTCTACCACTTGAACCACAGGCCCATTTTCAGCTTCTTTGTGGTTGATTGTAAATAAAGTATCTCATCTTCCAAGCTGGCTTTGAACCAGGTTCCTCAAATCTCAGCCTCCTGAGTAGCTAGAATTGCAATTATAAGCCACTGGCCCCCAGCTCTCAGTCTTTCTTAGTACTTGATCTGGAAGTGAGTCACTTCCTATTAAATGTGCTCAGCAAGGTAGTAATAATAATTTCTTTTGAAATGTCCCTGTCAACATTTTGATATCTATGCCATTGTAATTCCACCCCGGAAACAGAGACTCTTATTTCATTGAATAGAACATGAAGTGAAATAACGCATGCGAAAGCAATTTGCAAAGTTAAAAGCCCCATAAAAATGTAGGTATTATTAAAGTTTAATGCGACACCTTTAGAAAAGTTTCCAACTGGTTACTTGACCCCATTTCTAAAGGAGGTTGGCAGAAATCCTGCCTTTGTACGTAACTTGTTTGAAAGGATCAATATCATCTTGTCTGGGATTTCTGAGATCCAGACTTGCTCCGAAGCTGTAGAATAAATAAACCACCATCTTCAGTACAGTCCTGAAAATTCATGTGTAAGGAGGCACTATTATAGTAATTCTGAAAACTTAGTAATTTGTTAACAATGAACATTCTTTGCTATGAATAAGAAATGAGGTGATTCTAATCAATTCTTAAACAAAAAGTGCTTTTCTGATTTATTAAAAATTTGAATTTGACTTTGAAAGTAAGTATATTTAAAATGGTATAATCAAAAACAGACAACAATGCAGAAAGTTCTTTTTCACATCTAGATGTAAAAATGTTGTCATAGTTATTTCATTAATTTTATATAATTTTCAGGATTTAGCCCAGTAACTAAATAAATGTCAATTTTGTGCTTCCAAATTTTAAGCAAGCCCCAACTTAATTTTACTTGTACCTTTTGTCTTATCAGACAGACCTTGATCCTGAGGTGACATCCTACAGACAGGAACATTCAGATGCTGATAAAACACGAATGGAATATGGAGATACGAAGACATGGAGTTTTGTTTGTTCATTTGTTTTTGGCAGAACAGGAGCTTGAATTTAGAGCCTCCTATTTGTGATACAAGAACTCTACCACTTGACCCATTCCCCCAACCCCTTTCTTGCTTTAGTCACTTTTCAAATAGGATCTGGTATAGTTTTCCTCCCAGGCTGATTCAGATGGTCTTCCTTCTACCAGCACCTCATGGGATTATAGGTGTTCTCTACTTAGCATGCTGGCACTTCCAAATACTATAGACAGTCCCTCACATTCTATCTTTCACCTTGAAACCAAACTTGATTTCATGTAAGACTTTGCTTTCTGTAACACTTGCCTATAATTTTACACAGTGTACAAACAATATTCCTAGTAAATTACTTCAGAAAATTACACCATGTATTATTTAGGTTCTGAAATTTCTACTTATCCTTTGAAATGTTTTTGCATTTTCTTCCCAAAATTTATGAGAATTTTCAATCACACAGAAATGTTGAACACTTTATAGTAAACAGCAGTATTTCCCACTTCTAGATTACACAATTTACATTTTCCTATATTTACTTCTCCACAGTTTGTTCATTCATTAGTCCAAGCTACTTTTAGGTCAAAATAATACCCTTCTGATTTGTACTTTACCTAGTAATTTGTAGTTGGTCTAAGCCAAATAGAGTATTATCCACAATAGAAAGTTAGAGCATTTAAGTACTCTGAATAAAAGGCAAGCAAATGTAATTAGTATTCCTGCATAAAGGTGTTTAAAGAAGGTATAACACTTAATCTCCTACAACAAAATAAAAACAAGAAGAATATGGAAGAAAAGTGGAGGTTTTCTGGTGACTTTATTTTGAGGACATATTAATGACATCATACCATCTTCTTTAGATTGGTATTTCATTGAGAAAACCAATTTTTAGATGCAAGTGAGCAGAATTGCTTACAAATTTTCTTACAACCCACATCTGTGCCACACCTAGCTTTGCAATTTCTTTCCTAATTCAGATGCTTTTCTCCAAGGACTCACCCTAGTTTCACTCAAGCTAGCTAAATGATTTCATACTTTGATAGTGGACTATTTTATTTTACTTTACTTTGTTTGTCACTGGTATTGTATGATGCTTTGTTTCTCATCCTATTAAAAGTCAGGACTGCAGATCTGAGATCTCTTGGACAGTCTGAAGGGTCTTGTTTCTTGTGACCTTGATCACTTGGTACAATATGTACCTTATATAAGTAATTCTGATTATTACTTACCTACTTACTAAGTAACTAAGTCATTTTTGAATCAACCTTTCTTGTAGTGTATTTCCAGATCTCTTCACCACATTGCTATTCAAAGGATAAAAAGAGCAAAACGGTTTTAGACACCTTAGCATTTGATTGTTACTTTCTAATGTTGCTGTCAAAGGCTATTGATTGCATTAATTCCAAAGCTTTGCTTTTTTTTTTCTTTCCTTAATTGTGTTGGAACCAGTTCAATTTTCTCAATCTGACATTTAGGAAGAGCGGCCACCTCAAAGTAGCAACCAACAGAGAAAATTGAACAGCTTCAGTAATCTAAAAGAACAATGTTGTTCAAGCTAAGTGTAGGTCTCTTAGTACTTTTGGAAATGACATTCTTCTTGGTGCAGTAAAGGGTGTTTGAAAAAGATAATACATTATGAGTGACCAGAGTTGAAGCTTTTATGTTTAAACATCACAGCTGTTGAACTTTCACAACAGCATGTCTGAATTAAAATAAAAAAAAAAAACTTTTCGAACTGAAGAACTTTTTGTAAACAAGCTTCCACAAAGAAGGTTGTTTTAAAATGCCAGGTGTAAAATTAATTTAGACACAATAAGTGGAACAAATGGTAACATTATATATATACACCTTAACTCTGGTCCTTTCATGGTGAAATCTTGCACAGCTATAGAGTAATATCAAGATGGAGAAATTGACAATATTGCATTGCTTTAAACTATTTCAACTATTTCATTATTATTTCCATGCTTTTTAAGACTGTATTCATTTGTATATATCTATATGTGTCATATGGAGCTCAGTGCAATTTTATCCCATGCACATATTTAAATGATCATCATGGCTATTGCTATATAAAACTGTTCTACCAGATAAAAGAACTTTTTTGTTTAATCTCGACCTCTTGGTCACCTGGAAGTCATTGGCCTATTTTTCATCTGTATATTTTTGTCATTTCAAGAATTTTGCATAAATGGAATTATACAATATATATATATGTGTGTGTGTGTGTGTGTGTGTGTGTGTGTGTGTGTATATATATATATATATATATATATTTATCCTGATTTCTTTTTTGCCAGTCATGGGGCTTGAACTCAGGGCCTGAGCAATGTACCTGAGCAACTTTAGCTTAAGGATAGCGCTGGACCACTTGAGCCACAGTGCCACTTCTATCTTTTTCTGAGTAGTTTATTGGAGATAAGAGTCTTACTTTCCTGCCTGGGTTGGCTTTGAATCACAATCCTCAGATCTCAGCCTCTTGAGTATCTAGGTTTACAGGTGTGAGCCACTACTAGCCCTGGGTTTATTTAGATTATTTTATGTAGCAAAAGTTTATTCCTCTCCCTTTTTGAGTAGTATTGTATTATTTGAATGTGTAGAGTATGTTCAAATATTCACCTACTGAAAGATAACTAGGTACTTCCCAGTACTGGGCTATTATGAATAAAACTATAAGGTACATCCATATGCAGATTTTTACATGAGCATAAATTTTCATTTCTCTAGGATAAGTGTTAGCCCATGTTTGTTTGTTTTTTGTTTTTGTTTTTGTTTTTTTTTGGTCCGGTGGTGGGGCCTGAACTCTGGGCCTGGGCGCTGTCCCTTAGCTCTTCAGTTCAAAGCTAGTGCTCTACCACTTGAGCCACAGCGTCACTTCTTGCTTTTTTCTTTTTGTTTATGTGGTGCTGAGGAATCGAACCCAGGGCCTCATGCATGCAAGGCAAATGCTCTACCACTGAGCCACCTTCCCAGCCCCCATGTTTGGTTTTTATAAGTAATTTCCAAGCGAGTTCCAGAGTTTTATATCATTTCACAGTTCCAGCAGCAGTGTGTGAGATAGCCAGTGATTTCTTCATCCACGTCAACAACTGAATCATTACTAGTTTTAATGTTAGCAATTTAACCTCTATTATAAAAGCACAAAGTCTCTCCTATATTTTTAATGATTTTTTTGGGGGGGGTTCTTTTTAATCTTGATGGAAAGCAGGAGAAAACGAGGGAGGGGTAACACTTTGAAAAGAAATGTACTTATTACCTAACTGTAACGTCTCTGTACATCACCTCTGCAATAAAATAAAATTTTAAAATGTATTGTTTAAAGGGGTTTGAGTTCAACATGTTAATTTGTGAGTACAATGCACCTGCTAAATGTCACTCTGTCATCTGTCTCCACATCTCCCCCATGCCCACCCATCTACTCAATTTTCCTAGTTCAATTTTCATTGCATATTCTGAATGCCTTCTCTCATCCTTCCTGTCTTCATCTGTCTACCTCTTCTACTTGACTTACCTCCTCCCTGATGCCTCAAGCTATTTTTAATTTTGTTGTGAGTTTCTTCTATATAATATTCCACCAGCCTTCTAGAATGGGCTATGGTGAATGAAAGGTCCCAAAACATTATAGAATATCCTTAGCAAGGATAGCTTGCACACCCTTTGCAAGCTATCACAATCACATTTTTGTGATTTTTGTATATTATACATCTCCGAGCAGCACACTATGGCAACATAAGATATAAAGACACACAGTTTGGAGAAGAATGGCGAAACAGTCTACTTAGAAGTCTCCAGTATATTCAGGGTTTCTAAATCTGGACCAATATTTCTATATTGATTCTCACATTAGTAATACCTGATAATATCTGATTAAAAAAATAAGACAACCTCTTAAAATACTAACTAAGGAGAAACACAAGTAAAAGTTATAAACCTGTATGTATCCAGTGAACATGTACCTAGATAGTACTTGTTCGTATGAAAATCACATGACTAAAGCAAATAGACATATTTGCTTTTGGTTTGCAAAGCGCAAACAAGTTAGTGCAAGTGAATTATTTAATTATTGTAAATTCCCAATGTGTTGTTGGGCTCACTCAAGACATTACCACACTTTGCAATGTATAGCTTTATTAAGTGATGTAATATTTCTATTCATGATCTTATAATATATCATAGGATCTTGAAGTATTTTCTGTGGACTCAAAGATAAATTACATGCAAGTGAGTTTTCATGTTAAATAATTTTATTTCTAATTCTTTAACACTCAATAACCTGTAAGTAGGCTTTGTAGTAAGTTCATGAGAACCAAATTGAAATTTCTAAGCTAGAAAAACTAACAAAATCAAGTTTTCAGAACACTGAAATCTAATAAAATTCTTACAGCAACCACAGAGGGCTTAATCAAGAAAGAAACCATTAAATTTACGCTTATAAGGCATTTCTAGATCTAAAGTCTTCAGAAATTAAATACCATTGCAATCTTACAAAACATTTTCTCTGACTACAAAGAATTGAAGACAAAGATCAATAGCAGAGAGAAAACTGTAAAATTCTAAAATTTGAACAGTGCATTCTTATACACCCAACAGGGGAAAGAAGAAATCACTAGAGAAAGTACACATTACTAAGATATATGAAAATGAAAACATAACATGCCAAAACTTATGTGCTCTGCTTTCAAGGCTGTTTGTTTAAAAGATCTCAAATCAATAACCTAATTTTATGCCTTAATGAGCTAGAAAAGGAGTGGAAAGTAAATCTAAACTTAGCAGAGTAAAGGAAACAATGAAGAATAACAATGTAATAATAAAAACAGCAAAAAGAGAAACAACAGAGAAACTAAATAGAATGAGTAGTTGTTAGTTAAAAAAAAACTTAGCTAGATTGAGTAACAAAAATATTGAGAAGCTGGGTGCTGGTGGCTCATGTCTGTAATCCTAACTACTCTGGAGGCTGAAATCTGAGGATTATGGTTAAAACCCAGCCCAAGCAGGAATATCTGTAAGACTCTTATCTCTAATAAACTACTCAGAAAAAAAACTGGAAGTGGTGCTTTGGCTCAAGTGAAAGAACACTTGAGCAAAAGAAGCTCAGAGACAATGACCAGGGCCAGTAACAAACCAATAAAATAAATTACTGAGAAGAAATTAGTGACCAACATCAGAAAGAGAAGTGAGGATATTACTATTAATTTTATATAGATAAGAACTATTAAAGTTTGGAAATGGAGCTCAGTGATAGAATGCCAGATTATCATGTGCAAAGCTCTGAGTTTGATTCTCCAGCAGCAATAAAATCCAAGAAACTCATAAAACAATATAAAAAAATACTCTCTGACTTCTGACCGCATGCCATAGTGGGTAGATTATAGTGTCCCAAATGCACACCTACCTAGAACCTACATGTGTGACCTTATTTGCAAATAGGTTCTCAGTAGATGTAAATAAAATGAGGATTGAGATAAATCAGATTTTATTAGTCCAAGAGAGAAGGAGAGTGTCCTTTAAGAGCAGAAAAGGACACAGACAGAGAAAGTGGAGGAAAGATGCAGGCAGGGGCTGGAATGATTTATCTACAAGGCAGAGATACTGAGGATTTGGAAGCTTTTATCTACCAGAAATTGGGAGACAGTCACAAGACAATCTCTTCCTTCTAGTGTCCAGAAAAAAACACACTGCTTTCTGATTCCTGATCTCTTCTGATCTCTTCATCGTGATCTTAGTTAGGGGTCTCTAGGGTTTCTAGCTCTATGTACAGAATAGTTTGTCTTTTTCCAGTGTATGTTTTTGGCTCCTTTTAAAAAATGAGATAGCTGTTATTATGTGGTTTGATTTCTACATCTTCTGTGTTTCATTGGTTTTTGAATCTGTTTTGGTATCAGTAAAATGTTTTGTTGAAGTGGTTGTTGTCACTATGTCTCTGTAGTATTATTTGAAGTCTATATTGCTCTAGTTGCTCAGGTTGCTTTATCTGAGTGTGCTCTTTTATGGGTCCTTATGAAGTTTTGGATTGCCTTTTCTATTTCTGTGCAGAATAATATTCAGAATTTGATTTCTACCAAATCAGCAAAGTACTTTTAGTAAGATAGCCATTTTTACGATATTAATTCTGCCAATCCATGATCATGGAAGGTGTCTCCGTGTATTGGTATCTTCTTTAACTTCTCTCTATGATTTTAGAGTTTTCGTTATATAGGTCTTTCATCTTTTTGGTAAAGTTTATAGCTAGGTATGTAATGTTTTTGAGGCTATTGTAAGTGGAATTGTTTTCCTGATTTCCTTCTCTGCCTGTTCATTGCTGTATATAGAAAAGCTACTGATTTTTAAGTGCTAATTTTATATCCTGCTGCACTGCTGAAACTATCAGATTCAGAAGTATTCTTTTTTTGTGAAATCTTTCAGGTCTTGCAATACAACTAAAAGAAATTTATAGACTAATTGCAATCCCTATGAAAGTTCTGGTAACTTTTCTTTGTAGAAATGAAAAATCTGGCCTAGAAAATCACTTACAATTGTAAAGGCCCAAAATAACCAAAATTATCTTGAAAAAATAGGAAATAAGTTGGAGAGCTTATCCTTAATTGATTTCAAAACCCATATAAAACAGAAAATAACAAAAGTTATCACAATGTCACTTCTAGATGCTTATCCCAAAGAATTTAAAACAAGCTTTCAAAGATCCATGTGGCCTCCTGTGTTCATTGAGATCTTCTTTGTACAATCAGGAGTTGGAAACAGCCTAACTTCTGTTGCTAGACAAATAGAAAAAAAATATGGTAAATGCCTAACTAGAGTATTATTTAGCCTTAGAAATGATGGAAATCCTGATATCTGCTACCCTATGGGAAGAATATTGAGGGTATTCTGTTAGGTGAAAGAAACTGACCATCAAGAAGAGAATGGTGCATGATTCTACTCACAGGAGGCATCCAAAGTAGATAAACAAATGCAATGAAATAATAATCAGCAATTAAGAAGAATTATATCTACAGCATTATGGATGAGCTTGGTAAACATTATGCCACGTAATAGGAGCCAATCGCAGAGTATCGTCCATTGCATGATTCTTTTTACGCAAAAGTCCAGAATGGGAAAATCCATAGAGATGGAATCTAGGTAGTGGTTTTGGTGGTTGGGGCATGGGAGTGGTGGAAGCAGAGTGGGGCTAGCGAGTGAGTGCTGAAAGTAAATCAATGTTCTGTGTGATCAAAATGTTCTGAAATTAGATTCTCAAAATAGTGGTCAGTAATGTAAATACACTACAAATTACTGACTTCTTCACTTTGAAAGATGGTCTGTAAGTTCTGTCTCAAGAAAGCCACCAGCACAACCATGTTTATCACAGCATTATTCACCATAGCTAAGATATGGAACCAACCCAGATGCCCTTCAGTAGATGATTAGATCAAGAAAATGTGATACACACACACATGCACACACACACAGACACATACAGACACACACACACACACACACATACACACACACACACATACACACACACACACACACACACACACACACACACACTGGAATTCTATGCTCCCATCAGAAAGGATGACACTGCCTCATTTGTAAGGAAATGGAAAGACCTGGAAAAAAAATCATATTAAGTGCAGTAAGCCAGACCCAAAGAAACATAAGTCCCATGGTTTTCCTTATTTGCAACAATTAGTATACATCTAGGACAATCTCAGCAGATGAGCAGAATAGCTCAATAGCTATGTAGCTATGACCATATAGATGATACTAAGCGAAACGAACTCCAAGACATGGACACAAAAGCTTTTACTTTGTTGGTGTTGTTTTTAATGTACTATGTGAGTTTTTGTTTCTTTTGTGTGTTCTTCCCCCTATGGTATATCCCCTGTTGTCATGAATTTGATTTTGGTACCCTGGTATTGTATGCATGTTTATTTGTGTTAAGGAAGGGGAGGGGAAAAATAGGATGGTGAGACAAAGGACAAGGGGAGAACCAATACAACAGCGATATACGCAAGACAATATGTTGGAAATAATCTGTACAATTTGGGGGGAAGAAGAATGGAGGTGGATGGAAAGTAGGAGAAAAATTGGGGAAGGGGTAACAAGTTTGATAAGAAATGTACCTATTACCTTACTTATGTAAGTATAACCACTTTGTACATCACCTTGACAAAAAAATAAGGAAAAAACGAAAGTTGTTTAAAAAGAGGCTCAAGAATATTTTATAAATGAATTTCTCCTATCATAATTTTTAGAAATAAAGAAATAAGAGCTGGACAGTTTGCTCAGTGGTAAAGCAAATGCTTTAGAATTGTAAAGCCCCACATTTTCATCCGTAGCAAAGAAATTAAAATTTTTGACAAAGGAATTTCAGAGATGCAATAAAATTATTTATCACAGATTAAAGAATGCATATATACATGTGGTACTATAAAGTTATTTCAATAATATCATACCCAAATTAAATGAAAACAAGTATGTTTGATCAAATGACCTTATTATTTTCTCTCTCTCTCTCAAAAAATCATCTTTTTGATGATTCAATGGAAATGAATTCCCATTCATAGGCGGAGAAAAGCTGTGGACTCTTGAGTTCAGTTTGAATACCGATTAAAATGTGCATGCTATGAAACTATCTTCTCTTCATCTTGTACCATTGAATAAGAACAAGAAAAAGACAGGAAATAATTATGAATTGCAAATCAAACCCTGAAGGAAAAATATTCCCTGCAATGTTTACAGTGCACTGTGATAAAAAAATTCAACCAATTTAAAATTTTTAAATTTACTTTTTACCTAGAAATCTTCTTGGAAATGCAAGAAGCATTTGAAAAGCCATAAAATGAAGATGGAAATTTCTGAGTCTAGGAGAAAGTAAATGGTTCTAATAACCATATTAGCAGAATTCCCAAAGTCCAGTAACATCAGTGCTATGGTTCACTTAAAAGCAAAAGCAGGACATGGGGGAAAAAGTTAAGTTCTTTGTTATTTCAAGCCAGATCTGTGTGATTGCTTGTTATTTATGTTACAAATCCACTTATCTACATCTAGCTTCTTAATTTCATTCCTTAAATCATAAATATGAATGCCACATTAGTTAATAATGCATGCTATTATTCACTAGGTAGAGTGACCAATAGGACATACATAAACTACACAGACACTCAACATACACACATTTTCTCTTTTTTTCTCTCTTTCACTCTCACACACACAGAAAGAAACAATGGATATCTCCATTCACTTTTGTCTGTTATTTTAATACATATTTCATTTTAATGTGTTTACCTAATAGGATACAGTATTATTTTAATTTTATCTTACTGTATCATAATTGGTCATGGTCATACTGTTTTTTACTTGGGCCATCCGCCTGACATTCCAAACTTTACACAACTGTAAATTTTCAAAACACAAGCCCAGAATATAAAACAGGATCCCTAAGTGTCTCTTTGGGGAATAGCTGTCTTCCTCAGTTAGAAATTATAGCTTAAATATTACTTCATTTAGAAGAAACATCTTTGCAGTGACTTTAAATATGAGCCACTGAAGTGAGAATCCACTTTGGTAGAAACTATGAATTTTCAACCTCTGTACAGTAATTCTAGCATATTTATACTATATAGGCCTTGAAACGTGCATGATCTGCTTTTAAAGTAAGGGGTGTAGGATCTTCATGAATTTGAACCAAATCAATTGCTCAGGAACACACATAACTTTAAACTCTTAGTATAGTAGCTTGCATATAGTAAGAGATTGAAAAAAATTAAAATACTTCTAATACACACAGGAACACAAATACCACATTGTGTAATTTTGAGAATTGTTGATGTATAATGTATAGATGAGAAAATTGTATCTGTATTGTGTGATCTATCTTTATATCATCTACTATATATCTTCTATCTATCTATCCATCTATCTACCTGTCATCCATCTATTGCCTATGCTCTCTAGTTCATGTGTTTATGTGTCACAGCAGTATAAAGGACCGTCCTTCTCCCATAATACAGGATCACCTGAATAATCCTTCAAGGTTCATAAGAAATGTACTTTGAAAGATGAGATAATTTCATTTGTAAGTTGTGGAATGTTTGATCTGTTTATAGTAATTCCCACATTGTCCTAAAGCCTATGGATATTTCTAAAATATAGAATGGATACATGTTTCCAAGGAGTTTGTTGTGTTTAAACACTAATATTAAATAATTTACATGGTATGAATATCTAACAAGGTATTCAATCAGCATATTGGGTCTTTCTATGAAAGTGCTAACACCATATATGCAGAATCACTTAGAAAAAAAAAACAGAAAAAAACCCTATTACTTTATAAAAACTTTTTAAAATGATAAAAGGTAAGGAGAAGTGATTCCAGCATTCCTACACTATTTCCCCAAGGAAGGCCTCTGAATTCCAAGGTCCTGCAGTACTGGACCTTTCACAGAAAGGAAGAGATGTAAGAAGTTAAATGAGAATGTTGCATGGCATATCATGATAATATGCCAATAAATATAATTTCATGATTGACTAGAAAATTGGCTTATAAACATTTTAGAAAACTGTAATATTGTTCATCAGAGTTAATAATATAATGTTTTTATCTATCTTTATTGGTGCCACTCCTGATAAAAATATATGCCCCATGATATCATTTTCCTATGAAAAATCCTATTAGACTTATGTTATTTCAATTCACAGTGCCAATTTCAGGAACATCATCCACCATTAATTCCTGTGTTTAAAAAGAGTCCTATAAAACCACTGATTAAATTTTAGGTCAAAGCTTAAATGAAGATATTAAGCATAATTTTACTAAGTTATAGAGATAATTCCCACATTATCCTAAAGACTATGGATATTTCTAAAATCTAGAATGGATACATGTTTCCAAGGAGTTTGTTGTGTTTAAACACTAATATTAAATAATTTACATGGTGTGAATATCTAACAAGGCATTCAATCAGCATATTGGGTCTTTCTATGAAGTGCTAACACCTCTCAACCATGTATGCAGAATCACTTAGAAGGTAAATGGTTTGCATATTACAAAATGTAACTTTGAGGATAGTGACCCAAACATCTGAATCTTCAAAGAATGGGTTTAGTTTCAAAGAAATAATACCTTGTCTACTGAAAACAATTTTCTTTGGTGTCAGTACAGGGGCTTGAGCTAAGAGCCTTGCATTCTCACTTGGCTTTTTTGCTCAAGGCTGGCACTCTACTACTTGAGCTACACTTTCACTTCTGGCTTTTGTCTGGTTAATTGGAGATGGGCATCTCCCAGACTTTACTATTTGGGATGGCTTTAAATTGTTACTCTTTTATCTCAGCATCAGAGGAGTTAGGATTATAGGTGTGAGTCATCAGAATCTGGTTAAAAAAAAAGTCTTAAATATAGGCAAAACATTGTGTTTGCTATATCTTTTGATCAGTATTTATTGATCTTTTGAACATCTGGTGTTAGTTGTTGTCTAAAGAAATACAAAATATGTTCATTACACTTAGGAAGAACAATTACTTTTTCTCAAGTCCTTCTTGAACTTTCATTAACATTCATTGACTTTATTGGGAAAGCTATATAAGCACATCGTGTTTGAGTCACACTTTTTCTTTTATGATAAACATAGATTATGTAATATAGCAGCAATAGAAGTTGTTGGATTATTTATTTTAAAAGTTTTGACTGAATGCCAACAACTCTGGCTACTCAGGGGGCTGTGATCTGAGGATAGCAGTTTGAAGCCAGCCTGGGCAGGTAAGTCTGGGAGACTCTAATCACCAATTAACTAGCCTGGGCAGGTAAGTCTGTGAGACTCTAGTCACCAATTAACTACCAAAAAGTTGGGAATGGAGCCGTGGCTCAAGTGGTAGAGTGCCAGCCTTAAGCACAAAAGCTAAGACCTCACCCAGACTCTGAGTTCAAGCCACATCACTGGTACTCAAAACCAAAATACAAAACAACAACAACAACAAAATTCTCCAAGGTCTTGAAGGGAGAAAAAATGCTGAATAGCGAGCATAAATTATGTTCCTTTTAGAGGAGGTGGTAGGCAGGAAGGGCTGCCAACTCAAGATGAAGCACTGCGAGAAATGACTAGGGGCTCTTCTCTCTGTATGGCTTTCTGCATCCTATCCATCAGCAGCAACAGGGTGTTACATGTGGCATGCCGATATTGCCCAATCAGTGTCTGTCAATCTCTTCTTGTTTATTGTTTGTCTTCATGAGGTGGATGCAACATGCATACACAAATTATCTCCTGCTGGGCTCACTGCTCATTCATTACTCAACATGGTGCCGCCAAATCTTGACGTGCCACCAAACAAGGCCTAAACTACAGATTGTTAAAACAACCACTGGATAAATGAACGTGTTTAAACGAATCAAAGAATGATTGACATGTCATTTCAGAATGATGGAAGCCAAAGAAAAAACTCCAGGAATAGTATGGTCACTCTTGTCCAACACTAAGACTGATTAGGAAAATATGTCAGGAGGGGATTGAATCGAGGATTTAGGAGGTCATCCCAGAGGCTTTTCAACTAATATTTGAAGCATAGTCCTTGAAAACTTGATTCTTAACTTATTCAGTGCAGGAGAATAGAGACTAAAGAAAGAATCAAGATTCAAGGAATGTATTTCATTTATTTCTTGAGACACGAGAATAAAATACTCCCATTAGAACACACAAATCTAAATGAAACCAGTAGCTGGGTGCTGCTGGCTTACACCTGTAATCCTCACTACCCAAGAGGCTGAGAGCTGAGGTTGGTTGTTCAAACCAGCCCAGAAAGAATGTCTGTGAGCCTCCTAGCTCCATTTAACCACCAAAAAGCCAGAAGTGGAGATCTGACACCTGTGGAAGAGCACTGGCCTTACTCAAATAGCTAAGGGACAGTGCTGAGATACTGAGTTCAAGCCCTAGTACCAGAACAAGAAAAGGAAAGGAAAAAGGAAAAATAAGTGAAAACAATACACATCACGGAGTACTTTTAAAAACATGTATGATCTCATTTTAAAACTCAAAACTGTTGTTCAAGTTGTCCCTTTTGTTCTTATAAACAGAACTGAGACTCTCTTGTATAAATGTATATCAAATACTTTCCTAGACTTAAGCTGTGAGCAAATGGTTACGACTACAGTGAGATAGGGTATGTTAATCTCTTCCCAATCATCACCTTTCTTGGAGTCAAGAAAAACCATGAAACTTTGGTTTTTGAGGAGTAGGTGTGTGAATGAATTTATGTAATGGGATTTGTTCTTAACATGCCAGCCTTGTCTATGTGAAAATGTTAAAACACTAAAATTTGTTGCTATCTGTCATGTTCATTTACTGTAGCTATTAACTAGAACCAATAAACAAGTGGGTGGTTAATATCTTCTTACCCTTAGGAAAGGAGGAGTTTCAATGTCATTTGCATTTCTAAATTGAAGTACTCAGCACAAGTCTGTTTTATAAAGCAGGGAGTCTTGAAGATTTTTGAAAAAGAAATAAGCTGATCTAATTTAGACACTTAGAAATAAATCATGCCCTCAGAAAATGACTTGTTTTGAGAGGGTTTACATCTTTCCCTTGAGAAAATGACATCAGAAGACTCAGACACAGATAAGCTGGGTAGACAGGATGGGGATAAACTAATAAATCAGTTTAATCTTTTAGGGCTCATGTTTGTAGCTTAGGATTTTGGTCTACCCTTGAGAATACAGGTACATGGCAATGAGGACCGAGACAAGGGAGTATGAGATGCAGAAATTAAATCCCAGGAACGAAGTTACAGGTAACCTCTCAGTTGCAAAACTGAGATAAGTTTTCTCTCCAATCATGCCAAGACTCAGACTCTCAGAGAGAGGTTTAAATAGTTGAATAAATAATTAGACAAGAGAAATTTAGATTTCAATGAGGTTGCTATTTTATGAGGTTCACTGTAAAATCCAACAAAGGTTAAACATGGGAATCTGAACTAGGCTTCATAATCTATGGTGCCAATATTGACATAAGTCAAGTGAATGGACAGAGTTCTACAATTTAGTTTTCTAAAAATGAGGTTACAGAATACTACGTATATAGATTGATCTCAACAACAATTTCATAGACTTAAAATTCCCTTACTTTCCTGAATCCTGATTCAATTGTACCTTCCCAATGCATTCCAGGCTATCAGTTTCACAGTTCTGATGATGTTTACAAATTATTCAAGAGAGGTCACCATGCATTGTATTAGAACATAAGTCTGACTTCTATCCTTCCGGTTCCTGGCAGAATAAAAAGTCAAATTTTAAATGAAGAATTTCATTTAAAGCTCAACTTCTGATTTCTTATTGATAAATCCAGTAATTAGGAGTATAAATTATTTTTATGGTTTACATAAAATACAGCTATTTGATTACCATAATGCTGGTGCTCTTTAACATAACAAACAGTATAGGCTCATTTGAAAATGTCAAGAAGCTGACATAAGTGCCATTGTCACGGTCCTCTTCCATACCTTACATTCTGTAAGAAGGAAATGGGGGTTGGAGAGCTGGAATGGAGGGATGCCTGGCTGGGCTCATCAAAGCAAGCAGATCTTGTTCATTATCATACCTTCAGTCATTGATACCTGTCCTATGTCCCATGTGACTATTTCATTAATTACTGGAGAGAAATTGCAATGCAAATAAGAGAAAATTGTGCAAACAGGCTATTATTGGCTTTCTGCATACTAACATATGTCAAATTTATTCATGCTATAAATAAAAATTTCCTCTACAAAGCTTCATTTGCAATAGGCCATGGTCTAATCCATCAGCAAAATGGCCTGAAGGGAGAAAGATTGAGATTACTTTATGGAAGTGCTGGAATGATGAATGCAATTTTACCAATGGAATGCTAAGTTTACATAGAAGAAAGGGATCTTAGGCATTATTCATTTTCCTTAACAAACGAATCCATTCATCAGTGTGTTTCCTTGATTGTGTTCTGTTAGCAGCAAATCATATCGGGGTGTGTGTATGTGTGTTGTGTGTGTGTGTGTGTGTGTGTGTGTGTGTGTGAGTGCATTCATGTGTCTGTGCCAGTATTGGGTCTGAATACCATCCCTTAGCTTTTATGCTTTAGTATGACTCTTGCACTTGAGCCACAGCTCCACTTGCAGCCTTGTAGTGATTAATTGGACATTCCTCATGGACATTCCTGCCAGGGAATGGAATTTCCTTCTAACCTTGATTGTCCAGACCTCAGGTTCTTGAGCAACTAGGATTAAGGCATTTTGCATGAAACACCTACCAAGGAAAAAAAATCTATTGGTTCTCAGAAAAAGGCACAAGGTAGATATGCAAATGTCACATGCTTTCCAACTACAGAAGTGAAACCGCCAGTGAAAGGTATGCCGTGGTTGTCTTGAAGTCTCTAGATTTGGAATCTTCATAATAGAGAATTATGATCCCCAAAGTACCTTAAGAGAATTGGAACTGACTTCACTTTTTCTCCTGTCTACCAGAACAACCTCAGGCAAGAACAGGGCGCCTCTTGCTGTCATTCTATTTGAAATATCATACATCTTTCTTTCAGTGCCAAGAGACTTGGGATTAAAGAATAGGCTGTATAAACCAATGCTGGAGGCTCACATCTAGCTAATGAGGAGGCTGAGAGCTGAGGATCAAGGTCCAAAAGCAGCCTGGGAAGAAAATTCTGTGAGACTCTTCTGGGCAGTTAAGCAGCCAAAGGCCAGAAGTGGAGTTGTGGTTCAAATGGTAGAGTGATAGCATTGAGTAAAAAAACCAAGCAAGAGCAGGAGGTCCTGAGTTCAAGTACCAATATCAACACAAGAAAAAGAAAAAAGAGGAAACTCTATGTAGTGAGAGATTAAACACCTCACATGCATAAAGTAAAAGCATCCTTTACTTGTTGGCTTAACCAGATAGTCTTATTTGCCTTTGTGTATATTTTAAGATGTGGTAAGATGATATTTTAATCTTTGCTCCATGTATCTGAAAGACGAAGCCCGAAGCCCGTCTTGCTCAAGCCTTCCTCTAATTACTTACTAAGTACAATGCTCTTTTGTGAAGCTGAAAGGTCTTTCTCCTCTTCTCTGATAGCTCCATTGATGGCAGATGTCACACCCCAGCTGTGAGAGTCATTCGCCTGGCAGATTTACACTGTCCACACTTTGAAAGTTCTGCAACTTATAATTTGACTATGTGCTCAATTTTTACACAAACAGTTCAACACCTAAGTTTCTGCTTAAGTACACCTTTGGCACACTACTTTCTTGGCAGGTTCCAATTATACCTTATTGACTGAAGTAGCAACATTAAAAAAAAGCACCCTGCTTCCCCGGCTGTGGCTGGTTATTGACTGTGCTTTGTAACTGGGAAGGGAGCTGGTGGCTTCGTTAACTGTGTTTCAGACTATTTCTTCATTCACAGCTAGATGTGAAATTTTCACTTTTCTCTTGTCAATTTGGATGTTCCTCAAGATGATGACGATTCTGGTGATTTTGTTTAACTGTCTGGATCTGAAACAATTATGGAATCCTACCAAACGTACTTTGGTAATGATTTTTCATTATGACTTTACAAAACCATTTAGGAGACCTGAGAACACTTTATAATTGGCCTTCCTCCTTTTTCAGGCTTCAGGAAGATTCTTTCAGCTTCAACTGTTACAAGTTAAAATCAAACTCTACAAAATGCCTTGAAAACCTGTGGGACCCATGCAATGGGCCTATCAATGACACACACACACATCTTCTGCTCAAATTGCATATTTCAAGACAGGGAGAATTTTTTCCCCTCTGGCACACCCATGGAAATATGGAACTCATACAAGATGTTCTCATCCCCGTACTTTTACATTACTACTTTAAATGCCTCTGTAATTATTGATAATTGGTTTACAGTAGTAAGTTCTACTGTGAAAAGAAAAGGTAGATTAATGTCTAGAATAAATTAAGATAAATCTAGGTAAATACAGAGATAATGTAACTCATAATTTATGCCAATACAACTATCTGTACTTTCCTCAAGCTATATAATCAATAAGCAAGAAAAATAACTTTCAGTTTGCTAAGATATTTTGATTTCATTCTTTTAAGACAATTCTGGAATGAAGCCTACCAACTTCCTGGGAGGATATTGGCTAAAATGGCTGTAATTTTCTCTTGTGATCACCAGATGTTAGAGAGGTTTCTGACCTCTCCCTCTCTTTCTTTTTTAGAGCATTCACATTAGAAAAGTTACATTGTGAATTCTTTCATGGGCCCTGCTACAGTTTGAATGTAGTTTGTTTCCACCAATGGTCATATAAAGGCTTGCTTCCCCTATGTGATTGTGCTGGGGGTGTTGGGTGGTAGCATCATTAATATCTAAAATACACTTGGAACTCAAATAATTAAATCCCCCAACAAAAAATCCTCAAAGAAACAACTGCTCAATAAATAAGTGGACTAAAGACCTAAAGAGAAACTTCTCTGAAGAGGAAATAAGAATGGCCAATAGACATATGAAGAAATGCTCAACTTCCCTAGCCATAAAAGAAATGCAAACCAAAGCAACATTGAGATACCACCTCACCCCAGTTAGAATGGCTAGAATGAAGAACTCTAATAAACAACAGATGCTGGAGGGGATGTGGCCAGAAGGGAATCCTATTGCATTGCTGGTGAGAGTATAAACTTGTTTAACTATTTTGGAAAGCAGTATGGAGGTTCCTCAAAAGCCTCCACATAGAGCTGCCCTATGATCCAGCAATCCCACTTTTGGGCATTTAACCAAAGGATCACAAACAAGACCATATTAAAGCTACCAGCTTAACTATGTTTATTATAGCATTATTTACCATAGATAAGATATGGAACCAACCCAAATGCCCCTCAGTAGATGAATGGATCAAGAAAATGTGGTATAGTACAGTCTTTTGGATATGTGATTCTTGATGTACACAATAATTTATTTATTCACTCATTTATTTATTGTATTGGGGCTTGAACTTGGTAAATAAGTGCTCTACCATTTGTGCTAAATACTAATCCAAATGAGTTGCTTTGCTTGATCTAGAACCATGATCCTCTTGATCTGTGCCTCCCAAGTCGTGAGTATTAAAGATATGAGCTACTGTTCCTGGTCCTATTTTTTTTTAATTTAGTTTTGTTTTGTGCCAGCACTAGGGCTTGAACCCAGGGCTTTGAGCTCTTGGTTGGCCTAGCTGCTCACAGTTTGCTCTCTTAGTACTTGAGCCAAACTTCCATTTTGGTATTTCTCTGGTTAATTAGGGATAGAGGAAAATTAAAACATTCTAAATAAATGAAAGCTGAAGGATTTTTTTACAATTATCTAATCCTTTCAGGAAATGCTAAGGAAAACTGGGAGCATGGCTAATGTGCGGAGAAGCTTGGCAGCAAGCCCTAATACCACAGGAGGAGGAGGAAGGCAAAGAGGAAGAAGAAGAGGAAGAGAGGAGCTAAAGAAAATCCTGTAGGTTGTAATAAGTGGACTTTAGGTAAGAATTTTAGGTTGCATGATGAAATATAGATCTCAGTATAGGTAAAGAAATGGGAAATTGTAAACACTAGTACTGTTGTAAATTTGGTTTGTAACTTTGCACTCTCTTTTTTACATAATTAAAAGAGTAATGTACCAAAAAAAAAAAGAAAATGTGGTATATACACACAATGGAATTCTATGTCTCCATCAGAAAGAAATAATGACATTGCCCCATTTGTTAGGAAATGGGAAGAATTGGAAAAATTATATTAAGTGAAATAAGCCAGGCTCAAAGAAACATAGGTCCCATGGTTTCCCTTAGTTGTAATAACTAGTATATGTCTGGGACAAGCAGAAAAGATCAAAAGCTATGCACATATGACCAGATAAGATGATGTTAAGCGAAATGAACCCCAAGATAGAGACACAAGTAATTTTTTCTTTCTTGCTATTGTTTCTAACATATTTATAATGCACCATGTGGTGATTTATTTTGTTTCTTTGTATGTTCCTCCCTCACAATATAACCCTGTTCTCACTGTATTTAATGTTCATGCCCTGCATCTTGTATATACACTTCTCTAATTTGGGGAGGAGAAGGGAAAAAACAAAATGCTTAAATAGGGTACAGGCTGACCCGTTGTAACAATGAGATGTACAAGACACTGTGTTGAAAAACGAATTTTACAATTTAGGTGGGGGCGGGAGGGTGGAGTGTAGTTGTGTAGGTGGGAGGGAAGGTAGAGTAGGAGGAAAACAAAGGAGGAGGCAACAATGCTTGATAGGAAATGTACTTATTACTTTGCTCATGTAACTGTAACCCCTCTATATAGTATTTTTACAATAAAAAAACTACCCTATGACCCAGCAATTGCACCACTGATCATTTAGCAAATAGAACACAAACAAGCTTACAGCAAAGCCACCAGCATAACCATGTTTGTTGCAGCATTATTCACCATGGCCAAGATACAAAATCAGCTCAGATGTTCCTGAATGGATCAAGAAAATTAATATACACAATGGATATACACAATGACTTTTACTCATCTATTAGAAAGAATAAAGTTGTACTATGGAGAGCTAAAATAGCATAGTTTTTTTTTGTTATTGTTTTAGAAAGACTAAGTCAAAATCTACAAAATCAGCACCAGGAAATGGATACTTGCAAGAGAAAGAGTAGGGCCAAGGGGAGAAGGAATGAAGGGAAGAGTAGGGGATAATGCAGTCATGCATTCATTGTGTAGAACACAAAGTTGAGAAAAGTGAAAGGAGGTGTGGGATGAAGGGGGTGGGTAAGGATGTTGAAGGGTAACACCGATCAAGAGGCACTGCGTTCATAAACTGCTTTTGTTAAACGCACCTCCTTTGTACTTAAAAATAATTTACCTTTTAAAATAGGAGTAATGACCAGTCCACAGAGCACTATGACCCAATCTCTTGGATGGGATTTCTTGCCACCAGAGTGGGCAGTGGCACCTGTTTTGTGGGTTCGCCAAGGCAGGGTTTCCTGTCACATCTCCACAGGCCAGACAGGAAGCTCCCTGCGGTATCTGTGAACTTGCCAGCACCAGACGCACAAGCCAAATAAACCTCTTGGTGTTCACACAGCACTCAGCCTCAGATAATTTTGTTACCATAAAATGTTTCATTCCAAGGCAACCCCCGCCCCCTTTGAGATGTTCATCTTCTAGAACCTTGCCAGATTTTTTTTTTCATTTTTATCTTGTTTAGCAGCACTAGGGATTGAATTTAGGGCCTTGCACATGCAAATCCAATGTTCTACCACTGAGCTACATTCCTAGCCATCTTGGGTGTTTTATAACCCAGGAATTCTCAAGAAGCTAAGAGCTACCCCCTTGAAAAGTAATCATCAAGAAAGACAGAGCCCCTATTTCCATCTCAGTGGGAAGGTAGAAGATGAACTTCAACGAGCCTGACTTCAATTAGCACACACAGATGGCTTAATCACCTTGACCAGTCCTCACTAACCTCCTTCAGCACTTTTCCAGTAGTTCACCCCAGTGCTCAGAGGCTCTCCCGCTTGTGTTTCAATGGGGTTGAGTTCAATTTCTCTCACTTTCCACAATGGTCTCATTACAGTACTCCTGAATAAGATCTTCTATATCTCTTTAACACCATCTGGTGCTGTTCCCTTTCTTCACTGGTGCAATTATCTTGGCTTACTAAATTATAGATTTTAATAAAAAAAACACCCTTTGTTCATTCATGTAACTCAACCTGTTGTTATGAAAATGCTGGCAGGTTATGGTCTTGTGTGGATTGTCTTTATGCCATGAAATGTGAAACAGTTTATAGGTATAGTATTTGTCTAAACCAGTTTAAGTATAGTCATGAATTTTACACATTAGATTTTAACTATAATTCCCTATATAGGGGTCCGTAAAGCCACATTCACATAAGAATTTAGAGTAAACATGATTTTGGACAAGAATTTATTTTTTTAAAAATGAAGGCATTGGTGAAGATATTTCAAATTGCAAAAATGTTTTAAAAAAGGTGGAGTGGCATTGCTCCAAAAGAAAGACACTCATTATTCAACTTAATGTAACAGTAACACCTTTGCACATCACCTTTATAATAACAATAAAAATGTGATGTGTTCAGTTCTTTTAGCTTTTGGTTACATTTGAGATAGGGTTTTGTTTTTATTCAGGGTGACCTGGACCACCATTGTCTTTATGTTTCTCACCATAAATGGTCAGGACTATAGAAGTTAACTACTATACCCAACGTTTATGGTTGGGACGAAGTGGCGTGTGTATGTGTGTGTGTGTGTGTGTGTGTGTGTATAAAATCTCATGAACACTTTGCCTGGGGTAATTTCAAACCTCAGTCTTCCTAAGTAGCCCAGATTATAGATATGTGCCCCCACACCTGGCCACATTGTAGAATTTAATACTGTCTCTCCACACACACAAAAATAAGCCCGTGAGGTAATGATTATGTCAATAACCTTGATTTAGCCAGCCTATACTATACATATAGATTTTGAAATCTCACGGTGTTTATGATGTATACACAGACTTTGTCAATTAAAAGGGAAACTGCCTAGCTCGAGTGTGTACTCTGGATAGCTGGAGTTGTACCATGGTAGCACCTGATGTTTACTCCCAACATTTCACTAACTTGTAATTAAACTTTCTGGAACACTTCAGCTGTCATGGCAGTGAGAACAGGAGTAGCCTGGGTGAAGCATGAGCTTTTCCTCACAGCTCTTTTAGGAGGGTTTGGGCTCATTTTTGCTCAATTAATGGTCCATGCTAGAGTCAACGCTGAATTTAGTGAAATTTGGGGAGCAAGGAGTTGAATATAGTGGCTAATGAAAACTAAATTACATAAACTTAAAATCATGCGAATTATATAAAACGATGAATACTCAGAGCTCATCACTTCATAACTTTCTATTGAAATACAGTAATGATTCTAAAATGGGTCATCTGTGCTCTTTGGATTATGTATAGACTATGTGATGGAAATACTGCATAAGACCAGGCCAGGGCCCATCTCTGCCTGATACCCAGAGACTTCTTGTCTTTCCAAGCAGGCTGACAGCAGAAGCCAGCAGTCTTTATAAATGGGTGCTTTCATTGTTTTTCAAGATTTGCACGACATTACTCTCAGCAAGTCACATGGCCACTCACAACTGAAAGGAACATGTCCAGAAAGGTACTTAGAGTCTAACACAGAGCTTACAAGAGCAAAGGGGAGACAAGTAAAGAAAGGACCCTCCCAATATCCCCCCATAAATTACCTATTTTGCGTGGGACTAATTTTCTAGAGTAGCTGCTAAGTCAATGGATTATGACACTTGGAAGAAATCCCAATTTGTTTTAGAAATGGAAGCAAAGAGGAAATCAGTTACTTTAGCAGATAAACTACCCTTAGGGGAATAGCAAGTATACTGTTATCTTTTCTTACAGATGAAGAGCAAAACGATCTGGCTTAAAATGAGGTCCCTATAGTTTTTTAGAGCAAACAAGACGTATTTCTTCATTTGCTCACTCACTCACTCATCTATCAAAGCCCAGTATTGAACAGGTTATTGAAAATGAAATTTGAAAAAAGGGAAAAGGAGGTCTACTGGTGGATCAGGAGCCTGGAACACTGCTTACAAAACAAACAAACAAACAAAAACCCAAAAAACTTTTTTTTTTGATTTCCTGATAAAATTGGATGTTGGAATGCCACACTTCCTAGACAATCCCTTGATTCCATTGTTGAGGAAAACCTCATTCACTGACAGAGAGATGATTTCCTCAGACAGAGAACACATAAGCCTAGGATCAGAAATCAGGTTTCTTCTTCCTAAGGAATTCTGTCACTCCCGTTCTACACAGATGATTATTCTTGTGTAACATGGGAAGCTTACAAAAGCTCCTTAAATGCGTAGTGTAAAAAGACAAAATGAAATCCAAAGAGGAAAAGCCTACTTCTATTGCACTCTCAGGGTCTGAATGTTCTTTTATTATTTTAAGCTGTCTCCTGGGACCTGTTGTCCTAGCTCCCCAGAATTCTTTAACATCATTTTGTTTATCACATTGGCTTCCTCCTGCGAGTTAGAGTGGTCTTAGACAAAATGGAAAGCACTTTGCTTCTTTCAACTATAAATGTTTTACAAAAGAATAAAAAAAGGGAGCGAGACAAGAGAGCACCAACCACTGGGAAAAATATTCTCCTAGATCCAGGTACCTAAGGATTCAAGTCCTCAGTGTTGGAATGTCACTGTGTTTGCCTGCACAGGAAGATCACTGTATCATTTGCAAAGTTGTATTGAAACTAAGTTGATAATCCCAAAGAGCAATGTGTGGCAAAAGAAAGAATTCTTTTTTTTTTTGCCCTCTGCAGAATAAAAATTCAAATCACACAATGATCACACTGAAAATGGTCAGAAAATATTCCCAACTGGACCTGAATCTCAACTAAAATCTTCTGTTTTCTGAAGTGTGCACTTTGTATAACTTGGGAGTTTCAATTAGATAAGCACCACCAAACTATTCCAAGTGTCTTAAAGGGAATTTTCATTTTAAAGGTAAACTCATTCAGTTGCATATTATGTGTCTCCAAAGTGATTGGATAAAGATGTTAAATCTCAAATAAAACTGGTTTTATTTGAATGATGGTCTCAAAGTGTTGATTAAAATTATTAGCTTGGAACTTACAAAAATAAAAATCATTCTTTAATTATCTTCTGAAAAAAAATCTAGTGTTTTTTAGGATGTTTCTACATGATAAAACACATTCACAGCAATATACTTTGCTCACATCTCCTCTGGGAATTTTTCCAGCAGATGTGTAGTAGGTTTTCAATGGGGAAATTTCTACCTAAGATTTGCTTTCTTAGGGTTGTATTAGCATTTTCCAAGAAATCATCCATTTCCTATCACAAAGAGCTACTATTAATATAATTTTATTAGGTTCTTGGGTGGTACATTGGAGATACATTTTTCATGATGTTGGAGAAAGTAATTTTGTTTGTTTTTTGTTGGTCATGGGGTTTGAACTCATGGCCTGGGTACTATCCCGAAGCTCTTTTGCTCAAGGCTAGAACTATAACACTTTGAGCCATAGGACTATTCCTGGTTTTCTAATGGTTAATTGTAGATAAGAGTCTCATGAATTTTCTTGCTTGGACTGGTTTTGAACCACAATCCTCAGATTTCAGCTCCCAAGTAGCTAGGTGTGAGCCACCGGCTCCTGGCAAAAACAATATTGTTAGTAATAATTTACACATCTTAACCCATACCTGTCCAAATATAATAAAAATATACATATGAATAATAACTATGTTTGGGGCTACATTTGTTCATTTAGCACTACAAACTTGATAACACTACAAATGAACGGTAGGTTGCAGTTAAAAATATATATTATATATGTACGTTATATATGTTATGTGTGTGTGTGTGTGTGTGTGTGTGTGTGGCGTGACAAATTTTGGATGCCATCACTAGAACCTTGTGCTTCAGAAACATGCTGTTGGCTCATTGGCAATTAGAACAATCTCAGTGATTGCTATTAATAACCTTCTGTCAATCATAACACACCAAAGAAATAGATGACATGAGGTGACTAAATTCGATAGAAAATGTAAGATGACAAAAAAGTGCTAGCATCTAAAAAATTGCCTTTAGCCAGGTGCTGGTGGTTCATACCTATAGTCCTCCATTTTTAAGGTGCTGAGATCTGATGATCAAGGTTGGAAGCCAGCCACTGTAGGAAAGTCCTGAAGACTCTTATCTCCAATTAACCACCAAAAAGCTAGAAGTGGAGATGTGGTTCAAGTGTTAGAATACTACCCTCAAGCATAAAACCTAAGGGACAGTGCCCAGGTCCTGAATTCAAATACTTTCACAATTAAAAATAAAAAAGAAACAAAAAAGAATGTCTTTATATAAATACTCTCAAAAATAAGCAAAAATTATATTAATATGCATGTAATGTTTCATTCATTAACAGGTTGGGTATATGACAATAAGTTTATAATGGAGTCGAGAAATCCCACTCCTGTAGTGTACACTTCCTATGTTTATGTACATTATGTTCCCTCCAGTACAAAGTTACACAGTATACAGATCTGTAGACTTGGAAAATAGATTATGCCATATATCGTGGGTGTCTGTTAGGCTATACCATCTAGGTCCATGCAAGTCTATTTTATGATGCTTACACAAAGACAAAATCACTTATGATGCATGTCTCAGAATATAGGCCTGTCATTAAGTGGTGTGTGACGCATTTCAACAAACTGTAATAGGGTCAAAACACCTGTTTTGTAAAAAGGTAGACTTTGCTATTGAAAATCCCCCTTTCTCCTCATTTTTTTCTACTCATTTTTATAAAAATAGCCCTATTTTATAGAACACTAAAATGTAAGTTTTACTTATATTGACCCGTACAAACGCTGGGTAAATTGTATCACATGAATCAGTGAATAAGTGACCATGCACTGGGTACTGTACCACAATAATAAATAAAGCTCAAATTGGGAAAAGCAAAAATAGTTACACAAAGGAGAAATATTTTCTTCTTTAAGTTTAAAATCCAGCAACGGACACCATGAGTTCCAGCCCCTTAAAGAATTAATATCTTCAAGGGGGTGATATTGCCCCCAAAATAAATGTACTCTTTACCTGACTCATGTAAATGGAATCTCTCTATAGGTCATCTTTATAATTACAATTTAAAAAGGGAATTGATATCTTCAACAGTGAATTCAACACTTTCAGTTACTGCCTGTATTTCCATGACTTAGAAAGGAAAGGAAGGGTACTGACCTTCACCTCCTCAAAGGTAGAGAAGAGGGAAAAAACCAACAACAACACTGTCTCTTTTTTAGTATTGGCACTGGCTCTTAATTAAAGAAGTCATACTTGAGTTGTCTGAAATAAGACAAAATTTCATTCTACAGGAACAAATAATACACCATGTCAAACTTTCTAAAGGACTAATAATATTTGGGAGTATTAAATTAATTAACTCATATTAAAATTATGGAGCAACATAATTTTTTAAGGTTAAACATTTCGATACATTTAATTAGATTTCAGAGTAGTAAATTATAACTTAGGAATAAATTTCATAAAGAACTAAAAAGAGTTGCCTAGAGGTTAGATGAAGTTCATGCACATAAGTGAAATATTTAATTTTTAAATAAGAAAACAGAACTGTCATCATGGAATTATTTCATAAGAAATTATAATTTATTCATACTAACTGAAAAAATTATCTCTCATGTGGGCGCTCTAGAAATAAAAACCATTTAAATTTTTCAGCACCTTGAAAATGTTCTTTATTTTTTTCTGTATTAAACTGCTTTTGATTTTTAATTAAAATACAGAGATATAAAATTTACTATGTTATATCTGGGAGGTAGCTGTCTACTTAAAATTACTCAGCATTTAAAATTTAAAAAATATTCCCATGTGCAAAAATCTTGCGCCCATATTTTGCCTTCTCATATAACAGACTGCACAATAGCTAAACTGAGTTTTAAGAAGATGGTAGGAATTATATTAGGGCCAAGGATCTGTTCATTTATAGAACCAAGAGTCGCCTAGATGGATGTCTTTTATGGCAGGCATGTGCACAGCAGCTGAAGGTTTCATTGTGTGTTCTCTGGCGTAGCTTTCTGAAACTGTGTGAGCAAGAATCTCATTTCCTGTTCCGAAGTCTTCCTTTAATTGCTGTATGCCAGGGATAACTTTTCTAAGGATCTTTTTAAAAATCAAAAATAAGTCACATGTGGTCATCTTTATGAAGATTTTGTAGAACTCCCTTTGTACAACTCCCAAGTTCCATTTATGTTATCCAATTGGATCTAAGAACTGATAGGTTTATTTCTTTTTTTTTAAATTGTGTCTGAGCCATTTTTATTATATATATGTATATATATGTATGTATATGTGTGGTGTGTGTGTTGTTATTGTAAAAGAGAAGTACAGAGGGTTACAGTTATATACGTAAGGTAATGAGTACATTTCTTTTTGAGCACTGTCACCCTTCCCTTGCTCTCTTCCATTTTTTCCCTCCCCTCCCCTGTTGTATACTTAATTTTTGACAGTCTCTAGTGAGTACTATTGCTGCACTTGACCCCCCCAACGAAAAACAGATAGACTTACAAACAAAAGGAATATAAAACAAAAACAGCAACAATGCATTAAAAAAGATGATAGGTTTGCTTCTGCACTATTTGTATGCCTTGCACAAGAAAGAGGTCTTGTACACAAGGTTTTCTTTAAGTCTTTTTGGATTCTACCATCCTTTAATTTTTCTACTTACTGACTTTTTACATGTATAAATGATGATAGAACTACCAACATCAAAGCTAAATATAGTCTATTCTGGGAATCATTTATTAGAATAACTAAAAGTCTAATTAAATAATGACTTCATTTCACCCAAATCCCATGATAAGAATCGATATCCGGGCGACTGATCTCGCATTAATTTAGGCTGTCCACTAAATCTTTTCACAGTCACACCTCCCTGATACCTTGAATTAACCTTGAGTGCAATCACAGGTCTAAAGTCAAAGCAAGGAAAGTATTCTCTGTAAAGAAATGAAATAAACTTCTCTTCTGAATTGCTTCAATGGGTATAGTGCCCAAGTTAACACAGTAAGTACTTGGAAAAAAAAGGGAAAGGATGCTGCACAATTGGGAAATTCTTTAAAAGTTATAAAATTGGAACTTCTAGGCTCAGGAGAAGAATACACTGGCATGGTAGAGAAAACTGATATTTTTATTAATGTTCAGAAACACTGGAATAAAGTGCTAACATTTCATAGGCAATATAATTTGAATTGCTAGAATTCCTTTCTCTAGAAAGGAGTAGAACCTACTTGTGTTTATATTCTTCCTCATAAGTAATATTTCTTAAATTAGCTGAGAGAATAAGATAAAAATTATTTTTAAAATTTCAGCAAATACTTCCCATTTATTTCCTTAAATATGATATTTGAAGTGAGACTTTTCCTTATGTTAAGTTCTTAACAACACTTAGCAGGTAAGGCAAGGAAATTAACTTTACGGTCTACCTATCATACTGTGTTTATTTACAAAGGAAGAAAATAAAAAGAAGCAAGCATTTTCATAAAAAACAATGCCAACATTATATAAAACAGGCAAATGCAATTGCTAGATATTAAAAACAAAAATATTGTTGATCTTCCAGTCAAAACCATCCATTTTGTCACAATGGAGTCAGAACCCTATTCATATTGCTAATTAATTTTTCCCCTGACTTTAAACCAGTTGGGGGGAGAAGTAAGATTTTGTTTTCATCTGATCAGAATGTTTTTCTTTGTCACCTTCTTCAAACAATTCAGTATCACATTTTTGATTAGCATGTGTTAATTTTACAAAGGGGTTTTAAAGTATTAAAAATTGTTATGTATTTTTAGTTTCTTAATTGATGAGATATCAGTAATATAGGCCACATCTGCACTTGAAAAAGATATATCTGTGGGGTTGAAAGAAATGGGGCGAATCATGAACATACTTTGTACATGACTGAAATCTCTTTGTACAACTACTTAAAGATCATGGAAAATTTGAAAAAAGAAAAATGAAAATTCTATCTTCAACATTACTCAAAATTTCATATCCTACAATTTCTTCTCAAGTCTATGTTCAATCCTTAGGAGATATTCTCCTAGATGTGTCCCAAAAGGCTTAGCCTAATTCACACGTATGCATGATCTGCAAGTCACAATGTTTCATCCAATAAAATAAAACAGTACCTTCTTTTCTTTGCTCCTGTGTAAATATCAAATTTCACTGTACATGCACATAAGTGCAGAAAATAAATTAAATTCTAAAGTAAGGACATTCTTGTCCTTTCAGGATCACTTGAGTAAACTTGTACTTTGATCCTAAAGAACATAGCTGAAGTTTGTTCTTAATGAAATGAGCACTAGAATTCAGCAAGCCTAAAATATTATCAGGATGATAATAGTGTCATGAACCACATTCTTTGATATGTTTCCAGCCAAACGGTAACACTCCCTTGAAAGATACAATCCATCTCATCTGTGCACATCTTTCAAAGCGGTGCTTTACGCCGACATATACCTTCCCTTTTTAATATATTTCTTCACATTTAATATTCAAAGAAAAGAGATACCTAAAGTTCAGTTTAATAGGACACTGATGTTGCCATTTTTCATTCTTCAAACTCAAAATGGTCACGAACATATAAGAAAAGTTGACTAAATCTGAATCGTAAACCAGTCTCGTGATCCAATACACGGAAAGGAAGCTCAATCATTCAGTCTAATGATGACCACTAGGGAGCTGCCTGAAGTGATTTATCAGCTAATCTAGTGTTATTACTGATTTGCAAAGTCTGCACACAGACAATCTGGAAGGATACAGTGTATATCTTTCTATAACTCCCCCTCCAAGTTGGCAGGTGTAGTACATGATGGTTGTGTGGCATCTTGGGAACCTTCTCAACACCCCATCACCAAATGAGAGCAGGAGTGGTTGGTGCCAGAACAGTTGCTTTTGTCATCCTTGCAATGGAAGGCAGTTTTTCCTCAGTTTCTGAGACTGGGGTTGTGCCAGTGACCACCAGGGAGGCTTAGACATTAATCATTTACCAGATTCAGGGTAGGTCCTGGCAATGCATTTATTAATACCTCATGGTCCTTGCATTCAGGAACTGCAAGTGTATTAGCTTGTTGATAAGACTGATCAATAAAACATACATTTATAACCTATGATGTGTGATAAGCACTATACAGGAAGGCATGTAAAAAGGAATTAGGGGCAGAAAATGCAGTATGAATTTGTTGTCCTCCTCTTCCAGGTGAGACAGAAAACTATAGCATGCTCAAGGAATTGCAAATACCCACTGCTAGATCTTCAATTTCCTACTCTTAAAAAAAACAAAACAAAACAAATAGGGAATATGATCTATATTTTGCAGGATTGTTATATCTCTATCTATATACCCTCTACATGTTTAGCTAAAATATATATTTCAGATAAACTATAGTTCATCTATGATTTTTCTCTCCCTTTCTCTCCATTCTATGCTTCAGGAGAAGCATAGGAAAGCATTCATTTTACACTTTCTGTGTGTCTGTATGCTCTACACAATGTGATGGCATTAAGAGGAGAAGACTTAGAGAAGCGACTAGGTCATAAAGGCTATAAGTATTCTTAGAGATGGCTTGCTCCTATGTTTCTACTATGTAAGGACACAATAAAGATAGGCATGGGGGGCTAGGAAGGTGGCTCAGTGGTAGAGTGCTTGCCTTGCATGCATGAGGCCCTGGGTTTGATTCCTCAGCACCACATAAGCAAAAAAGCCAGAAGTGGTACTGTGGCTGAAGTGGTAGAGTGCTAACCTTGAGCTGAAGAGCTGAGGGACTGCGCCCAGGCCCAGAGTTCAGGCCCCACTACCACCACCACCAACACAACACAAAAGGAAACAAAACAAACAAACAAAACATAGGCATCTATGACAAAGGCAATGATCCGACTAGACATTGAAAGTGCTGGCCCTTTGGTCTTGGATTTCTCTGCCTTCATGCTACTTTGGTATTATGTTATAGCAGTTCAGAAAGACTGAGAACTATTTAATGTTAGGCATTACATATCTTAACTGATTTAGCCCTTCTATATAGTAGGAAGTCTGTCTCAATAAAAACAGTAGATAAATGCCACTTATTATTAATAATGTGGAGCATGTTGGAAATAGGAGTTGGGGTTAGCAGCTGACAGGTGTAGAGAGGCAGAGAGGAGGTCATGAGAGATGAGTTTTCATAGACTCTGCAAATAGACCAGGAGTTTGCAAATGTCAGTCTGTGGATCTTATCAGAATCATCTAGAATACTTCTTTAAAATGACAAATGTGGGACTTGGAATGTGGATGTAGAAAACAACAACAACAACAACAAAACAGCAACAACAAGACCTAGCTGTGATAACTCCCAAGACCACTTATATTTTAGAATCAGCAAGAGAGAGAACAAAGAGTAGCTAGGACTGATCTGAAATCGAACATGCTGGGACTTGAGATTCAGAAAGACCCTGGGAAGTGGACAAGACAGGAGGCAGGGAGAGGGCTGAGCCCTGAGCAATTAGAGAAGGGATCTCTGCTGTGGAGCTGATTGTATGCAGAAGGTTCTTCCTCTTGAGACCTGATCAGGTCTTTGCAGATTTTCTAAAGAATCTGATTCTTACAGAAAAAAGAAAGAAAAAAAAAAAAAAGCAGAGACTCAACATGGTACTAGCACTGACTTTTTAATCCTAACAGAGATTTCAGATAATCAGGAAGCCTCAAGGAGGGCTCAATGTAGTGGAGCCCTATCCTATCAAACTGTGAAGAAAGAACTTTGTAATTGACACTTCAACCTCCCAGTGTTTGCCCCCAATGTGTAGGAAAGTGCCAGCATCTCCATCTGAATGATCAAAACAACAATTTGAATATCGGGAAAATGTCCATGGCAGGAATATTTTCATAACCCAATTTAAGACCATTTTTATATTTTATAGGCTCTTATTCTGTAATAGAATCTTAACTAGGTGTGGTAGGTAATATTTGCTTCAGTGGTCAACATTACAATCATTGTAGTGATAACATTTAGTAGAAACTTTAATAACTGTTTCTTCTTAGGTACACAAGCGGAGGCTTTTTAGAAAATTTTAAAATGCAGGCAAAGTAAAGATGACAAACTGGAAATGCATGCAGATGTGTAGACAGGATTGAATGAAATAATTTCATTTTTCACTTTAACCAATAATGCCCTGGGGCAACAAGTTGCTTAGGATAACATAAAATGAGAACTATTCTAATGGCTGGTAAAGCTTGCTGCTGTTTTCCCTGTGAATTATGCATTGTGTGTGATCAGTAGGAGGAATTCTCAGGAGTCCTTCCCACTCTTCACAAAGGAAGAAAGTAGGGATTAAGTTTGATCTAGCATAGCTTAAATAAAGACATCACAACTGGAGTAAAGCTCAGTCAGCTGCAGTGCATGCATCCTAAATGTAATACTGTGCAGTTATTCCAAGATGACCCTGGTTAAGTTAAGGAATGGACACATGATAAAATATTATCATGTTTTACAAGACACTTGGGTGCTACATGTTCAGCATTTTCTCATATTAATTGTCAAAAAGCAATTTGCAAAATAATAGGTGATCTGGAAACTGGCATGCAAAAATATTAGCTGAATTTAAAAAATGCATGTAAATGTAGGTAAATTTGCTTTAATAACATATCAATAAATTAATTATTGGGTGTTTTTCACATGGATAATAAAATGGTGAATAAAAATTATACTTTACATTTTGTTTATGATTTGCTATAATTCACAGATTCTAAAATTACAATGAGGAAAAATATTCAAAGTATAATACTAATGGCTTAAACAAGTTGACAATAGATATTATTAAGGTTCACATAAATCTGATGTCCACATTCTGAAATACATCTGACTCCTGATAACCAAAGTTCCCAAATCTTTTTACTTTTCCCTACTATTTTCCCCATGTCCTTGAAGTTTGGATTGACCTTAATTCAACTATGTTCAAAGTAAATTTTCAGTAAGTTTATAACACATGCCTTATGTTTCATTACTATATTTAATGCCTCAGAAATTCACGGGACACTAAACTATACATTATATCACAGTACTAAATGAGTATCTCAAATTTAGTAAAATTATTAAATTATCATTTAATAAAAGAATAAATAAGGAATGGAATAAATAAGAGGTTGCTATAGATGTCTAATCCTGGTAGCACTTTGGTAAGTAAGAAAAACACAAATTGAGTTGTATAATATTTAAATTTTGCTTCTTTAAAGTTGTAGTAATAATATTTCACTAAGAATTTAGAAGTTCTGTCATTTGTATAAATTGAAATTTTAATTTGTGAAAATGCCCAGAGCAACTACATGATGGAATTATGAGATTGTATCTCCTGATCTAAACCTATTTTTAGGATCCGCAAAATATAGGTGGGCCAATTGTCATTTGAAATAAAATCTTCATTCCCTAGGGCCTGGCCATCTGCATTCTGGACTCAAAATATACAGCAAGTAAGGGTGACATTTCTGGGAAATGTGTTTAAAGGTAAAACTGACCTCTGAGCTTTGTTTTCTTTTCTCTTCTAGCTAGAAGGGATGTATGAGAGGTAACTTGTCCAGGATAGCACAACAACGGAGAAAGACTCTGATATGGTTGCTTATACAGATATCATATAAGCTTGATATTGCTAACTTCTGGGCTTGGTTTATATAAGAGAAATACATTTTATTTGGATATACTTACTATTATTTTGGTTTTCCTGTCATTTCAAAATTAAAAAAAAGTTAGTAGAATGAAACATATGTACTTTATTTGTAATTATTTAAATGAAGTCAGGGCCAGTTACCTAAGACTTTGATTTCCATTTAATAGAATATTATACAAAGCAAAAACATTTTCTTGCTTTAATCTGAAGGGATACACTTCCTTGCTTTAATATGAAGAGATGGTTCTCAAGCATACCCTTCAGTTTGCACATGTAGATATAAATTTAGTGATAATTTATTTTTTCCTTTAACTACTATTTATCTAGCTCTAAGAAAATAATATTTGGGGTTATTAAAAATCATTTATGTATTTCCTTGCTTCATCTATTGATTTCACTAAATGTAATCACAAATTTTTGGTGCAAATATTTAAAGTGCTATCTAAGGACACTTAAATTTGAATTCAACTACTCCTTTGAGGAGGAAAGAAAATTTTATGAAATGTATTAAATGAATATATGGCTCAAAACAAATGAATTTTTGGCTTTTGAGATCCCTTACCATCTTCATTTAATTTCAAGTAGGGGAAAGAATTCACTCAGTGATATTTTCTTTTATTGCAAGGATAAAAACTGAGTGACAATAAAAGTAAAACAGCCTTAATATCCCTTTGTTAAAGTCTATTTATGCTGAAGGTAATACCCAAAAAGTGTAGAGAAAGAAAAATAAGACCCACCGCCTTAATAACCATGAGCCTTCACAGACCTATAACAATGAGTATTTGGGATTGTTCTGGAACTTACTGAAACAAAACAGGAGAAGGGACCAGAAAGAATCCTGGGAGCGAAGCCTCAGGATCACAGATAGAGGATAGATTTTATGTATATACATATATATATATATATATATATATAGAGAGAGAGAGAGAGAGAGAGAGAGAGAGAAGGATTGATTGATTGATTTAAATGTCTACCCTGAGTGGCCAGCACAACTCTGGGCTCTTCTGGTTTTTAGAAAAATACACAGTCTTTTGATAATCCATTGGTTCAAAAATAACCATTTTGATATTCCTCTAAATTCCAAATGAATGGGTAAAATGATCATTTGGCTTCCCAATTTTTTTTCTTTATTGTTTGTTTCTCTTCAGGAAAAATAGGTTGTTGCTGTCAGCAACAAATTTCATTTGCTGCTTATTCTACAATTATCCTAGAAACAGCTACTGTCTGGATTTCTAACCAGAACTTTTCCTCGTTGATGTAAGTAAATCTTCTGAAAGCAAAAACAATGGGAAGAACTTGTAGTATCTATGAACACTCCAAGACGTTCAACAGGAAAAATTGGGATGTTTGAGTAGTTCTCTTTCTCCGACAACTGACAACTAAGACCCTAAGCTGAAAATTAGGGCAATATACCTTCACCTATAGAGCATCCAAGTTTAGCTTCATTGGCCTTCAATGTATTCCTAGCACTTGAATTTGCATATAGTTTGCACAAATCCTCTAACACAAAGCCCATTTTATAATAAAATGGTGGATATTTCCTGTAATGTAATTTTGTTCTTATTTCATTAAGAGTGGACAGCAGAATGGCTGTATGGATATGCTTTAATTGAATATCATTTTACAGAGTTAAGGAGCTCTGACTATCTTTGCTACTAATTAAACACATAGTTTAGTTAGTTCAATGTCGTGGTCTAGTATCATGATTTCCTCTATTTACTTGAATGCCAGTAACTGTTCAATGGCTAACTGACTCAGTACTTAGCATCAATTGTATTATGCATATGATCAAATTCGGTGACCAAAAGAAAAATATTTGCCAAATATTGATTTTTTGGTTTTTTACATTGGCAACTATCATATTCTGCAATGAGCACTGCATAGTCTTACAATTCAGATTTTGCTCATTTTTAATTGATGTAAAAATTCTTGATGTAAAAATTCTATTTTTTTCTCAATTTCATCAATATTGACTATGTAATCATAGGTTTTTAAAGAAAAAACTGAAAGAGTCTATGTAGCACCAGCTGATCTCATCCTCAGGATCCTCCTGCTTCAGCCTGCCCAGTATGGGATTCTAAGTGTGAGCTACCAATTTTCTACATATATATTCCTTCCATGAGCTCTAGTCAAAAATCACTAAGACATAACACTTTACTATGATTTCAATGACATAAACCAGTCTGGGCAGGGTCCCAGTGGCTTACATCTGTAATCCTAGCTACTCAGGAGTCTGAAATCTGAGGATCACAGTTCAACACCAAGAGTTAAAACAAAAACAACAACAACAACAACAAGAAACCAGTCTGGAAGCCATACCATACACATCAGCACCAACATTTAAATGGATCGCTTTGTACCTTGGTAAGCATTAGATTTCTCAAAGATATGAATTCTGAATAATCCATATAACAATGTTCTGAGTATAACATGTGAACTAGAGCTTGAGTCAGGCCACAGGGAGAGTGGAGACCATGTTTGCTTAAACCTTAGACCCAACCCAATACTATTAACAAGTTAGATTAAAAGAAAAACTAGTATTACAGACTTTTATCAAGAGAACATTTTACAAGCAACCAGCTGGAAAAATTCTTTCCATCCTATTTAAGCTATTATTATTTCAATTTTCCTGTCACTAGATTATGGCTAATCCTTAGGAAATTGGTAGATAGTGAAAGAAAGTAGTTATGGGAGAAAATTAAATGACTTGAAGAAGATTGGTTTTTGACTGAGAAGTGAAAGACTTAAGCAATGATAAAGAGGAGAATTAAATAATTCAGGGTTGGTACCTTAAAGTTACCCTTTTAAATTAAAGTAACAAATCATGTCTACCAGAAATCTTCTATGACCTTTTTGTCCCAAACAGCAGATGGGCAGTTTTCTTATCTTTCCTCCTCTTTCAGCTTTGAGAGGTGGACATGGGTATAAATCACACTACAGTGTGATTGCTTCTGTCTGTCTTCTCTCTTGGAATCTGATTGGCATGAAAATAGGGACCACATTTTGAATTCCATTGACAAACAAATAAGTATTTGTTTAATATGCTCAAAAATACCTATTTCCTTTTTTCTTGGTGGGAAATGCTTGAGTTTCAGTTGTAGAAGACTGGGTTTCATCAACTTGTAATCAAAGTTAGGAACAATCAGGGATGATTCTGCTTGTATTTAAGACCCTAGAAAACTTGCAAGTCAGTTGTATTCATTCAAAGTGAACCACTCTGTAGATTTTATTTTGGGAATTCTGGAAATTAAGAAGGACATTTGTAGAACTGCCATGATTTTAGGAAATTGGAGACAAGGAAGATGTCATTTATAGCTGCTTCCTGAATGAAAGGATGCTAAAAGATTGGATAACATAGATGGTTAAAGAAGGAGAAACAAAACAGTGCTGAAGCTAGTGGCTAGAGTTTTAGTGATTATATCATCCTTTCTAAATTTCTAATGAAAATAGCTAGTGAAGATGACTGACAATTAGATGTATGAACAAACACATGTGGCTGCAAAATGATAGGGAGGAAATGGAAGAGTAGGTAATTTTTCAATTAGCTTAAGTGCATTTTTTAATGTAAGCACCACCAAGATTTTAGTGAATGAATATTTGAAAGCAAAGTTAAACCAGGCTCTAGTAATAAGCAGCCAGATTTTCCTCATGTTGCAGCCCAAGAAAATTATGCAAATAGCGGTAGCTTTCTCCCAAATAAACCCTGCTTCCTATGCCACTGACATGATTTGAATACAAAATTGGAAATTATATGTTTCCAAGTTTGCTATTTTAAGCAAATTTTTTATTTATCACAAATTAATAAAGCAGCTTTTTCCAAGGTCTTCAAAAGGAAAACCATTTGGAAGATTCATGCTTCCAAGGAACAACAGAATAAAAACTTCCAGGTTCAAAAACATGATTGTGTGTGTGTGTGCGTATCTCTGTGTGTGTGTGTGGGGGGGTGTATTTGCACAAGAAAATAGTGATGTTCTGGAGATACATTAAGTTTCTTGCAAAGGAACTTTTACAATGGGCTCATCAGATAAGAAATAGCAATTAACACATGTTCAGAAATAGCTACTTGTTCTATAATACAGTTTTGCTTTGCTCTGACATTGGTGACCAAAAATAATAAGGAATCCAAACTCAGGAGATGAAGACTTTTCAAGATATTTCAAAAGAATCTCAAAATTCAGGTATCTTTTTTTTTTAAAGGAGATAATTAGATATTCTTAATTCAAATCAAGCGAAAGGATAAACTAGTTGAGGTAATAGAAAATAGAAAAGGTTTTACTTAGCATACTCTGCCTCTGGTCAGATATCCTAGAACAGAACCTGAGATTTATATGATTTATTGAGGGCATGTTCTCCAGAAAAAAAAAAACTGTAAGGAAGGAAGAGAGGAAAGAGATTACAGAAAGGGGGTGGACCTGACAGAGATCTTGTTTCAGCTTCTACCACACAATGCTCAACAGGATAAACTGATCAGAAACATAAATCCTGCCTGGAGACAAAGAGGTGTCCCCTACCAAAACACACAAGAGTAGACACGAGATACTTGTGTATTCTTGAGAAGGCAAGGTAGCAAAGTTCTGGAGGAAGAAGGGAGATGAATGTACTTCTCAAGACAGGTGGTCCTGTGGCCAAAAACAAATCTCCAGAGGAAGTTAGGGCTGGGAGTGTGAAAACATCTGCCTTGGTGGAAGTCTTAAGTAGGAGACCATACCACCAATGCACACACTCAGTCAAACTGCTGCCCTGTCTCCAATACATAGATGACCGCTTTCTGGGCTACACAGTTATATCCTATTTGTTTACTGCTCAGGAGCCAATCAAGGAGACAAATCAAAATCTAAAGCCTCCTTTTATATCTCAGCAAAATAATGCAGAGTAATCAATAATTGGTTCAAAATTTTAAATTTCGGTAGAAGGGAAATTTTCAGGAATTTATTTTTTTCCTTCCCATATGCACAGAGCCAGAAAACTATCTTGTTCCCATTGACATTTCAAACTCACGATGGCAGCAGATTATGGAAAGAGGAGGGTCCTACTAGTCCGTCCAGGCACAAGCTGCAGGGTGGATTTCTCTATTTGCTGTGCCAGGGAATCTTTAGATCTCTCTTGGTCTAAATCTATTTGGCATGGTGTAGAGCCAGGAGGGGAGTTCTGCAAGCTCTGGTGTGGGCAGTTGAAGGATGTCACAGCCTTCCTTGAATTTTTCATTTATAAATAGAGGAGGAGCTACAGTCTAGAGTGTCGAGGGGTACTTTTGTTGATAAGTTCTAGCATTCCGAGAAGGCCACATAATTTAACCAATCTATGATGAATAGAGTCCTGATCCCTGGCCTGCATGGCCTTCTCAACTACTTTTGTCAAATGTCAGAAAACCTTCCCTTCCCCTTTCCCTTCCTCTTCCATTTCCTTCCCTTCCCTCCCCTCACCTTTTTCCTGTTTTTCCCCTTTCCTTTCCTTTCTTTTCCTTTCCTTTCCTTTCCTTTCTTTTCCTTTCCTTTCCTTTCTTTTCCTTTCCTTTCCTTTCCTTTCCTTTCCTTTCCTTTCCTTTCCTTTCCTTTCCTTTCCTTTCCTTTCCTTTCCCCTCTCTTCCTCTCCCCTTCCTCCTCCTCCTTCTCTTTTCCTCCTCCTCCTCCTTCTTTGTACAGGGAACTGAATTCCGAACTTTCTTTTTTGCTTGAAGAGATATCTGCCTTCGTGTCCAGGCTGGTCTGGGTTGTGATACTCCTACTTGCCATCCCTGCCCCAAAGGGTGCACTGTATTCTGCATGTTTCCACATAGTTGGGATGCCAGCTGTACACTGCCACACTAGGTCACTGCTTGTGATGAAGTCACACTAACATCTTTTTTTCTCATGACTGGCCTCCAATTGGCCTTCTATCTACTCCCCCCCCCACACACCATCTAAGCCACCTCCTGAGTATTTTGGATTACAGTCTTGAATTACTGTACCCAGCCATATTTTCTTACTTTCTGGTCTTTTATGGGTCAATATGTGACTCTTCTGTGCTGATTTGCTGTCACATCAGATTAGCCTTACTGAGCAGTATTGATAATAACTCAAGTGACTTCTTTGTTCAAGACAAGCCCATTGGCTTCATATTCAAATGTCCAATCAATGTTACTGGCTATAGAAGCTTCTGCATGCTTAGTGTCACATTCCATAATTCATTGGCCATGGGCTAGGAACTAACAAGTATATTTTGTAGACTTACTAGGGCCTATTATCTTTATTATCATTCTGGGGTGCTAGCATATTAACATGTGACTACTAACCATAAATATCTGTAATGCATTATACTGCCTATAACCATACAAAACAAAAAGCAAAGAACTATTCGTGCTTGTACTCAAAGAAGCTGTGATCTTGTTAAGAAGTCTGAAACCTGTTGAAGTTAAAAATACACAGTAATTTGGCTGTGCTTTAAATAAGTTCTACACATGAGAAGTCTCACACTGTTGCTCTAGATTGTTAAGTATATGAGGTTATATGGTAAAAACAGATTCATCAATTCAAGGAGGTGATGATCTTTAGATTAGAATAACAACAAAAGCTCGCCTTGCAGACTTAAACCAGCCTTGGAGGAAGAGCAGAAATTAAGAAGGAGAGTGAAAAACAAAAAAACAAAAAAAACCAAGGTTAAGTCTTCCTCTTATCTTGTGACTTTTAAAGATTCTCGTGATTATAGTACATATCCTCCTTCATCTCCCAAGATCCAAGCATACTTTTTTTGTAATTGAAGACCATCTGATTGGTATCCTTATTGCTATTTGTTTTCACATAATACATGTATGTACATGCATGTGCGTTTTCAACAAGAAGAGGCCATGATCCACAGAAGGAAGGCAGCTTTGACCTCTACCAGCTAAAAACACAGTTCAACACAGAATGAAACACAGCTACCCTGACACTTTAATTTTACACTGTTGAGACCCTGTTAAAGACTTCTAAGAGGAATACGAGAATTTGGCCACTTTAAATAGGGAGTGCACTGACGAGTAACTGCATTGTATGCATCCTTAGTACAGAAGTTTAGAACACAGAGTCCACAAAGACGCAATCCTGAGATAAGACTATAGATCTAACACACATGTACACCATACACATACACACACTTGCGTGCACACCCACATAGACCCATATCTATACACTTGTACTTGGTAGACAGGTGTTTTACCACCCGAGTAATGTGGCTATTCTAGTCATGAGTTTCTCTTATATTTTATGACATCAATCATTTATTCCTGAATCAAAAGGAAACTCAGCATATACAAGTTAAATAATTGCATGTAAAAATACAGTTTAGCACATTACATATACTATATAGCATATAGCATATACTATCTTGGTAAATATATACTATCTTGGTAAATCTTAGACAATTGCTTAGAATTGACAGTTGGCAAACTTCTGTAGTTTAAAAAGTAAAGCATTACTTCAATGAGAATTAAAATTCATTTATTGGGCACAGAGTGAAACCACCCACTTTGGTTGTCTCAAAACTCTTTCTCTGACAGGAAGCCAGATGCAAGAACAAACGTTATATTTTTTTACTACCATGTTCTAAAAACAATAGAAAATAATATAGAGTAGTCCTCAACAACAAAAAAATGAAGTAGTTAAGAGTAGCTGCTTTATTGAAGGGACAACAAACAACCGAGTAATGAAAACACTTTGAACTCTGACCAGGCCAGCCAGATACCTTGAAATCCATTATGAAGGTCAGTTTTTAAGATTAAGTTCCCCCCAATCACTAACTAGGTGACCTTATTTATTATAATTTAGCAGAATGCTGTACGTTTATTTTAAGAAAAGAGGAAATAGTAGTGGGGACCATTCAAATATGACAGACATCTTGTTATGCTGTTTCTGATTTGGGGAATAAACATTTCAATTAAAAACAAGCCTGGAAATATAGTTATGTTAATTCCAAGTAATTAGAAGCCTATAGGCTGACAACCTCTTGGTGCAAGTACAGGGCTGCAGGTGTTGCTCCCTCTCCAGTCATAAGTGCCAAAGTTGTTTAAGATGTATTGAATGAATGAGACTCAGCTGCAGCAAGCTTGTAGTCACAGCCTCCTATGCTGTCCCAAATGACTCCAGTTTAAGAAGCCAGCCCCCACATTTCTTCAGACGCCTCGCTGCAGCACTTCTTTATCCATTCTTCTCAGAATTAAATGTTTTTTTTCAAGTTTCATGGATATCAGTTACTAAAATCTTTTTTATTTTGGTAAAAAATAAGTTTCTGTGTAGGTATTCTCTATAACATAGAATAATTATTTAAGTAATATTTGCAAGAAAAGATTTATGCATATCTTTCCATTTAACATCAGACAACAAACTTTAAAAGGTGAAATCTAAATATTACCATTCAATTAGTCAAGAACAGCACTGTTAATATGTTCATGTATATGAGGGATTGTTATATATATTTTAGTTGCAAACTTGGATAATTAAAACAGGGATATTTATTAGTGTCAAGTCCATTGAGCATTTAAGGTTTTCCTCACTGGAGATAACTGGAGTTATAGAGAAGGTTCTTGTACTTGCTATAGAGTAGTAAGATCAGCTCTGTTAATACTTATGAGTCATAGATGAACATTTACTGAAATGGAATGTTTGCTCTTATGTTTTCTTGCAGTGCTGGGACTCACCAGTGCTTAGTACATGGTAGACCAGTGTTCTACTACTGAGATACTCAGCCTTGGAATTTTTTTTAAAAGGTTTTCCAATTGCTGACCCAATGGAAGACTTGAGAAGAGATTGTAAGCCCTTTTGAGGGTAGGAGAGGTGGTTCATACTCATTCATTTCCCCATAGGGCTTAGTGCAAATCTGGTGTTACAAATGTTCTTTCCTCTTAATCATAACAATATTCTTATAAATATAATTGCTTATAGGAAAACTACAGCCAAAGTGTTTTTTTAAAAATACAATTGTTATCTTTACAATTAAAATATATATTAAAAATATAATTGTTTTGTATTGATGTTTCCACATTTATACATTGATTAAGTTATTACAGCTAATAAAAGTGTGTGAATTTATTTATCTGAATTATTACGCAAACTTAAAAACTGTTTTGACCCATGGAGTTCCTTAGGAAGAAAAAGCAAACTTTAAATTATGTATTCTCAAAGATAAGGACTATTGAAACAAGAAAGAAAAGTAGGTATCTCTTCTTGGATATCTTGCACTTCAATGGACTGCTGTAACTGGAAATAGGTTTGAAAAGCCAACATGTAGTATTTATTTTTTGTCACAAGTAACAAAACCCATTACCTCTTCTATGGGGTAGAAAATAAGTCTCAAAATCCTGACCCAAGCCATTCACAAGTCAATTGATACCTACATTTTACTTCCAGCTCTTTTATTTACTTATTTTTGTGGTAACTGGGCTTGAATTTAAGGGCTCATGCTTGCTGGGCAAGGTGCTCTACCATTTGAGCCATTCCCCAGCCCTTTTGCTTTAGTTATTTTGGGGATAGGGCCTCTAGATTTTTTCTATGCCTTCCTGGATTGTGATCCTCCTCCTCATGCCTCCTGCATAGCTGGGGTGACACCAGTTTATTGGCTGAGGTAGATTCCCACTTTTTTTTTTGCCAAACCAAGATCTTTCTTGTGAAGTAGCTGGGATGACAGGCAGGAGCCACCTCACCTCTTCAAGCCTCATTCTAGTGTTTGACCTAGTATTTGACCTAGTCTTATGACCTATTAAAACTTCAGCTGGCTAGAATATCTGATTTCCTAGCTTAGAGTGATTGGCTTCAGACCGGTGCTTTTCTAACCTGAGCTGAACCAACCTGACGTTCTCCTGTCAGATCCAGGAAATGGTGCTTTCTGCTGGGGTCAGTACACTGGTAAACAAAGCATATGGGCTTGTAGCCATCTACCAGTTATATGCAGTGAATCCTCCTCCTTTTTTTGTTTTTTGTTTGTGGGGCTTGAGTTCAGGGCTTGGGTGCTTTCTCTGAGCTTTTCTGCTCAAGGCTAGCACTCTACCACAGCTCCACTTCTAATTGGAGATAAGAGTCTCACAGTCTCTCCTGCCCAAGCTGGCTTCAAACTGTGGTCCTCAGATCTCACCCTTCCGAGTAGCTAGGTTTACAGGCATGAGCCACTGGCACCTGGGTCCTTCTCCTTTTTTAATAGGGAGAAAAAAGGTTTTAGGTCCACAATTCAAGAGGTTTCTGTTACTGAGCATTTGGTCCTGCTGCCTCGGGCCTATGTAAGATGGTGGTGGTAACAGGAAGTTGTGGTAGAGGAAGCTGCATACATCATGCTGCTCTAGAAGCAAAACAAAGAGACTGGGGATTCGCTATCTCTTTCAAAGGCACGCACCTATGACTTCACTTCTTTCCATTCCTAAAAGTCTATCTCTCAGGAGTTGGAGGTCTTTTGTTCAAGATCCAAACTACATTAGAGTGATTTCTTCTTTTCAGAGAGCTGAATGGAATGAGTTTCCTTTTCTAATCTATATAATTCTGTATGAATTTATTCTATAACGAGATAGTATTAACGTTACTGTTGTCTTAAACTGAGGAAAAACCTGAGAGCCAAGTGTATGGTGAGCACCTGTGGTCCCAGCTGCTCAGAGGCTGGGGCCAAAGACTGCTTGAGCTCAGGAGTTTGATGCCAGCCTGGACAACACCACAAGATCTACCTTACTTCCCAACAAACACACACAAAAGACTTTAAAGAACAAACAAAATGATTACATGTAAATTATATAGCCCAAATACATCTGTAAAAATGTAAAGATCGACAAAGTGAGATGAAACAGCTGCGACTGATCTCCATGGTTTCCTCTTTTCGTAGGTACGGCACTTTCAAGTATAATTTAAAACTGTTAAAAATAAGCAAAAAGCCAGGCGCTGGTAGCTAATACCTGCAATCCTAGCTCCTCAGGAGGCTGAGATCTGAGGACTGCAGTTCAAAGCCAGCCCAGGCAGGAAAGTTGGTGAAACTCTTATCTCCAATTAACCACCAGAAAACAGGAAGTGGTGCTGTGGCTCAAGTGTTAAGAGTGCTAGTCTTGAGCTGAAGAGCTGAGGAACGGCACCCAGGCCCAGAGTTCAAGCCTTACGACCGACATAAACTCCACAAACAAACAAAAAACCCCAAGACAAAACCACATTGTGGGAGATTACATGCTTATTTATTTCCATTAGAAAAATATTACCCATATAAAATTTTGGTCCACCTCCTTCTCCTTTACCTGTACTATTCAAATTTGAGTACTTTAATTTTGCTCACATCTCTAAAATGTATATTTTATTTTATTAAGTGAATAATATCTTTTCCTTTATTTTTAGTTATTTGAACTATGTAATTAATGTCTCTGTACACTTGTACTTAGCCATATAAGTATATAAAAGTGTAATTTATAGCACCAGTAACTTCATCATTTTCATTATCTAATCTTTCCTATGTATGAATTTGTGAAAATTAATGTTAAAGATATGATGAAAATTCCTGAGTAAAGCACACTGAGGCCACTAACAACGAAGCTATAGTGAGAGGCCCTTGGACAGCTATAGCTTCAATTTCAACAAGGGCCCCTATGGGTAAGCCAGCAACCTGCTAAGCAGATCGAGCTGGAAAATCACTCTTGAAAAATTGTTTGTAGACTTCATTGACAGTACCAGAGTCATTCATGTCAGTCAGAAAGACAGTTGCTTTTACCACATTGGTGAAGTCACAGCCTGCTGCTTTCAGAATTTCACCCATGTTTGTAAGAGCTTGTTTCGCTTCATCCACCACCCCTCCTGGCACAAGCTTTTCACTTGAGGGGTCCAGGCCTACCTGTCCTGAAATGTACACCGTCCAGTGGACTAACACAGCTTGACTGTAGGGACCAACAGGCCTGGAGCTTTGCGAGGTGCTGATCACCTGTCGGATTAGAGACAACATAGCTAAACCTTCACTTGCGGCCAGTCCAGGAGAAGCCTGAGCTAGAGCGACCTGCTATCCTCACCGACTGACCAAGCCCGGGCCGTGTCCCTTTCACAGGTGCCACTCCAGAGTTCAATGTTTTAAAGACATGTATTAATTCTGGGGTTCTTTGATCTTGGTTTTTGTGAAACATGCCTTTTGCCCTCTTGCATTTTAACGTCAGCACCTCTGTGTGCTTTTTCATATTCCTTCTGTTTTCAAATACAAATGATGGTTAAAAGCCATCATTAAAAAAATAAACTAAACTCCTAACAAATCAGCAAAAGTCTACATGAAGCAGTAGAAGGACTATAGTTAGAATGTTTAATGATATTTGTAAGCACAGTGTTAAACCGCGTAACAGATTGGATGGGTTTTTATCACTAACGAATTAACATTTCTAACACACCAGGACAATGGAATGGCAATAGCATCAGAGGAGTCAGGGAAAGAATGTATTTCTGAGTTGAACATGAACTGTCAGGACAGAAAAAGAGGGAGCTAAATTGGCTCTATTGAAGAGTGCTGGAATCCTAGGAGGGCTACCTGAAAATTACATTTAATATGCTAACACTATTAGGAGAATATTTCTATTCTTCTTATAAAGGTCTTGCTAACAGTAATTAAATTTTAAGACAGTCAGATCTGGAAAGGAATAAAAAATACAGTGAAAATCCGATTACTGTGGCTGGAGGAGGCCTTTCCCCTGAAATACTAATTAAAAAAAAATTGAATTTTGGCTACCCAGGGACACTAAGTCTGGCCATATCTATATTAAATTACATCTAATCACACCTAAGTTGTTCAAAATCTAATACATTTAACATCAAAATGCTTTGGACTTGGGAAATATGCAAATGACATTCTACATGGATGGGTATCTTCTCATCAATAACCACAGAGAGAGAAAGGGAAATGAATCCAGACCTCTGTCAGGATTGTACACCATGGAGATCAAAAACTACACTGGGCCAACAGAACCATGATTGTGAAGTTGATCAAGTTGCCTCCCATAGTTGGAAAATACAATATGCATTGTTTTTAAATCTTTTTAAAATAATTGTCAAACTGTTTTAAAAGTATTTTTTCTTCTTGTACAACTAGCAATCCTCATTTCATAGGATTTTTTTTTTTGGCGGGGCCTGAACTCTGGGCCTGGGAGCTGTCCCTCAGCTCTTCAGCTCAGGGCTAGTGCTCTACCACTTAAGCCACAGCACCACTTCTGGCTTTTTCTAGTTATGTGGTGATGAGGAATTGAATCCTGGGCCTCATGCATGCAAGGCAAGCACTCTACCACTGAGCCACCTTCCCAGCCCCAGGATTATTGTTTTTAATAGTGATCAGTTCAGTGCAAATCTCATCCATCATTATTCGCCTGAGATTTGAGAACAGCACCAACTGAACTCACTCACTGGGTTTTACCTCTTGTTTTAAGGAAAGCACAAGTGTTTTGGTCTTTACCCTTAATTATCATGAGTGAATGCATAAGACACTCAAGGTATCACAAGAACAAAATTCCCAAAGTGTGAACCACAAAACACTAAGGTAATACATCTTGGGCAAGACTCTCACATGCCTTTTTTAAAAAAAAAATGTAGATGAGTAAATAATGATAATGCCCCATTTAAAAAATGTCCCATTTTAAAGTTAAGAAAAATAGGTCAAAAGGGAGTGAAAATGTTGAAGGATGACACAGCTCAAGATGCATTATGTACATAAACTGCTTTGTTCCATGGCAAAACAAAATAAATACATATCCTGAAAATTTAAGGAAGTGAGGGACAAGGTAGGCTGGGAGGGGTGGGTAGGAATGTTGAAAGGGTGATGTTGATCAAGACGCACTTGGTAAACTGCTTTGTTGAGTGACAACTCATTTGTATAGCTCCTTAAAGATGACAAAAAATATTCCAAAAAAATCTGTAACATATATTCTAAAATTTGTAAGTGGTGGTTCTCACAGTTTTCTATGTATCACGCTGCCTCTAGGCTTGTTAAATGAGAGGAACTTAACCCCATTCTTAGCATTTCTGACTCAATATATCCGAGTCTGAGACCTTCCAGCATGATTGATTTGTACATTTGGAAGTTAGGCTAGCCTAACAGACTAGCTCCTTTCTGGCTTTATGATCTCTGATAAGCTATACAACCGATCTAAGCTTGCTTTCTGCATTTATAACATGAGGCTGAAAGCAATACCTATATCAAAGAATCTTTGTATGGACTGAATGCAAACAATGCAAGTGACTTGCTTAGTATATAATAAATGTCTAATAATAATTAGTTCCTATTCTGGTATAAATAAATTGACTAAAAGGGAGTCAGACTCCTCATTGAACATGTAGTACACATGTAATTCCTGCCACTCAGGATGTGGAGGCAGGAAAATAAAATTTGGGGGCCAGCTTTAGTTATGTAGAATAAAATATTTTTTAAAACCCCATAAAAGGTCATTACTTCCGCATGTCTGAAGAACAGTTTACACTGCTTTGACCTTGTCTCTGGATTCCAGAGGTAATAGGAAATAAATGGCATTACCTTTTAAATCACAGCAAGGAGAAATGTTAGGAAACAAACAGTTCCTGAGGGCCACACATCCACAAGATATTCTGCTGCTCTGTGACTTTCCTACATTCAGAGAATTAGGGGGATGTATGTGAGCTTGAGGGGCAGGAGGAAGAAGCCACTTGGGAAACTAGCTTTCCTTGGGCATGCCAATGACCTTGGAGATACAATAGAAGACAATGCTTCAAAAGCATAGAGTAGGGCCAAGGAACTTACCTATCCTAAACCTGCGGAAGGACTCAAAGGTAAAAGAACTGTACTTGTTCTCATTTTATTTTACTTCTTCTTCAAGGAAGAGCACAGAGTACAATGAAGTTTATGGAAATCATTAGTTTTTTTTTAAAACTGTTTCTGGATCATGTACCTCTGTGAATATCTGGCAAAAAAAATGATAGAATCCTCTCTATAGTAAAATGCACATCTATAACTTTGGGTACAAGAGTCAATCTTTGAAGCAGAACTTTTAAATCCTCAATTCAGAATCTTTGACATAACATACATGAAACAAGATAAAAAAAACGAGAATGGTGTTTAAATCTTTAGATAGTATCATTTCATAGACTTTTAAACAAATGTATTAATTGTAACATTTAATTCTGCAATCGGTGTGTTTCGTTGTTTTACCACAAGAAGAATAAAAATATCCTCTCTCTCTCTCTGTCAGTCATGGGGCTTGAACTCAGGCCCTGGGTGCTATCCCTGAGCTTCTCTGCTCAAGGCTAACACTCTGCCACTTTGAGCCACAGCACCACTTCCAGTTTTCTGGTGGCTAATTGGACATATGATTCTCAAGGAGTTTCCTGAATGGGCTGGCTTTGAACTGTGAATCTCAGATGTCAGCCTCCTGAGTAGCTAGGACTATAGGTATAAGCCACCAGTGACTACCATTTCTTCTTCTTTTTGTTTAGAAGATAATAAGTTATTGGAAGGTCATGGTATTCTCTGTGGCTTAGTTAACCAAATCATGAAGATACTGTGTTAGAGCTAGAAAGTTTTAGCCTGTGGTTCCAGAAAGCAGATGATGGCAATTTCAGACTAGATATGGATATTGGATATAGTATACAAATCAAGTCTACACATTTATGAATAAAACATTTATTAAGTTTTGACCATGCAAAAGAAAGAGAGGGAGGACAGGAAGCAGGGAAGAAGGAAGAGAGAAAGAAGTGGGGGAGGAGTGGACCATGTTTTACAACCTAAGGAAATCTTTCATTTTGCTGAGACAAACATCTGCAAAGCTCCTGTGGAGAAACCATTTAGCCAGTGAATGATTCCAGCCAAGCACCTGGATTTTCCATTTTTCTATCTCATTGGGGCAGGGGACCTATTATCTCCCCCTCAACACACACACACACACACACACACACACACACACACACACACACACACACACAAACACTTTCTGGCTCTTTAAAAGGGTTCCAATAGTATTCATGAATTTTCCAGAAAAATGCACGATACATAAGACATAACCTTTTCTGAAATTTATTTTTTGTGTTTTTAACATGGATCTTTGAGAGGAAGGGAAAGGGACTAACTTTGAGTGTCTACTCTGAATTCCTGCTCTTAGAGACATTACCGCCTGAAAATTTGCATATTCCAACTGAAAGCAATGGAAATTGCCACACTTGGAAAACTTGAAAGCACAAACATTAGGATGCAAAACATTCTCTCGGAATGATTGATTTCGTCTCCCAGATTTTCAACTAGGGAGTATTGATTCTATTTATAAAGATCCCTAGGGATGTTCACTGTCTCCTCGAAGAAACTAAATAAAAATCCATACAGGTAGACACCATCAATCCCAATTCCTTTTCCTTGGATTGCTCAATGGCAGTCACAGAAGACCTTGATCTACCAGCTCTGCCTTGAGCCAATAAATCAGTTCTAGCAAGCTGCTCAGTCATTAAGCAGTGAATGCCAAATAAATCCTGCCAATCCAGAGGATGTGTGTTTGGGGAGAGCTTAACATTTTGCAGCCAGGCTTCCTTTGCCTGATCTATGTGATTGGATAGGCATTTGTAGGCCAAGGCAATTGTCCTCTAGTCCACACTGGACATGAAACATCCCATCTGATTTTGACAGCCTTTTCTGCCTAGGGATGGGCCTGTCTTCCACATCAGAGCCATACAAGCAAGTTTAGAATCTCCATCACAGGGCTGCTGCTAATCTGAGGGTCATTCATGTGCTCAATCTATCAGTTAGTCATTGAAATCAGAGATCAAGGACTTTGGCACCTTCATTGGAGCTGGTGATCCCTCTCCAGGGGGGAGGAGGGCACAGCATCACAGTTCAGTGGTTTCTTTGGGCTTTGGTCTTCTGCAAGCCTGTTACTAAGGTCTAAGTTTGGTTAAGGAAAGATGAAAGCCATGCTGGCTACATGTCCCCTATACTATATCTCAGAAGACATGGTCAGTATCTATCTTAAATTACAGTTTTCTTAAGAGTAAGACAGCAGTCCTATAGATTCCCATTGACCCAAAGTCAATATAGCACTGTCAGTGGATTTGTGGGATAGCTTCCCTTTGTTCTAAGTGAAAAAAAGAAGCTAGCATATATGAATTCTTTTGATGATATTCAACCATAGAGATACAATAAGACTTACTAGTCATTCCCATTTTTGTAACCAATTGCATCTCAAATTTTTATTTCCTGAGTTTGGGCTATGGTAGAGAAACTTTCCCAAATTCATACCTCATCTTTTAGTTTCTTTCCAGACTAATACATACAAAATTCATATGAAGAACATAGTTGTTGTCTAACATTTTTTGGGAGGAGGTTGTCAATTAATTACTTATTCAAAGGTGAGTCTTTTAGAAAAGATCTCTATAAAAATGTTCAGCCATTTCTAAACCATGTAAAAGTGCCTTGGCTTAAGGAAATGGAATAATTTGTTTTGAACTAAATCACACAGAGATGGTTGATTTATTAAAGTTGAATGTCCTCATGAAACTGATCCTTACTGAAGAATAATTTATTATTGCAATTTCAGAGTATTTTAAAAGAACTTGTCTTAGGGGAAATCTAATTTGCTCTTGAGTAGTATTACTTTTTTTTCTCTTAAATTACATGACTCTTATTCTGGATAGCTGATTAATAGGTAACTATCAAAATGCAAGTCCTTGTAGAAAAGATAATTTTGCCACGTTGCATTTTGTCTGCTTCAAAGTACGTTGAGTATATAATGAAGACATTAACTCCACTATGAAGACTTTTAAGATTCTGCATATCTTTCCTAGGAAGCTTTCAAAATCTGTAACTTTAGAACAGCAAATATTAGGCCTGTTTTCTAGATAAGTGGAAATTGATAGGAGTTTCATGATAACGCATAGCAAGACACTATTTTTAAAGTATCTTTTGCAAGTAGTATCTAATTAATGGAGTAGGAAAAATGAATGATCAGAAGCTCCAAGATCCAACTACATCATAATACTGGGTGTTTCATTACTTATTTATCTTTAGCCTCCAACAATAGCAACAGGAGGCATGGAAAGGCTTTCCAAATGGAGTCAAGAATTGATTGATTGATTGATTGATTATGCTGATCCTAGGGGTTGAACTCAGGGCCTGTGCTCTGTCACTTGAGTCACAGGTCCACTTCCAGCTTTTGGGTGGTTAACTGGAGATAAGAGTCTCATGGACTTCCCTGCCCAGGTTGTTTTTGAACCATGGTCCTCAGAGCTCAATCTCCTCAGTAGCTAATAGGCACGAGCCACCTGTTAGCACTGCAATCCACTATGATACATTGCTACATCATGGTTATATTCTTTAGTCATATGATGTCATCAAGCTATTTGATTTCTCAGATATGCAGACATACCTATAGCCAATAAACTATCAACAATCAACAATCAGTGGAATCAGTTACTTGTCAAGAAAATGGACCATCCAATTAAAGAGCCCATGGGGCTGTCCTTCAGCTTGTAATTTCACTCAGTTGATGCCTTCAAAAGATAATATTTCCAGGAGGTAAAAGATCAGAGTGAAGTCAGAGAGTCATGCTGATGTCTCCTTTTATAATTCATCTGTGGTCATGGCTTTGGGGAGAGGGCTAACTAGTTTTCTACTCTACTTTTCCAAAGTTATGTATCTTTTTCTGCATAACCAATTGCTGGAAAACTTAGGAGCCTCAAACAATAATCCACAATGCTCTCTTTCTTTGTTGATGATTCTGGAGGTCAGTGAGTTTGGCTGCATGCAACTTCTCAGTTTTACTGTTTAATTCTGGGAAGGTTACCTATCAAGCTGCAGTCATGGGAGATGACTAAGAAGGGAGATGGTCTAAGAAGGCTTGGCATATGTATCTGGCATGTAGCAGCTGGCAGCTAGGATACCTTGGTTCTTCTCTACCAGTTTCTCCAGCAGATAACACCATTTATCCATTTATCACCTGGGGGACAAGCTTCCAAGAGGTGGCAAGAGAGTGAAAAGTATATGTGTTTTTGATGCTTCATCTCAGACTTCTTCATCATCAGATCTACTCAATTCTACACATCCTACTGCACAAAGCACAATCCAGTGTCAGCCCAAATTTAAAGGATAGGAAAATCCACCAGAGGAAATGGTAGTATTTGTGGTCATTTTTAATTGGCCAAATTTCCACAGCTCAAAAGAGTATTAAGGCTCAAGGTGTTTCTCCAATGCTTAATTTTTTTTTTGTCGGTTGTGGGGCTTGAACTCTGGGCCTGAGCGCTGTCCCTAAGCTCTTCAGCTCAAGGCTAGCGCTCTACCACTTGAGCTACAGCACCACTTCAAGTTTTCTGGTCCTTTATGGGAGATAAGTTTCACAGACTTTCCTGCTGGGGCTGTCTTTGAACCGCAATCCTCAGATCTCAGCCTCCTGAGTAGCTAGGATTACAGGCGTGAGCCACCGGTGCCCAGCTCCAATACTTAATTTTATATTTAATATTTAAGTACTTCAAAAATAAACAATTCAAGTAATAATTATTAAGCATGTAAATGAAAATGATCTATCTTCCTAAATGAGTGCTTTCTCAATCTTGCTCTTTATATGACCAAAAAAGAATTAGAGCTTGTTTTCTCTTCACAAAAGCTCTGAGTGTGATGTTTTCTGAAATGTAGCAGCTACTATCATATATTTTATTCCCATGTAGAAGGCTGTTGAACAGACTGAGAATTACTGGAGCCTAAATGGAAATGGAAAACTTCAGGCTATTTTCTATTTCTAATAGGTGAATAATGTGGCTGGCGTACAACACAAGTCACTTCAGAAATGGGAGAAACAATAGAATTTTCACTGTATTGCTTTCAGTCACACTTTGGCCCTCTGGGTATTTCTGGAAAACTGATCAAAAATAAAACATGCTATTTGAATAGAACATATGAACACTTGCTCATTCTTTCTCTTTTCTTTCTTATTTCCCTCCCTCCCCCTCCCTCCCTCCCTCCCTCCCTCCTTCCTTCTTTCCTTCCTTCCTTCCTTCCTTCCTTCCTTCCTTCCTTCCTTCCTT
>NW_012267281.1:9953434-10107202 GCF_000151885.1 Dipodomys ordii
CTCCCTCCTTCCTTCTTTCCTTCCTTCCTTCCTTCCTTCCTTCCTTCCTTCCTTCCTTCCTTCCTTCCTTCCTTCCTTCCTCCCTCCCTCCCTCCCTCCCTATCTTTTATTCAAAGATGTCACTTCTTACTCTCTTTATTCTTTCAAAATAGGATTTACTGTGCAAAATCATTATCCTGCCTCTGTTTGTTTCTGATTAGCCCTTGGAGGCAACGATATATCATAAGAGGCTTTTGCTGATCTACCCCAAGTGATTCTGAGTATTCTGTTGTGTCAGCCCTCTGTAATGAGAAGGCAGTATTTTAACATTATTGCTCATCCAGTTGCCACTGGTGATAATAGGCTACTTTTATAGCCTTTTTTCACTCAAAAATAATACATGGTAACAATGTGTGTTGACCTCATTTTCTTTGAAATAGTCCTATCAACACTGATCAAGACTTGGGAGATTCTGAATTGTTGTGGGTGTGACTTTTGTAACTGTACAAGGGTATGAGTCAAACAATCACAGCTAAGCTTGGAATTCCTCAGGATGCTGTAACTTCCTTCAGAATGGATCATCTTTCTCCATGACCTCTAAATCTTTTCTCCTGAAGATGATATCATTCGATTTCCAAACAACTAAAGATCAGTTACAAACATTGTCCCTCTGGCATTCTGTGGGTAGGAGGAGGTGGAGGAGAAAATCCAGGAAGTTCTGCATTGTGACTGTAAAGTGAGCCATCAGGAAGGGTGAACAAATTGACAATGTGCCATCTGCAACGATCGGGTGATCCCAGGTGACACTGATACAAAGTCTCTTGATAGGGGAAACAAACCAGAATGGTACCAAAGGGCTGAACATGAGCCAGATTTGATCTGACAGTGGGTTGTTCTTATTTTGACAACATTGCGATAAAATTGTCACATCTGTTGAAATTCTGCTGGAAAATTAGCTTCAGCAAAGAACAGCAGACAATCTTATTTTCATGGATTGTGTGTACACAGGGATTTTTTTCCCCTACAATGAGTCATCAACCACCAGTAACAATAAATGTCACAACAAATCCAAAGATACCATCTGTTTAAGGGGGATGATCCAAAGAAAAACATGTCACTTAGCACCTCTATTTCCTTTTTGTTTTTAAATGACCATTGATTAAAATCAAAGCAATTCAAATATTCTCTGAACTGTTAGTAATGACACAGATATTGGAAAACTGCAATTAAAGTGGGCTACATTGATAACATCTGCTGCATCTATAGATGGTGTTTACTTACGCTTCCTCTCTTGGGAACAGCTGACATTTGAAAATGTGGAAGACACTTGATTCACCGGTGTCCTTTCCACCTGGTGTTTACAAAATTTTCCCACAGGAGACTAAACTATTGGGAACTTCTATTTTATTCAGTAATCACAAAGAAGGAAAAAGCAGTTCTTAGCAGATTCTGTTCAATAGCAAGAATACATGAGATTCACTGGAGAAAGAGCATGTAAAGTTAACAATTCCACTAAACCTATTGTGGCACACTTTCCTCTATGCTTTATGATTTTATGTTCTTGATAATGATCACAATTAGTCTTGGAAAATCTCAAGGACTGGAAGACAAATCAAAACTAGATATGGTAAACTGTTTAATTGTAAAAGTAATAAAGCAGTAAGAATCTAAAAAATACCTATCAAAACAATTAGGTAGACTTTAAAAGACATGCATACTTGGTATTTAAAAAGAAAAGTTTGCACAATGCCATTAAATTCTAAGTGTAAAAGGCATTAAGATTTCTCCTTGAACTGGACAGCTGTAATCCTAGCTACTCAGAAGGCTGAGATCTGAGGATCATAATTCAAAGCCAGCCCAAGCAGAAAAGCCTGTGAACCTGTTATCTCCAATAAACCACCATAAAACTGGAAGTGATGCTGTGGCTCAAAGTGGTAGAGTGCTAGACTTGAGAAAAAGATCTCAGTGGACAGGCCTTTAGTCTTATAACCAAAAAATAAAAATAAAAAGAAGACAGAAAAGATCAGGCTTAATTTATAATACATTGAAATCAATTATACCTGGAGTAAGAGAAACAACATCTGCATAATAGACTAAACTGGTATTCCAAGTTCTTTATCATCTGAGCTGAAAGTTGGAAGAACATGTCGATCCCTATCACCAAAGAATAGATCTTCAACAATGCTTGATAAGAAATGTGCTCATTATCTTGCCCATGTAATTGTAACCCCTCTGTATGGTATTTTCACAATAAAAATAAATAAATAGATAACTTTTATAACAACAACCAAAAAGAATAGGTCTTCACAGATAGCAAAAAAGTAATAGGTAAGGTTGTTTATTCATTTCTGTATGGCTCAGTCTTCTATAGACTGTGTTACAATGCATAGGGCTCACAGTTAGGCACAGGGGATAGTAGGAAGAAGGGAGAGATGTGCTTAGATCTTTTCTTTTCTCTTCTTTTTTTCCCTCCTCTCTCTCTCTTTCTTTCTTTCTCTCTCTTTCTCTTTCTTTCTTTCTTTCCTTTCCTCCTTCCTTTCTTCCTTTTTCTTTCTTTCTTTCCTTCTTTCTTTCTTCTTTTCTTTCTTTCTTTTTTCTCAATCAACAATAGCCAAGTAGAACTGATAATAATATAAGGTTCAAGTCAGATGATGCTAATGAGAGATTTTTACTTTCAAGTGAAGTACAACGGTGTGGCTTAATTATTTAAATATTTTTGTAGAAACTCAAGTTGGGTCAGACACCATTGGTTCACATATGTAATCTTAATCACTTAGAAGGCAAAGATGGGAAGGACCATGAGCCAAGGTCAGCTTGATCAAAAAAGGGTTCAAGAACCCTTTCTCATATACTAAATAGTTGGACATAGTAGCACACAAATGTCATTCTAGCTTCATGGAAAGCGGAAATAAGGGGAATTGTAGTCCAAGTACATACTGAGGTGGAAAGGAACACTGTATTTCACAAATAACCTCGGTATCCAGGCACCAGAAGGTCAGTTTATAATCCTACCTACTTTGGAGGTTGAAAAATCAAAGAATCATTGTTCAAAGGCAGCCCCAGCAGAAAAATTGAGATTCCAATCTCTAAAATAACCAGCAGAAAGCTGAGCTGGAGGATGACTCAAGTTGAAAACCAAGCAAGCCAAGCAAGTGTGAGGTCCTGGCTTCATGCCCACCTGGTACAGACCCCCCACAGTCCCCAAAGTTGACCAGTTACATAGATGTAAAATATCAACTTAAAATCGTGCTAAAACATAAAATGTCAACTGAATTCTAGTTCCATTATACCTTCACATCTCTTGTGAAGCTTTAGCAAATTTCATCACCTCCGCCTTTGAATTGCTCATCATGCCAATGGCAAACAATATCTAGTACGTGTTGGTGAAATCAAAGCATATTAATGTTTCCTTCATCAATCAAAAGAACTGTGATGGCTGATGCATTTGAAAAGCTGTTATGCCTTTCTCTAATATGTCAACAATACAACTTTAATGAATAATGAATCAGTGTTTTCGTTTGGAAATGTATGTCAACTCTTAAGGTTTCAAGCATCTAGTCTTATTTGAATATAAAAAGGAAACTGAAAACTTGATTTTTTTCATGTGAAAATGCAGTTCGTTTTGATCAAATACCAATGTTAAAACCTTAGAAATTATTGTAGGTACAGAATATTTCTGTAGACTTATTCTATTATGTGACCAGCCAGTTCTGACCAAAGATATTATTTATTGGTTCCTCTTTTAGATTTTAAGATTTCCTCTTAAAACTGAAGTATAAGTTATGTGTTTCAAATGACATGTAGTAACACCCAACAGAGTGCCAACACAACCATTCACGCAATACACGCAGTACACTGAATGTTTATTCTGTTAGGATGACAAAAATAACCCTTATTAATATGGGAGTATCCTTGATACGGCAGAGACCATTGTTGAAGGCCACAAAATGATTGCCAAATAAACTGGAAAAAAATCTGGGAGTTGTAGTTCTTCCAGACTTTTAGAGATGTTTCCTTGGGTATCAGTAGACTCCATGAGAGCCTCATGGACCTTAACAACATCTTGGCTCCTGTTTTTGTAGCGTTTTTCTCAGCACTTTACTCCACTTCCTGGTTACTTCTCTATGAGCACTTTAATTGATAGACTAAGACCTAAATCACAGAGGTGATTTATACTGCCACCTTTTCAGATACATCACTGTGAAATATTGCCAGCAGGATTTAAGAGCAGGATACAGATCTATGAGTGAAGCTTGCCCTGGACGTGTTGTTCAAATTGGTTATTAAAAGCACAGTTTGCAATACATTTCATGTATATTTCATTTATGACTATGTACCATATTAAAATCATTCTTCTTAGGAACAGGGCCCCAATAACCCACTTGTAAGAGGGCAAAGCCCAACCAGGCCAGCCTAAGAGAGTACCATTAGGAAGGGCATGGTGGTCAAGTAGAGGAAATTATTGACTTACTTTTCCTATCCTTTCCCTCCCTCAGGACAGCCTGGGTAATTACTCCAAGTCTTGTCTTTCTGGAGACTAGATAAGATAAGCAAGGTATAAAGCAAATCTACTCCACAAGGTCTTCAAGGCAGGGAGAGGGCTCTACATAGTATCTAGGCCTAAACTCTAACTCTGAAACTTACTAGTGGTGTGATGTTGGGTGATCTATTTATTCTTTATATTTTTCTTCATTTGTAAGACAGGAGAAAGATGTCTGTTTGGGTCATAAGGATCAATCTGAGAATTAAATGAGTTGGTATTTATAAAATATTTAGAAGAGTATCTGGCTCATTAAGCAAGCAGTCTCACAATGTGTCAGGGAACTGGTTGATCCCTGAGATGAAGTCCCCCACCAAAGTGCTGAGCTACATACCTACCCAGTTGGTATGGCGTGGCATAGACTTAAAGGGTCAGCAGACAACTTTATCCCTTGAAAGAATGCAAAGGCAGAAGAGCTTGATTTCTCTTTACTGGCCATGTAAATTTAATAGTTTATTATTGCTGCTTGGTAATATATTTTAGTGATGGTGACTCGAAAATAAATAAAAGTATTCCTTCTTTATTCATTAGCATCAAATGTATGAACTCAGTAATTGCTTATGGTGCAGAAACATGAAAGATATAACATGCTGAGCTGCTTCTTCAATGCCCAGAGAAGGCAGTTTCTTTCCCTTTACAGGTTGACCACAGACCTACTCAGGGATACCATGTTCATAGACATTGCTCAAAAGGAAATACAGTAATTTGCCAGTTTAAAACTAACCTGTCTACAAATATTTTTAAAATTAACTTCAAGTCACCTTGAAAAAAACAAAGCAAGGAAAGGAGATTCTCTGATCATTTTCAAAAAAAGAAAGAAAAAAAAACTTTGCAAAGGAGGCTATGTGACTAAGGAATGTGTATTTGGAAAGGAAGTTCAGAACACATAGACGATTAGAAGTGGGTCCCTGGCCATGTGGTAAGAATAAATATGCCAAGATGAACACAAATATGTTATTGCCCTTTACATCACTTCTTGGCTTTAATTCCCTGTAGTGCAGAGTTAGTGCTGAACAAATACTTGTCAGCTGTTTAATTGATGGTGTCATCCCACTTAGAAATGGGACAGAAGTAGCAACAACAGTGTGTGATTTTACCTACTAATCCTCAAGTATTTCATGGTTCTGTTTTTGGAAAAAAAATAATCCTCTCTTATTCTTGCCTTAGAGATATGAACCCTCATGGTTTCTCTGTAATAGAGACTTTAAGGATAAAGGAAACTGAGGTTGACTCGTTTTAAGTGTGAAATAATTAACCTCACTGTTGGTCAGCCATAAGAAAGTAAAGGAATCCTATCTGATAAAGGCAAAGCTGAGGATTCTCAGTCACAATTTTTTTTTTCCGCTGCCAGATGGCAACCTTTCTCCTTGTCAAGCAGCCTTTTAGATATTCATACCACTATTCCTGGGCCATACAAACATCAATATAGGAGACCAATGAAAAGTATACATGCCTGTTCCATCATGTACCAAGCCTTTTCAGTACCCTTAGACAGCCAGTGTCAAAGACATTCTTCATACCTGCTATGTAATCATTAAACCTATGCAACAGCGATACTCACAAGACAATATGTTGGAAATGATCCTTACAACTTGGGGGAGAGTAGTAGGGGGGAGGGAAAGAGGGAGAAAAATGAGGGCAGGGGTAACAAGTTAAACAAGAAAAGCAATCACACTACCTTACTTGTGTAACTATCACCCCTCTGAACATTACCTTGACCATAAAATTTAAAATATTAAATAAAAACAAGATGATAACTGTATATCCATCCCTGCCTTCCTTGAAGAACTGTCATGGGATCTTACCACTGTGGGTTTTATGTTTGAAAGGAGCTACTACTGTCACCTTGGGGACAGTGAACATGGAAGACTGATATATTACAGTAGTTCAAAGAAGGTAATCAGAAAAAGAGGCAGTTATTGACAAGAGACCTGGGGAGCGAAAAAATGTAGCATGCTTTCGGGAGATGATATTTATTTCTGTCAACCATCCAGGACAAGGTGGAATGAGACAACCAAAAAGTTAGACAGATGCACTGAGCTAGAGGGAAGTATAAAAGGAAGACAACAAGAGAAGAAAAAGAAAACAGATTAATTAGCTTTGACTTCTTGATCAAGATAAAAACAGAAAGCAGAAATATATTTTTATTCAGATATGTCTATTAGATCTTTTTAAGATAAGGTGGGTTCTAAGAAGCTGCCTCAGCTTTTAGAGGGCGAGGGAAGGGACGACACTGTCCAAAAAGAAATGTACTCTTTAGCTGACGTATGCAACTGTAACTTTTCTGTATATCACCTTTATAATAACAACTACAATTTAAAAAAAATTATGAAGCCAGGCGCCAGTGGCTCACACCTGTAATCCTAGTACTCAGGAGGCTGGGATCTGAGGATTGCAGTTCAAAGCCAGCACCAGCAGGAAAGTCCTTGAAACACTTATCTCCAATAAACCACCAGAAAACTGGAAGTGGCGCTGTAGCTCAAGTGGTAGAGTGCTCGCCTTGAGCTGAAGAGTGCTGGGACATAGCCCAGGCCCACAACTCAAGCCCCACAACTGACAATAAATAAATAAATAAATAAATAAAATTATGAAGAGGACAATATTGAACACACATAACACTGGTATTTAGGAAACCTACATTAAAGACTTCTTTCAGTTGGATGGCCAGGGTCAGTTTTCTTGTCTTCATTGACTTTTCTCATCTTGAAAAAAGGGGTTGGAAAAACAGTTTATATACTAGCATTTTTGTGTATGCATGTTTCTGTGAGTACATATACGTAGGAAAATTATAATTACTAGTCACAAGAACTGTGTACAGTACAGTTTTCCTTTTCTTTTTTGTTGTTTTTGGTGCCTATGTTTGCCAGGCAATTGTTCCACACTGAGCTAGCCTTTTTTATTTAAATGGGTTAATTTCCCATATAATTTTTGTTGTGAAACTCTGTTTTCCTAAATAAAGAAGCAGATGTGAAAATTTCAGGAAGGAAAAAAAAAAGCTGCCTCAGGCTGGTATAGGTCATATATAAGGACCTGGTTTGATAAGTGGCACTGAAAGAAAGAAAGAAAGGAAGAAAGAGGGAGACAGAGAGAGAGAGAGGAGAGAGAGACAGAGAGAGAAAGGAAGGAAGGAAGGAAGTCAGGAAGGAAGGAAGGAAGGAAGAAGAGGAGAAAGAGGAAGAGGAATAGCAAGAGGAGGAGGAGAAGGAAGAAGAAGAAGAAGAAGAAGAAGAAGAAGAAGAAGAAGAAGAAGAAGAAGAAGAAGAAGAGGAAGAAGAAGAGGAAGAGGAAGAGGAAGAGGAAGAGGAAGAGGAAGAGGAAGAGGAAGAAGAAGAAGAAGAAGAAGAAGAAGAAGAAGAAGAAGAAGAAAGAAGAAGGAGGAGGAGGAGAAGGAGGAGGAGGAGGAGAAGGAGGGAGAGGAGGAGGAGGGGGAGGGGGAGGGGGATGGTAAGAGGAAAGAAAGGAGGAGGTACCAATGCTTGATAAGAAATGTACTCATTACTTTGTTCATGTAATTGTAACCCCTTTGTGCAGTATTTTCACAATAAAAAAGTTATTAAAATTAAAAGAAGAAGGAGGAGGAGGAGAAGGAGGAAGAGGAGGTCATCTGATTCAGAAGCATTCTACAGATGTCATGCCTAAACATGGAAAGCAATAGTTCTAAATCTTCTACAAGGTGTTTTTATTGCCACTAACAAGGGAAGAGATGTCTTCTACGCCCTTAGCCACACTCTTGATGACAAAAAGAATTTGGTAGATACTAATCTATTAGTGTTTGGCAGGTGTATGTGTGGGGGCAGATGTATGTTTTACTTAAGAATTACTACTAATAAACCAGGTGCTGGTGGCCTATACCTAATCCTAGCTACTCAGGAGGCTGAGACCTAAGGATCGCAGTTCAAAGCCAGCCCAGGCAGTAAAGTCTGTAAGACTCTTATCTCCAATTAACCACCAGAAACCCAGAAGGGACATTAGGGCTCAAGTGGTAGAGGGCTAGTCTTGAGCTAGAGAAACTCAGGGACAGTGCCCAGGCCCAGAGTTCAAACCCTATGACCGAAAAAAAATTACTACTGATGAACAAATTTTCCCCTGAACCTCATACTGGTAAGAAGATATCACAAATTGTGGTGGTAGAAATGGTAGTTAAGAAAGATAACAGTGTAGGAGTTTTGGTCAGAGATCTCTAAAAGGTAGTCAAAAATCACTGGCAGAAGGAAAATGTAACCTGTGTGAAGTGGGAGAGGAGCAGTTGACCTGTGTACCATCCATGAATTTAGATGTGACAAATCTTCTTGAAGATGGTAAGGAAAGATATGTATGAAAAGATAGCATGGAAAATTTGGTCATAAGAGGAAAAAAGCATTGTGTATTCAGAAAAATATTAGAAAAATGTTTATTTTCCATGTGTGTGCATATTATATATACATATGTATATATGTATGCATACATACATATACACAAATATAGATTCACACATATCTAATTACATTTTTTCCAGTTCTATAACTACATGAAATAGCTCATAAAGCCATATCTTCTGAAAGAAGCCACATATAAAAGGTCATATATTTTATAAGTCCATTTATATGAAATATCCAGAATGGATCAATGCTTAGAGACAGCAAATAGACTGGTCATTTCCAGAAGCTACAGGGGAGGAAGGCCTGGGGTGAGTTACCTCACGGGTACTGAATTTCCTTTAGAGATGATGCAGTACTCTGAAACTACATAATAGTGATTTGCCCGGAAATGTGAATGGAATACAAAACACCGAATTGTGCATTTTAATGTGGTAAAGTTTATGTTATGTTGTTATGTTACCAAAATGAAACATAACATTATGTAATGTACCAGCCCCCTCTCTGAGTGTTACATGACAGACGACGGCTCTACCTAAAGTTTCTAAGAGGGCCAAGAAAGTAACGCTTAAGAGTTTGGCTGTGAGAAGATGTTTTTCAGGCATTTTCCTTCCTGGCAAAAACATATTGTCTGACCCAAGTTATATTTATGGTCCCTTCTACCTGAAGGTATTTTATGTTTTTATGATTTGATGTCTAGTTCAACTTCCCAGAAGCAGATCCTAGGATGAAAATCAGAAAAACAAAGACAGGCTAAAGGGAAAGAATGAAAAACATATATATCAAGATGAATGCAGAATTTTGCTGAGGCCTTTCCAAAGAAAAATTGTAGAAAAATAAATGGGTATTAGAATGTTGTCAGAACAACCACTTGAGAATCGAGAGCATTTTTAGGAAGAACAAGATGTAAAGGAATACAGATGGAAAAGAACTGTTCTGAGAAAAGAGGAACAGGACTTATTGAATAAGAATGGGATTGGTTCAAGAAAGAACAGGAAGACACCAAGAACAAGGAGAATAAAGAACAAAGAAAAGAAACAAAAGGAAACAGCACATTAAAAATGGACAGAAAGCCTTCCAGGCTGAAGACGATGGCAGAAAAGTGCAAACACAGAAGATGAAGATGGCAGTAGGAAGGGTCCTAATTGGGGAGAGATGGGGAGAATTGTAGAAGGAGCAATATTGATCAAAATCATTACATTGCCCATGTAATTGTAACCCCTCTGTACAGTATTTTCACAATAAAAAATATACTGTACTCATAAACCAACATATTAAATGGAAACCCCTTTATGCAACTATTTAAAGATAATAAATTTTTTTTTAAAAAAAGAGCATTTGAAGAAAGCATTTAAAAGCTAGGTAAGATGTGACAATGAGATTAGTTAGTGAGAGGCAGAAAAACAATGTCATTGGTAGGCAATATGGAGACCATGGAAGAAAAGAAAGCTGAGGGCATTAAAGCCAACATTCTGAATATAAAAGACCCCAGGGAAAGTGACATACTGAAGGAAAATAGCAAATAAAACATTATTCCAACACCAAGAATGAACCATAGAAGAAGGATAAAGACAAGCAATTAGGAAAACATAATGGAAAGTCTGATCATCCTAGAGAAAGGAAGAAAAGAAAAAGAATACTGGAGATGTTTTTAATGGAAATGTTCCAAACACAGAAAGTTTCTATAAAAATATAAAGAGGTGGGCAGCTGTGAGTTCCTCTTGGAGGTCAAACACAAAAGACAAGTATCACAAGAAAGATATTCCTAGTAATTTATTCCTGGGTCATGCATTGCTGTTCTTATTTTGCATATGAGGAAATTAAAACCCGAGAATTTCTTTATAGTTTTCCTGATTCCAGGTCGTAAGTAGCAAATAGCATTTTAATTTAGGTCTATTTAACACAAATGTTCATCTACTTCTTTCCCACAAAATCCATTTTCTACAGATTAATGAGGTTTTTGTTGATTTTGAATATGATCTTGGAAATGGGCATAGAAGCCCATTTTAATTTAATTTTAATTCAGTTATCTGATTCTAGTAAGTTCTCTTTCAGAGACTGTCTGATGCCACATTTATTTCTTTAACTTCCTTCCTCCACTTTGCTGTCAGTGACATTACTGCTGTTCAAATCTTGTGATGCTGGAAGCTGGAATTATGAACTCACAATGTTGTGTCCCACAGGCAAATACATGCAAAATGATGGAAAGCAGACTACTAATTCTTTGTGCACTATGGATTCTAAGGTACTAATATTAAGTTGCTCTAAGAACTAAGCAATTGACTAGTTTTGAGCTCTAAGCTCTAAGCAATTGACTCATTTCATTTCTCCCACCTTCTCTCTTTTTGAGATAGTATCATTATGAAGTATAGGCTCCAAGCTGGTCTCAAACTCCAGGTCCTCTTAACCTCTACCTCCTGAATTCAGGTATACAGGCAAGTACAAAATTATTTGCTTAAAGGAAAACCTCTAAAACACCAACTTATTCATTTTAGTTTGTGGACTGCCTATGGAGTATTTCCAGCATCCTTTCCTTTATTTCTAGTTCTCTCCCAAGAGTCTTCATAGCCATTAATTTCTCATCTGAAAAAAAAATTGTCTTATAAGAAAAAAATCCAAGCTTTTGCTTACATCTATTTTTGTGTCTGCTCTTTTCCAGAGCGTGTTACTTAACTTTCACCATATGACTTCCTCCATTTCATCTTTGGCAGGAATTTCTAAATTACATGTTTACTATCAGATTAAAGAACTAAAGCTCAGAGGGGTTGAATAATTTGTTGAGGTCACCCTGCTTTAAGTGATAGAAATTAAAATTGTATCTCTTCTTGATATCAGCAAATCAGAAATAGAAGAATAACTGGAAAAAATAAGGTGGGATGTTTTTCATTCACTAAAAAATGCATTCATTCATTCATTCATTCATTCATCCATCCATCCATCTTTCCAAGAAAGACATACTGAGGAAGCAAAGGGGGAAAAATGAGATTGTCTTCGCTTTCGAAGGTGGTAGGACATTGAGTGAGCACATAATGTTAGCTCTAAAGGGCCTCAGAGGCTAAAAACAATAGCATATAATATCAATTTCTCTCCTCCCTCTGTCCCACCCCCAGGTTTGAATTCAGGACCTCCTATTCTTTTGGCTTGCTCAGCTGAAGTTCTACTGCTAGAGACATAACTCCAATCTTTTACTGTTTTTGGGGTGATAGATTTTTTTTTCCTATGGTCTGGCTTTAAGCCTTACCTTCTGTCTCTCAGCAGCCTGAGAAGTTAGTATCACAAACACATTACTGACATGAGACTAAATTTTAATACTTGAGCTCACTTGTAGACTAAGCCAATTAAACTGACCTGGGAGGACCAAGGAAAGTATCAAGCAGGTAGTAACACTTCACTTTTTCTTAGGCTTGGTAAGAGTTTATCAGGAAAATAAGAGACTTGATAGGGACCCAGGCAGCATACAAGAATATACATTTTTCCTTACTCAAATAATTTTCATAGGAAATGCAAAGTACATTCCAAATTTTCCTGAGGGAGTTGGAAATGTAATTTAGTGGTAGATCTTGGGCTTAGCATGTGTAAGACCCTGGATTCAAGCCTCAGCACCCGTCTCTTCAATTTTCCTTGAATTTACTTTGCAGGTGAAACAAGATAAAATATTATTCATGCCATTTTCTGTTGTTGATTCTAGGACAAAATGCTCCCCCCCACACACACTTTGTTTTAACAGAACCCCAAGACCAGCAAGTTTTTCTAAAGAAGGGCCTTGTACATGGACTGCTAGTGTGGAAGCCAATGATATATAACACTCCTCAGTAACCACAATTAATTTTGAGAATTTGTGATTTCCTGGTGAATGTGTATCATCTATGAGCTTTGATAACTCGGTAAACACAAACTTTCTTCTTCAGAATAGTATCAGAATACAAAATCAACTCTATCAAGCACACAGGAAGGTTAGAGGATCCATGAAAAGACCAGATCATGAAAATATGGAGAGTCTGCAGATGAATGTGCTAAGAGACTGACCCTTAGGGAAATACCAGGAGACAAGGGAGCATCCTAAGCAACAATGTCTGCTGGGGATAAGTGGGACCAGCAAAATGTATCATAATTTACCATCATCATCACCGCAATTTTGATGTCTATAAATGTACATACACTATTCATAACTATCTACAGAAAGCTTCAAGCATCATTTATAATTTTTTTCCTGCAGAGGTGAAAGATATAGCTTATTCCTTTGCCTTTTAAATCTATCATTTTGTTGTTGTTGTTCCTGTTGTTTATATGTGTGTGCCATCCCTCAGCTTTTTGGCTCAAGGCTGGCGCTTTACCACTTGAGCTCCACTTGTGGCTTTTTTGGTGGCTAGTTGGAGATAAAAATCTCACTGATTTTTTTTTTTTGGCCTGGGTTGGTTTAGCTCCATGATGATCAGTTCTTACCCTCCTGAGGGGCTAGAATTACAGGTGTGAGCCACTGGTGCCCAGCTACATGTATATATCTTTAGTGCATTAGCGTACAGGGAGCCCGTTCCCTAAAAGTTCACATTTAAATATCACTACTCAATTCAGCAGATTCTTGGAATTTAGAGATCTAATCTTTTCTATATATTTTATTTGCCATTGCCCTTTCTCAAGTCATAGTGAAATTGAGATTTTAAAAAATAGTTGTTAAGTGTATCACCATCACTGAAAGTCATTTCTACAAATTCTCACATCATGCCAGAGAAATACTTAGTAAGAAAACATTTTCCATCTTCCCCCCCTCCCTAATGCCTGATAACCACCCTCAAACAGTCTTAGATATTTTTACTTATTTTTCAGATTCCGAGTCAAATTCCTCAAGCTTCCAGACTGCTATGGAATGTCATGGGACTAATGACTGAGTGAAGTTCATGCTGACCTTGTCCATTCCCATTCAGCTTTGTTGACCTTTTCTCACATATAAAATATTCATTTGCTGTGAATCTGAGGATTCTTGACAAGCTCGGAATTTATTCCACTTGAACATTAAAGCCTTAGTTATTTGGTTGTTTCCTGTTAGACTTCCCACCATAAGTAAGTTCATATATCCACTACATACTCATGTCTATACCATCACAATTACCTATTGACTCACTAGGAGAAATGCCATTCATTGCCTGTGTTAGTCAAAGCAGAAAAGGGTAGGTAACTAGAAATTGTTTTATTGTCTAAGTTGCAGGTTATAGGCACCAAGCAAGTCTATTAGAATATTACTGCAATCTCTCCTTGACTCATTAAACAAGCATCTTTTGAAATAAAGAACAATGAAAAGACTAATGGTAAACTGATAAATATGATCCAGAGACCAAACCTTCCCTATCAAAAAAAACCCACAAACAAACAAACAAATACAGAAATCTCCCAAAGTTGCAGAGGAAATAAATTTAAGATCAATAACAAATGTCAGTTTACAAGTAAAGAGGAAAGCTTGTCATCTCCTCAGATAAGTTTTATACCTCAACTCACTGTTTTGGAAATACCAGAACATATGGGGATTTAAAAAAAATTGGAATGAAGGGGGATTAATGGAAAAACAATTTTATCTGTCAAAGATCACTACAAAGCAAACAAAAAACAAGCAAAGCAAAGCTACTGCAAAGGGCATATTCATCAATAATCCTGGCTGGGTTTTAAAGGTGCATGATGCCACAAAAACATCTCCATCATCCCATAAATATAATTTTAGTGTTTATCTGAGTTGGAGATGACATTTATTGCCTCACCCACTCCCTCTGAAAGCAAAGTGTTTACTCACCTAGCAATGTTTTTCAGAGTGTTTGTGTTTGGAAAAGAACATCTCCTGCATCTTTGCTAAATCTTAAATAAATTATGCATTAAACCATAGTTTTATCCTGAACCATGTATTTTTTTTTCAAACCAAGGCCAAGGATTTAAACCTACACCCAACATTAGGTCTCTCTGTTAATAATTTAAGAAAAACTGGTTGGACACCACTATGTATAGTTCATGAATTTATAGTGAAACGTGATTAAATGAATCCACAGCTAGGAATCAAGCGACTGAACAAGCCTACATTCCCTACGATAGCCTATAAGAAGAATTGGATCTTATAAAAGAAAACATTTGTTAAGCAAATCAACCAAATCAATCTCTCCTGACATAACCAGTTGTCATTCCTGCATAGAATGAAATTTATACTGCATGAATATGTATTTGCATTGGTGAAAATATGACAGGAAGGATATAGTCTGTCAGTGAATGGGAGGGGGCCTCTTTTACTATATAGTTGAAAGCTAAAGTTTTAGCTTGGTTAAGAGTGATGTGTCTGTTGTTACTATTGCGAGACAAAAGTTAATTCTGGACCAGTTAGAATAATGTAACTGATTACTAAGTTTATTGTTCTTAATTTAAATTTGCTTGAAAGATGTTCTCATCTTTACAAGAGTAACCTACAAGCTCATACACAGAATACAATAATGCTCTCAAGTAACAAGGGTGCTAAAATTAAGTATACTGCTTAAATTGAAACACAATAAGGGAAATTGAAAAGTGAGATACAGCCACAGGAGCATTTACCCTTCTGTCACTGAGCTTTACGTGCTCAGACTATATTTTCTGTCTGAACAAAGACATTCTTTTAAGACCCAACTAATTCTCAAAAGAATTGTAGCAAAGTTTCCACAATCTACAAAAATAGCAGAGCCAAGGACTGTAAGGCAAACTTCCTACTGTGGTGGCCAAAAGGAAAGGGGTTAAAGAGGAAAAAGAAGAAACCCCTTTTGTATAGAGTCTTGGTCTCGAAGTTCTGTAGTGTATTTACTAAGCATATTTCCTTGTGTATAGACCTGGACATAGCATCGTAACTTTGCAACATAAGCACCATTCAATTCTGTTGTCTGGACATTTATTTTTTAAGTCAACTGTTTGATGTTAAGTTGGGTAAATTTATACGTTGTATTTAGATATCTACCCATCAAGCTGGGCATGGTGACACTTGGGTAGCTGGGGGAGGAAGATTGTGGAGTTCTAAGTCAGCCTGGGCTATATAGCAAAACCATATCTCAAAAAAATGAAAGAAAGAAAGGAAGGAAAGAAGAAAGGAAGGAAGGAAGGAAGGAAGAAAGAAAGAAAGGAAGAAAGAAAGAAAGAAAGAAAGAAAGAAAGAAAGAAAGAAAGAAAGAAAGAAAGAAAGAAGGAAGCAAGCAAAAGATACCAAAATTTTGTTTTCCATATTCAACTCTGTTATCTGGCTTATTTAAATACTTATGGGAATATTTCAGAATCAACGAATCCTTCCCCTTATTTTTCTCTTCCCGTATCTCTGGACACTCTCTTCTACTTTATCAGATTTTTGTCACACTTAAATTTTCAGTCAAGTGTTCTAACTGAAGGACCAATTCTCCCTCGCTCTTTATTTCGGGAGAATGTGTCACGGTCATTCCTTTCAATGATTTTTGAAAGGTGTTGAAGATGCCGATAGCAAACATCTGGGTAGGAACAGAGTAGTCAGGGCTAGTCTGCTAACATGCTTCTGACTCCTTTAACATCTACGAAACTGGTCCACTTTCCTAGATCAAAAACATAGTACCTGAAGGCTAAAAATTCTAAGACTCACTGAAGAGCTTCACGTTTGCCTGGATGAAACAAATTGAAGTGTGGTCAAAATTTGAAGGTCAGAAAAATTGCTTTTGATGAAGTCAGATTCAAGGTGAGAAATTGGTACAGTGCTAGAAACCTTTCATTCCTGGCAATATTGTGACCTATGAGATAACCTCTCCATGAGTTGGACGAGATTTGAAAAATAGCCATTTGAATGCATAATAAACTTCAAAGAAAGAAAAAATTCCCAGGGGCGAGAGTATAAGAAAAAGCCAAATAACAAGAAAAACAACAACAAAAAAGGCAGCATTGACGTGGATGACCTGAGGTAGGTGATAGGACTTCAGCCTGTGCAAGGTAGAGCCACAATCTCTACTCAAATTCTCAGAACTCACAGACTGACATTGAAGTGGCTTGTTGCCAGTGTACATTCTGTGCGTTCACACCAATGCTGTGTGACATCATGATCTTGCAGCATTGCAGACTTGTGAAGCCCTTGGCAAAACTGCATCTGGATTCCAGACTTACAGACACTAGTTTGGCAGTGTTTTTATCAGGAATTGGGGTGGTAGCTTAGATGTATAGGATGACATTTTCTATTTTGTTCTTTTTTTTGGTGAGAGAATGTCTCATGATGGAGCTCAGACTGACCTTGAACGTTGATATTTCGATACGCATACCTCAGCCTCCCAAGTGCTGGGAATATATGTGTGTGTTACCATGATGAGTCATTAGATTAATATATAAAGAAAAATTCTGCATATGTGGAAGTGATGATTATATACCAGGTACCTTAAAGAAAGGCTTCTTGTAAGGAAAGTCGCCACTGATATTAACATTAGCTTGAATCCAATAAAAGGTTTATGTGTCATAAAAGACTAATTTACATATACTTCTTAAAGTCCTAGTTACTTACAAAAACCTCTTTTCTCTAGCATTGGACCCAGGAGAACTGAAATAATGTCCTACAAAACTGTTTATATTAAAGTGTCTGTTTTGATGAATATACTATTTTTGGATGGCCTCATTAGTGCTGAAATGGTTGGCCTATTCTCTCTCTCTAGGGACAGTCAAGGAAGCTACAAAAAAATGGTGCCTTGGTCTGTTCATGTGAAAGAAGTTGATATTTTGACGGTTCTACAAATCATTTGTCTATTTCATTTTTATGCAAGGTTTTGAAAAATAAAAACAAAATCTCCTGTGGACTATGGTGTCAAATATCTCTTGGGAGGAATATGTACCAACTGCCACAGTTGACATTTCAAACAGTTGGCTCATACCTTAATCACAAGCCAAAATTTACATGTTTCTGATGCATTCTTCTGGTGCAAGGATGGGTCTGAAAAATCAAGTTTTGAAGGTAGAGGATGTCATGGATAATCTGATACAGTCACCTGAACCAACCCCACCATTTTACAAACTGGAGAAACAAAAATCCGCTACATCTTCCAGCCAGTGTTCTGTCTATTTAGGAGATGATGGAAACTTCTTGACTTTTATTATTTTTTTATTGCTGTTCAGAAGTTTTATATTAATTGGGTATACCAGATAGTTGGTATATATTCACATGCATTCTCAAGTATGACAGACGTTCCCGATAAAGTGCATTTTTTAGGGCCTGTTGTTCATGTTTAATGATAGAATTTTATGAGAGGTCAGAAATGACATTGCTGATTTAATGGAATGACAGATATATCCTGAAAAGTATTTGGTTTTTAATTTTCATCTTGGAAAATCTCCAACACTTAAAGAAATAGGTAGAATAGGTACCTGATATTCAGCTTTAACAATTAATAAGATAAAGTCTTTGGGTTTGCTTGTTCTCCATCTCTTACTAGGATCATTTATTTTTTAATCAAATCTTAGATGTCTTTTTATTTCATTTATAAATATTTCAAGGTATGTTAAAACTAAGGACCTTTAAAAAAGTAACATAATGACTGTACCCTTGTTATTCCTGAACACTATAATTCAACCTCAATATTCCCAGCATGTAGCTTTACAGGTCTCAGTGTTCAGTTTTTGGTTTATTTGCTTAAGTCAGGATGCAATAAAGCTCACAGATTCTACTGCTTTTTTCTTCTTCACTCACTCTTTTTCTTTTTGGCATTACTAGGCTTTGAATTTAGGATTTCATGCTTGCTAAGTAGGTGCTCAACTTCCTGAGCCACTCTACCAGACCCACTGTCAAAGTTTTTTTCCCCCTTTATTTAATAAATCTAGGTTTAAATCCTGATGCATCATTTGATTAAGTTATAATTCATTATGTCTGATAGTTAACCATAGAGAATCTATAGAACAAAATTTCTCTAGAGCAGGTAGTGAAAGATGAACTAATACCTCCAATTCTCATATTTTTATTTTTGCCAGTCCTGGGGCTTGAACTCAGGGCTTGGGCATGGTCCTTGAGCTTCTTTTGCTCAAGACTAGCATGCTACCACTTGAGCCACAGTGCCACTTCAGGCTTTTTCTGTTTATGTGGTACTGAGGAATCAAATCCAGGGCTTCATGAGTGCTAGGCAAGCACTCTACTGCAAAGCCACATTCCCAGCTCATATGTTTAATTTTTAATGGCTTCTTTTAAGCGAAAACAAATGCAGTAAATAAGGACAAAGTTAAGAGTCTAGTAATTGCTAATGATAATTTTACAGTACCAAGAGAAAAGTGTACAAAAAAATAATGCAAGGTAAGAAATACACGTCGAAACAGAAGTTGGAATGCAATGATTTGGGACGCAAAGTATAAGAATTCAATACTTCTTTTCTTCCCACTACTTTGCATAATAAATTAAGTGTATCACTACTAATCTACATTAAAAAGTCAAATTAAAATTAGCATCTATCATAAGAACAGTTTTACACTTATAATAAATTCTAAGTTATTTCATGTTTCTGTGCCTCAGTGTCCTCTTCTGAAAAAATGGAGACAATGTTACATTTAGCTTGTCGTTTTGCAAATATTAAATGAGGTAATATATATGAGTCATTTATAAGCATGCATTTGCTGACTAACGGATATTCAAAAGAAATTAAATATGTAGGGCCCTTAAAATGTTGGTGCTCTGACTGTTTTATAGCTTTGGTGCCATTTTAGCTGATGTGAAATAAAATTAAAAAATGAAAACAAACAGTACAATTTTAAAAACCGTGAAAAAAATGAAAAAAAAAAACAGGAGATAGTGGCTCACATTCTGTCATCCTAGTTATATAGAAAGCTGAAATCAGTAGGATTGAAGTTCCACATTTTCTTTGGGCAGAAAAATCTACAAGATTCCATCTATATGGACAGGGTGGTACATACATTTCATCAGATACAGTAGGAAATGAAAAATAGGAGGATGATAATCTAGACCTGTACCTAGGCAGGAAGTAAGATCATATCTCACAAGTATCTAGTGCAAAAATGGATTGGAACATCAAACCTCAGGAGTAGAAAAAGCAACAACAAAAAGTAAACAAAAAATATTTGAAGTTATCCTCTGAAAAAAACAAGGCATTTATTTTACATTTTTAATTTTTTTAATTTTTTCCTTATACACACACATATACACACATACATACACACACACACAAAATAAGTCAGTATTATTCTTAAAACATTAAAAGGCCATTTCTTTTTTTTTAACTAAACTAATCATGCATGTCCAATGTTTAGAGAATCTGATATTTTCAGATATGTTTAATTGCTTAAACAAAAAGCAAAACTCTTAACTTAGGACTTAACCACAAAAACCTTTTTCATAAGATCTGATATTTCTTCCTTTCTACAGCAAAATACCCTGCTCTGATTTGCATCCTATCACCTCCATAACCTATGAAAGTGCCAATCATATCAAGGATTGTCTTTGTCATTCAGTTTTCCAAATTCTTTCTAAATTCTTCTCCCTTTACTTATACCCGAAAAATCTTTTTTTTTTTTTTTGGTTGGTCGTGGGGCTTGAACTCTGGGCCTGGGCGCTGTCCCTCAGCTCTTCAGCTCAACGCTAGCAGTCTACCACTTAAGCCAAAGTGCCACTTCTGGCTTTTTCTGTTTATGTGGTGCTGAGGAATCTAACCCTGGGCCTCATGCATGCAAGGCAAGCACTCTACCACTGAGCCACCTTCCCAGCCCCCCCATACCTGAAAAGTCTTGACTACTGGTATTTCAAATTCTGAACATTTCTCAGATACCCACTTTAATATATCTATTTTCATTTTAAAGATAGCTAATGATTAGACTACCATGGTTAAGATGTCTAAAGCCTTATGAATCTTAGGTGTAGCCAGCTGTGGTATTTCAACCCTAATTTTGCAAACTGAGAATCACTGGAGTTCAAATTAAACTAAAATAAAACTAGTTGGGATTTAAGTAACACTTCAGGCTTTAATGTGTAAGTTCATTATTTATGAACTAGAATTAAGTAATGCTTAAACATTATTTCATTTATGAATTTATCTGCTTTCTGTTCCAGAATGTTACTTGGTTATCATCATAGAAAACTGGCTATACTTGCTCTTAAGTTTTTAGAAGACAGTTTTGAAATCATATCAAGAATTAGAATAAACTTTAATGGTAAAGAAATGGTTATAGAGGGTTGATTTCACAACTGAGATCCTGAAAAAAAATTTTTTTTGGTCATACAACTTGAAGGTGTCATGATTTCTTTTTAAACAAGGTGTTTTTGTGTTTATGTATTAAATATGATTCATCAAAAGTTATACAGTATTAATATTTTTACCACTTGTTCTTTCTTTAGAAATTATACTAACAGATATTATAGACAAAGACTTCAACTTTTGAAAGTACTCATGTGGGTGGAAATTCTGCTCTGGGTATATTTTTTAAGGCGGTAATTTCTGACTGCAGATTAAATATAGAGCTAATTCAGAGGTGTCCCAGTTATGTTCAAAGAGATGTTACTCCAAGTGTTTAATGATAAGGCTGATTTGAAAACTGACATCAGTACTTTGTCACTATATAGATGGCTGACTGTACTTGAATAAAATGAACAGTTGGTTATCTCTGATTTTTCCTTTCAATCTGGGCTAATTTCGAGCTAGAATTTTTGTTTTCCAGCTGGACCTGAGGTTAGAACTAAGGGCCTGAGCCTGGTCCTTGAGCTTTTTTGCTCAAGGCTAGAGCTGTATTACATAAGCTATACTTCTGCTTCTGACTTCTTGCTGGCAAGCTGGAGATAAGAGTTTCAGGGACTTTCCTACTCAAGCTGGCTTAGACCCAAGATCCTCAGATCTCATCCTCGAGTAGCTAAAATCACAGTCGTGAGCCACCTCTGCCTTACAATTTTGAGCATAATTTAAAATAAATATGTATGGACTCATACAGCAGCTTGACATCTAGGTTTTAGCAAAGTCACTGGCCCATGTAATTTATAACAAGAAAGAAATCACCGGAACAGAAAACATATGCAATAGCACAACATCGAGCTGTCACATCAGCTCAATGTCAGTTTCTGGCCAACCAAGGGGAGCACCTCCCTTTCCCCCTGCTTTTCTTGCTTTTCATGGTCTCCTGATTGCTGAACCTGATAAATAGCACTGGTTTAGAGTAGAACTAAGACGCTTTCTGCCCACTTCGTAGCCACAAAATAGCAGGTAGGTTTCAAAATTTATGACATTGCGAGAAAATAGCCAGCCATAATGTACTCCTAAGTCATGCATCTTACATTTTAAGCATTGTCTTGTAAGCATGACTTCTGGGGTGATTCAATCACTGAAGATGATTTATATACCTCCAAAACCCACCTGTGGTTTCTGTCAAATGAGATTTCTGGGTAAGACTTTCATCTTTTCTTCTGAGTTTCCCTACTGAATTTTATCTTTAATGCATTGGGATAAGTAAATAAACCATTTCATTTTTATTTCCCATTCTATGAAATGCTTCTCAAGTAACTCGATTAATGTTTAAAACCAATATTTGAGAAGGCACATAATATAATTAAAATTTCATAAAACTGCTATAATCATAGTAACTCAGTAATAAGCAACCTTATTTATCCCACAAATGATTTCTAGCATACTTTTTCCCCCTAATTCAATATAAACAAGTGTATACACATATGTCTGGGAGCAACTGCGCACACACATACACACACACACACACATACACACACACATACATATACACACACAGACTCTTTTCCCTCCAAGAAAAATCTGACAAACACCATTTTCCATGAACAAAGAACCAGTATTTTCATGCAGATTGGCCCATGGGTAACTTGATAGGGTGAAGATAGAGTTCCCTAAACTCTATTATGTCTTCTGAATAAATGACTTGTCATGCCAGAAAGATATTGGGAACAATGACTTCATGTAGATATGGAATGCTGTTGACATATAGAGTGATGCTGTTCTATTACAACTGCCAACTCTGTCACCTCTTTAGTACCAGTGGCAACAGACACACTGAATAACACATGACACATACACCACGGAGAGCTCCTTTTGTGTCTTTAGATCTCTATCACTCCAGTCTGTTTCCATTTCTTAGTTCTAGTAAGTTTTCCAGTCACTAATGCTCCAATTTTAATGCAAATAAAAGTTCAGGGGAAATTTCTGTAAAAATAAATCAATTTATTCAAAGTTTGAGGCACATGGATTCTGATTGACTTAGCTAGAAAGAATCCCAAGAACTTGTCTTTTTTTTTTAGGGGGGGTCAATTGTGGGGCTTGAACTCTGGGCCTGGAGGCTGTATTTCAGCTCTTCAGCTTAAGGCTAGCATTTTACCTCTTGAGCCACAGCACCACTTCCAGTTTTCTGGTGGTTTACTGGAGATAAGAGTCTCATGGATTTTCCTGCCCGGGCTGGCTTTGAACTGGTATCCTCAGATCTCAGCCTCCTGAGTAGCTAGGATGACAGGCGTGAGCCACCGGAGTCTGGCTGAACTTTTATTTTTATAACCATTCCAACTGACTTTGATTTAGATGGTCTAAGGAGTATCCCTTGATAAATGCTGTCTGGGACTGAGATCTCATTCCCATACGAAGCCCTTTTATGCTTTGTAATAGCATCATCTTGACAAATTTCAATTAACTGGAAGTTTTGCCAAGTGTTTCTGGCTCATGCCTGTAATGCTAGCTACTAAGAAGGCTGAGATCTGAGAATCTCAGTTCAAAGCCAGTTTGGACAGGAAAGTCCATGAGACTCACTAAAAAAGCTGTATGTCACACTGTGGCTCAAGTGGTAGAGTGAAAAAATAGCTCAGGAGTAGCACCCAAGCCCTGAGTTCAAGCCCCAGGACTAGTACATGAGTGTGCATGCACATGCACACACATACATACACACACAAAACCAGTGATTTGATCAGCCTCTTAATACATGCAGCTACCTAAGCCATGGGGAATAATATAAGAACACAAAACACATCAGAATAAGTGATGTTACTGAGGCTGACCACTTGAGATATGGCCTGTGGAAGTTGAAGTTATTTATCTGGCGATCTTGCTCTGTGGCTTTGGTGAGATTTCATGAAAAGGGGCTGACTCCATGGAGCATCTGTCTTTTGGTGGCTCGCTAGCTACCTTATAATTCTACAGAGATCCTGATCTTCTGAACAATAAAATAATTTGGTTAACTGCCTGATTTTACTGTACTCCATAAAACACTGACAGAATATCACTTACTTGTTTGTAATATATTTTGATAGGCATCCGAAAAGGTACAAACAAAAATCAATCATGGCTATTACTGAGTGTCCTCAGTAATCATGCCCCAAACAGCCAGCATTTATTGAATGCTAACCATGTGTGTGTCAAGCATTATTCTAAGGGCTTTACATACATCATTTCATTCAGTCCTCACAATAAACCGTCACAATGGTACTGGTATTATTACCAATGTAAAGATAGAGCAACTGAACACTTCCCAGCAATCCAGGATAGGAACAAGGTGACTTCAGTGAGTGAAGAAGAAGCTAAGTCTGAAGCTAGTCATTGGACTCTGAGGTAAGTAATTCTATTCCAGATCAGAGTGTCTCAGCCTGGGAATACAGAGATTTGGAGACTTAGAGAAGATAGAGAAAGGAGAAGGCCAGTTCACTGTAGATCTGTGCTGCCACTCAGGAAAAACATTCTGACTGACTGATCATTTCTTCACTTTGGGGAAATATATCTGTACAAAATTTCCTTCCAAAAAAAAGAGGGCTTGTAATCAGCACTCTTTTTAACATTATGATTAAGCAGCAGATTAATCTGACCTTTGTGTCCTATTTGCAAGACAATTAAAATCATGGAAAAGGCATTAGCAAACCCTTGAATGAAGTAGTAACACGGTCCATAAAAGTATTCTAATCATAAAAAGGTCTTCTTATCAGAAGCATATTTATGAGTTATTTGCATTTCTAAACATTTGGTTTCTAGATGTTTGCAGATCTAGTTTTCTTTACCCTGTCTGACTGTTGTTGAATTCATTTTCCACTTTGATGGCTCAATAACATGGAAGGAGAAAGTTCGCTAGTGAGGCACTCTACCACTGAGTCATGCTTTGAGCTAGCTGCCCCCTCCCTGTTAAAGGTTATTTTTCAGAATGGGGTTTGAGTTTTTGCTCAGGCTGAACCATAGTAACTGGGGTTATAGGCATAGTCATTATGTCTGACTCCCAAGATGTTTCTTGATCTTTTCCAGTAGAATTTTATTTTGCCTTGATATGCCATAACCTCAAACGATGCTATTCAGAACAGCTGTCGCCTCCTCTTTTGTTCATAAAAGTCTTCTTTTTGAATTTTGTTTTAGGTTAATAAATGGCACTTCTATTCTTCAATGTCATTAGAGCTTTCTGCCCCTGGTCACTATTAATAGTCCCAATTTGCCCTCTAAAGCAGAGCAGTTTTGGTATTGCCCTTCTGTACTTTCCACTCAGTTATATGTCTTTACGCCCTCATTGTCTTCTGTAGATTTAATAGTTGTTACTATTAAATAGTGTACATAGTTGAAATGTATCATTGACCTAAAATTATTAATGAAATGATTTATATTCTTTTTTCACATAGTATGTTATACTCTGATATGCAAATTATAATGGCCCATCTCAACGCAAATGTTAAGTGATCAATCTTTAAAATCAATATTTAGTGTTCTCTTCATACACAATGTCTGACACTCATTGTCTACGGTTTTCCAGAGTGCACTTTGGTAAACAGCATATATAATCGCATAGTTCCCCAGCTTAAGTCTCTCGTTTCTAATAGCCTTTAAATCACCTTTATGGCAGTATAGCATCTGCTCATATTTCCAGAGTCCTGTCCTTAACCATGAGTAATGTTCCTCCTCTCCCAGTCCTTCTCCCACTCTCCTTCTTCTTCTCCCTCCTCTCTCCTCCCTCTCCTTTTCCTTCATCTCCCTTTCTTTCTTCTCCCCATCCTCGCTTTTTTCTCTTCTTCCTCCCTTCCTTCTCTTTCTCTTTCTGTCCTCCTCACTCTGCTTAATTGGAGATGAAGCTGCTTGAATTTTTTTTTGCCCTGGTTGATTTCAAACCTCAATCCTCAGATCTCAGCTTCCTGGGTAGTAGCTAGGATTACAGACTTGGGCCACCAGTGCCCAGCCTTTGTGGTCCTAAAAGCCACTGTGTTACATCCCCATAAAGCAGTGGGACATTCTCCAGAATAGAATCTGAGCCAAAGACTAGTTTTGTTTTTGTAATGGCATTTTCTAAATATTTAACTATTTTATGTTTTTTGATATGACAAGTCCTGAAAAGTCAAACCAAAGTAGAGGGAATGATATCATGAATCACTGCATACTTATCACCAATATTTGTAATTATCTTGTCATATTGTATCATATCACATTATATCATATCATATCTTGTCAATTATCTTTAAGTAGCTGTACAAAGGAATTGCCATTCAACAAAGGATAACTCCTGAATGCTTTTAACATAAATTCCAGATCTTACCATTTCAAAAATAATTAACAATATTTATTTAACAATTTTATTATCTACTACCTAGACCATAACAAATCTTGTCATTTTAGGCCAACCTTTTTTTTTTGCAGAAAAATGCCTACTTCAGATTAGAATAAAATAAACCCACATATCACAGTATTAAACCTTTTTTTTTTTAAATCAAGAACTCCCAACAAAACTCCTGTCTTCTCCCTGGCACTGGTAATAAGCTGATGGTCATGTAGATATAGTATATTCTAGATTGATTAATTTCAGTAATGTGTTATTTGATTTGTTCCTTCCTTGAAGTTCCCATCATTACTTTTTCTCTTTCTTTCCTGTTGATCCTGGCCTTGAATTCAGAGCCTGGGCACTATCCCTGAGCTTTTTTGCTCAAAGCTAGCTCTCTACCACTTTGAGTCACAGTTCCACCTCTGGTTTTCTTGTGGTTAATTAGAGACAAGAGTCACATAGACTTTCCTGCCCAGGCTGGTTTCAATCCGCAATCATTAGATCTCAGCCTTCTGAGCAGTGAGAATTATAGGCATGAGCCACCAGTGCATGGTTCCCATCATTACTTTTGAAAAACATCCTTGATAATCCAGCCAAGATTGAGAGTCATTTGTCTTGTATCCATACAAACTGATTAACAGTTGAACACAATAAGCTATACAATAACTTGATCCAGTAACTTGAACTGAGAGCATCTATTGAATGTAGGTCAGTGTGTCACGTACTGTTCTCATGTTAACCTCATCACAATCTTACACACAAGTGGAAACTGAAACTTAAGGAAGTTAACTAACTTTCCCAAGGAACTAAACCTTGATCTGACTTGCCTATCTGTGTTTGTAACTGTACGGAATTCAACTGAATGGCCCTTTGCTTTCATTGAAGACTCAGGGAAGTTATCACTTTACATTAGAAGTAGAGACTGATTATCTGTTGGACACAAAGTTGTGTTAGGTACCTGATTTTCCCTTGATACCAAGGGGAAGCCAGGATAAACCTGTGGTTAGGATCATTGCTCTTATTTGACCATCTACATGTCTGCTATCTCAATGATAGGTACAGACCACACAGACCCCTGGACAATGAATCGGGTAATGAAGCTACTTCAACCTGAAATAGGCTGTAAGTGTAATAATATACTCACTGTATCACAAAAAAAAAATGAACTGACCCATTCTGAGTCTTAACAACTATTTACATGTTGAAATACTGATGTTTTACAGGATGCATTCAAAAATCCTTTATTAAAATTAATGTGTTTTGCCTCTTTATTTTAAGAAAAGTGTCTATTATAAATTGCAAAATTACAACTTTGGCTCACATTATGTTCCTACTGAGCAAGGGAGAAGAAGACCTTGACCTATTACTGGGCAAGAGGGGTCTGGCTCCCTTTGTAAATTCTGCACGCCGAGCAGCTACTTCACAATAGACATATGAGACAGGAAGGGCAAATGGTAGCCCCAGGTTCTAAAATAAGGGTCGTAAACTCAGAAGTATAATCAGTAGATTGTCAGAATTCTCTCACTTCCTGTAAAATGATGACTAACGACATTAGCCTTTTCCAATCCACATTAAACTATTTAAACAGGTGATATATTCCACTTAGAGATGGTGGCATTAGTATTCCCAAATAAATATGTTACAAAAAGCAATGAAAAGAATAGCATGGTTGTATATTGTAGGCATAAAATGTATGGAAAAGGCGGAAGATAAATATCATTGTCTACAGAATAGATGGTCTGTACTTGGAAGAAACCTGCTTTTAAAAAATCAAGTACAGTGGTTGTAAATCTCCTGAAGTTCAAGTGCTAATCAGACTTTTGGAGAGGCTGACTTTCCCAGCTTTTTGGCCTGAAAGGCTACTACTGAAAGAGCTAGGTCTGAATCATGAAAGCAAAACCCTTGTCCACGGTGAGGATTTGACATAACTTTTCTAAGTATCCACAGAGGTGAGGAGATTGTCAATGACAAGTACACTCAACGCAACACAATGTTTTCTTCCTCCTGAAAGCTCTATTGGCACTGAAAAAGGAACATTCAATATAAGGCAGAAATCTGTTCCACTGTCTCTTAACACTTGTAGTGTTAATATCTATCTGGCTATCTGGCTATCTATCCATCTATCCTTTATTTCCCCATCCATATGGACATACTTACACACATGCATGTACATGCATTTATATACACACAAAAACACAGGGAGATCAAAAAGAGAACTACCTATCAGGACATCCTCAGTGCAGTGAACTGTTTCTAAAATAGCCAGAGGCAAAATGAATCTTCAGTTCTTATTTATCATCTGTCTGCCTGTCTGCTTCTTCATGATCAGACAGTGTTATCTTTCTTGCAAACATGGGGATGTATCAGAACCAGACTCCAGAAAATGAACCACCACAGGCTTTGGTTGAGTGAAGTAATGAAATGTACTATTGTGGAGTGACTCTAGTTATTTAGAGGCCTTCTCAATCTGAAACAAATGAAGGTTTGAAGATGTTATCCCTTATATTCTTTATTGCTGTGCCTAGGAGTATTCAAACTTACAAGCTTCTGAATTTACTGTGTGTGTTTCACCATATAACATTTTTGTGAATACTGTATCATCTTGCTAGCAACTTGAAAAGAATAGTTGTGCTTTATATATGAATAACTAGAAGCTGAACAGAAAAAGCAACATTGTACAGATGTGTTATGGAAAACAAACCAAAGAAACCCTGAAAACGGAGTTGTAGTTGAGATAAATAACCTTCATTACCATACTGCTCCGTCAATAAAGGCATGAAAAACTAAATAAAAGATTCCATTGTACTACAGAGTTTAATTATTCAGAGTATAGAATTCAGGTAATCAGCATGACGCCTTCCTATGCTCTCATTATCTGGTTTATTTTAACTTTACTCTGCAGTCGGGATAAAATTGCACTGGCCACCACTGGAATTCACGCTAGTGATTGCATAGAGTACTTGCAAGTCAGGCCTTTAATTATAAGAGTCTGTGCAGGAAATGAATGAAGGAGCCAAACTCAACTAATTGCCCATACTATTTTATTACATAGAAGAAATCAGAACTCTATCATTTCCAAATATTATAACATTGACCCCCTTTATAGCATACCTGAATTCTGAACGTTAGCCCCTCAATTTCAGTTGAGTACTCTAATTGACAATACCTCCATGAGTCAAATTAGTTCAAATAATATTCAGACCAATTTTAATGGGATTAATAAGAATTCATATTTATTCCATGTGTATATGTAACATACACTGTGTAAAATCCTTGAATGACTCATACCATTTAACTAATATGGCCACCTAAGGAAGTGAATGAGTTATTTTCCACTTGTTTTTTCAAGAAGTAAAATAAAGTTAAGGGAAGTGTGTGTGTGTGTTTGCACACGCGTGCTCGCACGCACGTGAGGGCTGGTACTTGGGTTGAACTCAGGGTTCTGAATTCTCAGGGTCCCTTGAGCCACATTGCTACTTCTGGCTATTTTTGGTAGTTTATTGGAGATAAGAATCTCAGGGTCTTTCTAGCCAAGGCTGGCTTCAAACCTCCATCCTTAGATCTCAGCCTCTTCTGTAGCTACGATTACAGGCATGGGCCACCAGTGATTAGCCAAAGTCATGTTTTACTAGGTAAAGGATCCAAGATTCAGTTTTGATGGATTGTTTTGAGGGTACATCATCTTAACTTCTAGATCATCAAAATGCATGTGTTTGAGTATAAAGAATCAAAAAGCAGAGAGATGATAAAGCAATCACAATGACGAATCCTGTTATTTTAGTACTTGCTGCTGGTCAATCAGATTGTTCATATTGAACTATTTTGCTTTTTAAATAAAAGATTCTGACTGAATTAACCTGAAGACTATTGAGAGCACCATGTTACTGGGAAAGAAAATGACATGCTTCCTGCCTAAACAGAAGAAAATAAAGTCATTATTTATAATCTCTCTCCTTTCAGAGAAGATCCTGCGCTATATTTTAAAATTAGTCTTCGTTTTTTTATGTGCTTTCTTAATCCTCTCTTGGTCCCTACAGATAGGCAAAGAGATTGTAGGTCTGAGCCTTGAAGTTACTTCATTCAAGGCCATCTTAGTGAGAGAATTCAGTTCTCACACATTTCCAACAACATTTATCTATTTCCTATTGCACATCACGTACTGCAGCCTGTGAACAGAATATTCTGTTCCAGGTAAAGCTGTTCAAATCCTCAGCTGAATATACAGTAAACAGAATGTTACATGGGAAGCTGCTGGGGGAGCATATGGTCTTTGTCAACAGTGAAATCTCCAAACTGTACAGCGTCATTAGCGACAGGCTCACTAGAATCAAATACAGAACCCATGTGTTCACATAAGCTGTAGTGACTCAAACATTTGCCCTGGGTAGGGCCAACTGACAGTGTCTGGCTTCTATTTAAAAATGCATAGGAAAGGAGAAGGTGTACCTGACATATAAAATAATTGACATTCCTGGGAGAAGCAGCAATCTGCCTGCCTAAAGCTGGGATCTTATCGTTTCAATGAGTCAGATCATTAAATTTGAATTATGGCCCATAACAATTCACTAGGCTAAAATTATGAAAAGTTCGTCTCTTGCCAATACAATTACTTCATTTTCAGCTAGAATAGTCAAACATATGTGTCACAGAGCAGCCTTCTCTGGTGGAATGAAGATGCAAATTTCAAGCTACCAGGCATAGCCCTCAGTGATTTTGACCCTTGAATATAGGAAAATAGATCATTAGGATTTAATTCACTTGAGATTCCCAATGAATCTCTGCTTACAGAGACATTAGGACATTATAAGGGCATATCACCTTTAATCCACACACAAAACTGTCCTTGATGACTTAGAAAAATATTTGTCTATGCTCTTTTCTTTTCTTTTTCCATAGATGGTTTATGTGTGGACCATATTTAACCACCTGCTTACATGCCTTTCAATGCTAAAAATTTATGAAGCTTGTAGCTAATCTCCAAAAATGGCCTAAAAAAAGTCCACGGGCTCTAGCTGTGCTGCCTCTCCAGCTTCCTTCCACACTATGACTACTGAGAAGAGGTTATGGAAATCATCATACTCTCCACCTCGCTCTGCTGCTTGCAATACTTGTGGTGGGTAGAAGGTTCTGTGTAAGAAGTCCTAACACTGTGAGACTTCCATGCAGTGAAGAAGCCAAAGATCTTCACGTGAAGACAATATAGAAAAATAGCAAAAGCAAGTGATGTTTAGTTTAGTAGAGAGAAAGGGGGGGAAGAGAGAGAGAGAGAGAGAGAAAGACAGACAGACAAACAGAGACAGAGAGAGACTAGTCTGGCGCTGTCAAATGTATCATGGAGAGAAAATCTTGGTTGGGTATGGTGTTTCATGTCTATAATCCCAGCTACTCAGGAACTGAAGAATGGAGGATGTCAGTTTGAGGCCAGTTTGTGGAAAAAGTTTATAAGGTCCCATCTTTACCTACAAGCCAGGTATGATGACACACATCTGTCATCCAATGTGTTATGCACAAGTAAAATAAGTTGGAGTATCTCAGTACTAGGCCAGATGTAGTCAAAAGCAAACAAATGGGAGACTCCAAAAATAACTAATGCAAAAAATCCCAGCAAGCATAGGCCCTGAGTTCAAGCCCTGTACTATCACATATATATATATATATATATATACATATATACTATATAGATATATATGTGTGTGTATATAGTATGTATATGTGTGTGTATATATATATGATAGTATATATATATGACAGTATATATATGTGTGTGTATATATATATGATAGTATATATATATGACAGTATATATATGTGTGTGTATATATATACACACACATATATTATATACACATATATATATACATATATATATATATATATATATATATATCCCAAGTAAGAAAATTCATTTTTCCTCATTCTAATCATCCTCAGATATATGATCTACCTTGATTAAGGCTTCAGATACCAGGCAATAAAGACAGACTGAAACTGTACTTTTCCTGAATTTCAGGGAAAGAGGTCACCAAGTTTTAGGTAGTTCTTTTGCATACCAAGAGGTAAGTTGATCATGCCTGTATTTGTTTCCTATATACTAGTAAGGTGGATTTATCCTAAAAAGTAAGGACCAACATAGAATCAATACTGTGGGACTTAAAGCAGATACAGCCCTTTCAGTGGAAGGCAGGCTAGTTTCATATACATTTGTCAGGAAATTACTTTTTATCATGGACTCAAATTTCTTAAGCTACAAATAGAGCTCATTCCTTTTCCTTCTCTTTCTTCCTTTTATTTTTCTTTAGTTTCCAGAAATATAGAGAATATCATCAGAGACTTTTACAAAATCATCCTTTTTACTTTTAAAGGTCATGCTTAAATCACCATCCCTATTTCTCTCCTTTAGCATTAGAAACATAGAAAAGGCTTTGGAATCAAGGAGACCTTTGACCTCCACTTGAATTTCAGTTTCCATACTTCAACTTGTGTGGCCCAAAATGGGTTTGTTCCTGCTTTGTAAATTGGGTCTGGTGTCCTTTCCTTACCTGTCTGTTAGGAGGTTTAACAAAGCCATTTCTAACAAAGAACTGTGCAAAGTGTAATGAAACTTTCTCATTGAAGCTTCTTCTGCCTTTTACATCTCTCTCTACTTCAAACTCTTCATGTTGTTCACAGGCCTCTGCAGGTAAAGTAAGACTAGACATTGTGATGTTAGGCCTATGTTAATTAGCACAACAGAGTCACTCTAAAATGTAACACAGTATAGTCATTATAATATTTCACAACTGTCTGTGGGATGTCATAAACCTGCCTCCTCTTCGTTAAAAATTAACCATTGATTTTCTTTAAATCCCTTAGTGCTATAGTTTTTCCTTAAAGTGACTCTGGATCTGAGGAGGTTAGTTTGTAAGGGAAATTAGAGGTGATTTTATTCTACTTTTTGAGTTGTCCTAAAAGAGAGACAGAGAGAAAGAAAAAATCTGAGTCAAAGAAGGCATTTATATTTGAGACAAAAAACCTGCCGTTTCCTCAGCCTTGAATTCAAGGAAAGAAGTATTGATTGTTTCCTTTTTATTGAAGAGAAGGTTGAAAGAAGACAGGATGAGGCTCTATCAGGATGCCCTTTTTTTCTTAAAATGCATAATAGAATTTGAAGGGGAAAACAAACTTTCAAGTTCCTTTTCATAGTATAAATTCTGTGTTAAAATACTATGAGCTTGGTGGTTTTGTGGGAAGAGAAAATGTATGCTCTCTAAGAGTATACAACTACTACAGCTAATCTAATTAGCTGCAATGTAATGGCATGGCTCATTTTTAAAAGACTGTCACACATGTGTATGCAGGGAAAGGGAGGCTGGGCACACAGCACACGGAGATGGGACTCATCATTAGTGGTATTTTCTGAGACTATAAAGCTGTATATCAAATGTATAATAAGGAGGTTGTGTGAACAGAGATAATTAACATCCAAAGAACCATCCTAACTTAGGAGTCGACAGACCCTGTAAACTTCGAGTGTTTCTGTTAGACAAATCTGCAATACAGAAAGTAGACAATGAAATAAGGCCTCGGTCACATGGCTACGGGCGCTTACAATGTCATTTTGTGAGGATTTGCACATGTGACACTACATCACTTAGTACACAAATAAGAAGCTGCATAATAAACAGGAAGAGTGAGAAGGATAGATCATGAACAATAAATTGGCCTGGGTTGTAATAAATGGAGGCTAAAAGGAACTGAGTTTAAATAAACTTGACACAGATCCAGTACTCAGAGTAATTGAGTGAAATGCATGTACAGCATCACCTTCCTGGCTAACACGGATACAGCACGGCCATTCTGCCCTGGGTGACTTTCTAGCAAATCTTTTCTTTGAATAGTGAAAACATATTTTATTGCCTTAATCAAAACAGGGGATTGGTTTCTTTTGGGCAAATTATAAAAGAAAAGCAATTTAAGGCTTCAATAATGGGCATTTTTCTGATAGCTGTAAAAGTATTCTATCTGCTAAAACCAAAAGAAGTGGCTATTTTTTAAAATAAACAAGTCTCTGGACTAGCAGGTGGTTTATTTTTATTTATTTGTGCTGTATTTATCTGTATCTGAAATAGAGTAGCGACCTCTTTCAGGGGTTTTGGTGACCCGTAAGAATGGGATTTTGTAAAATTAGAGTCAAAGTTCTGTAGTCTCCTAAAATCTGTCACTCAGCAGTTAGATATCAGAAGGCAAGACATTTCCTTGTTCTAACACAATTGTTGCCTCTAATTCCAATTTTTCTCAATATTTCCTTAATATTCTAGAGGCAATCTAAGCACTAGAATACTATTAGACCTAATAATTTCCACTATCATTAAAAATAATTAAGCGCATCAGTAGCTGAGCTTTGTATTTGCATACAGGCAAAAGGAAACACACACACACACACACACACACACACACACAACCCATTATGTTGGGCACACAAATCAGTTATCTGCAGTGTGGGAGGTAGTTTATAAGGAAAACTAACTGCTTTGGATAATGTCTCTTAGTCTGATGTCTCCCCCTCCCCTTACATCTGTCTGTCTGGTCGGTCACAGTGCAGACAGAGATGGTTAGGACTGAACTGTTCACTAGACCCCAATCAAGAATGATGACAGTCTGGACAGTTGGGGTTTTTTTTCTTCCTGTATTTGTATATTCATCATAAGAGGTGGTTTTCAACGGTGCCTGTGAGTCTTGTCTGTTTCATAGCTGCCAGCGATTATGGATGCTACAGAATGATGGGTACCATTACAGAATACACACCGATGTGAAGCTTAGCCCAGAGGAATGTAAACAGGAGGTTTAGGAATGGGGACTTAAAAAAGGAGGCAAATTGCTTTGCCATGGAAAATCATCTTAGCCTGGCCATTTTCACTGCTTTAGGAAAACTATATATATTTAACCACATATATCTTTCCTTAAATTTAGCTTTTGCTACCCAGGGGATGTTTAATGATGCCTGCAGACATTTTTATTTGGCACAGCTTCAGAGAAAGGAGGACAATTCCACTGGTGTTGGTTGGGCAGAGACTCGAACACAGTGTACACTCTCCACAAGAAAGCATCATCTGTTTCTGGGTGCTTGATCTGAGGATCATGGTTTGGCCAGGAAATTCCATGAGACTCCCGTTTCCAGTTAACCACTAAAAACCTAGAAGTGGGATTGTGTCTCAATTGGTAGAGCCCTACTCTTAAGCTAAAACAGCACACAAGGACAGCACCCAAGCCCTGAGTGCAAGTCTCAGTATCGGCAAAAGAGAAGGGGGGGAGGAGGGGAGAGAGAGAAGGAGTGGGAGGGAGAATTATCTGTCTCCAAATTACAATAACATCACATTGTATAAATTCTGTTTAGATACAAAAGACCATTCATAATACAAGGAGGAACAATTTTCTTTTTTCTTATACAATCTTATATGCTCAGGTATCAAATTCAACATGTTAGAGGTCATTACTTATGACTAGGAGAACTGTGCATTTCTATTTGTTAACATCGTTTTGTGATTGGCAGCTTGTGCCTATAATCCTAGCTACTCAGGAGGCTGAGAGCTGAGGATCATGGTTCAAAATCAGCCCAGCAGGAAGTTCTCTCCAATTAACCATAACAAAGCCAGAAGTGGAGCTGTGGCTCAAGTGGGTGAGTGCTATCCTTGAGCAAAAAACTAAGGGAAATCACCTGAGTTCAAGCCCCTGACTAACACAAAAATCAAACAACAGACACTGTTTAAAGCCTAGGGAGAGTTCAAGCCTTCCTGTCTATCTCTCTAAAAATGTAGCAAAGGAGATATTTATTTAATAGGTCAGAACAAAAAGGACAAGGCTTTATATGTAATACATAAAACCCGCCTACATTTTTCTATTTGCATGGATCCGCTTTTTCTTTTTGGTTCCTGCCTTTTGACTTGTTTTCCCTTAATCGCTCTGATGTGACTGAAATGGGAGTTTAATATTTTTCTGAATCCAATTTGGCTCATCTGAATTCTGTGCCACACATACAACTATGGAACATTTTTATATTCTTCAAAGATTTTTTTTTCCTCGTAGAAGCATCTTAATATATAATTTGAATGATAGAACCAGCCTTTCAAAAGCAGGCATAGTTGAACAACTAGGGCTTGCTGGCAGGACATATGGAAATAACTAGAAAATGTTCACTGTTAGCAAAGAGCAGAGTGCTGTTGGAGAGTAACGCTCATGCTACTTTCGGCAGTGTGGGTGATTTCAGAATATACTGTAGTTAAAGCACGGGTAGGTGCTGAACCATGGAAGGTTCAGAAAGCGCATGAAATAGTTCATAAAGACATCAGAGTTAGGAGATAACCTGAGCAAATAGGTAAGTTAAATAGCTTAACCTGAAAAACCAATAAACAGAATAGAGTTGAAGGCAAATAATATGGATGCAGGAGAGTAATCAGGAATGGAGGTTTCAACCAGAAGGTGACACTAGGGAAGACAGAGAATTAATGATACTCAGAAGAAGTTATTAGAATGGCCTTGAATTATACAGAGTGTAGAAAAAAAAAATCAAGTCTGGATTCAACCAGAGGTAACTCAAGGTTTCTTAGAGGATGATAGACCCACTAAAAGAAATCCAAATTCAGAAGGAAGAGCAGTACTTGCAAATTGATCAACTTGAGATATGAAAGAGACCACCAAGCAGACATTCCCACTGAGCAATTCAGAATATTGGAATAAATCTAAACAGTGAGGTGAGAGATAGGAGTAATTTGCAGACAATGAGTGTCACATCAATGGAGATGATCATTAGAACCCCAGGAACTGGTTGAGTGCATAGGGAGAGACAAAGAAAACCACAGAGCACCTGTGCATGGATGCACTCATCTGAAGGCAATAAATAGATCAGGAACAAGTAAAGAGATGAGAATAAGGGTAGTAGATGCGGAAAGGGGACTGCTAAGGAATAAAAGAAAATATGTGATGTGAAGAAATTAGGGCAGGGGGGGAGTTGGGGAGGAAAGGGATGGTAGAGGAAAAACAAAGGAGGGGGTAACAATGTTCAATAGGAAATGGACTCATTACCTTGCTCATGTAACTGTAACCCATCTGTACAGTATCTTTACAATAAGAAATATATAAAGAAACATAAATAAATAAATAGAAATTAGGGCAGGTTTGGAACTCAGGGAAAGCCCAAGAAGAAGTTGTAAAAAGATTGCCAATTAGACAGTTAGGAGGTTCTCATGGAAGGTATAGTTACTGTGAGGAACCATGGAGGTGACAACTGGAAAATCTGTAGAGAAATTACTAGAATTGGCTTCTACGCAATATTCTTTTTCTGACGATGGAATATGAAACTTGAAATTAGAATGGAGCATTTTCCTTAAGGTTCAGTTCTAATTTGCTTTGTCTAGCTTTTAACATGTTTTCCCCTTCTATTTCTGACTTGAGTTTTCATAAAAGCGAATGAAAATCATGAAGGCAAATCAAGCTCCCTTTAAAATGGGCCAATTATTTCCCTGCCATGACTTGTTTTTAAATACTAAAAGAGCAATAAACTAAAAATAGCTTTCAGGAAGAAGACAAAGAACATAAAGTCATATTCTGCTTTGACATCCCCCCCCACCAAAAAAAAAGTTCTGCGTGTTAGAAATAAAGTCTCATTCATACCAAACATAGGTATTTGCTTATGAGAGAGATGTCTTGTTAACTCATTACAAATAGTTAGAAATATACAATGCAAAACACATTTGGGGCAAAAAGTGAGTATACAGATCACAGAAAACTCTCTAAGTAGTTCAATGTTAGGATGGCTAAGACAGGAATTCCATCCATTACTAAGGGACTGTGTCAGGATTTATTTTTGACTTGGGTCATAGAAAACTGTCTCTTTTATTAGGAAACAACATAATAAATAATAATAAAAAAGAAACCTGTCCTTCCTACTATTCTCTTACTACAAAGAAGCCCTCGTCCCGGTTTTATTATTCTTCAAAAGACAATTCTGCTTGCCTTTCAGAATGTGAGGTCAATGGAACAACACACTTTCATATTAACTTAAAGTATAGTTCAGAGCTTATTTCTGATTTGATGGCATTTCTTCTAGTTTTTGCCAGCAGGAGGAAAAGTCTGCTTTCATAGTGGAAGGCTGACAAGTTATTTCAACTATATTAACAGCAGGCTACAGTCAGTTGCTCTTTGGTGCTTTCTGGTATCCCTTCTATACCAACTAGAAATCAGGGGTCAAAATGCTGGAGTTGGGGAAAAGAATTGGAATTGCACTTACTCTCGGCTTTCTACTAAGAAAGACATCAAAAAGAAAAGTTTCTGCCACATACAAACTCTTAGCAACAGAGACCAAGTTCAGTGATCAAAAAGGGTGGTCACTACCTTTGAAAGCAACTGGCCAACCAAACACTAACAAGGAGATGGACTGAGCTATGCCTGTACCAATGCATTCGCATTCAAGTGAGCCTTGAGAAAGAACTAGTAGCATGGATGGAGGTGCTCACCTTGTCTTTCAGCAGCCCAAACCCGAGAGTAACTGGAGGAAAAAAAAGAAAAAGCCCAACAAGGAATTAAGGCAGTGGACATATGATATGCCAGTGGACTGGGTACTGTGTCTAAAACCTGGACACGGGGCAAGTCTCTTGGAAGACATGCTTCCTCACTCCCATGCCAGGCTTCTAGAAAAGGCCTCTGAAGGAGAAGTCATGCCTTAGAGTGATACAGAGAAGGCAGAAAGTGAGCACCAATCATGATAGCATGTCTTCATCCAGCTTCTTTTGCTTTCCTACATCATGGCTCCCTTGGGAAGCTTTGTCTCCATTTTCCACATTGCTTGTAGCTACTCCGGAAGCTAAGTCCCATGTGCCCAGCATGGTCTTCCATTCAAGTTCAGAAAAGAAGAGAGGGAAACATAGATGTGGTTTGAGTGTGGCCAAAAGAGAAAGAAGGAGGTGACCTAGAGACCATGATCTTAACCAATTGGGAAATTTAGGTCACAGATAGAGTTCTGCACTTCTCAGAAAGAAAAGGAAAAGAAAAGAAACATTATCAGTGATGAAGTTTTCTATACTCATGCAATAAGATCAAGCTGGTTGCTCAGAATACAATTATTCCCAATACTGAGTCAGGAGAAATGGTACCTATGGGGTACTGCCAGTGTTTAAAGCAAATAAATGGTGTCCTCATTAACAGTTAATAAAACTGTGAGTTTCATAGCCTCATTTCTTCAACCCTTCAAAGTTGGATAATGATATGCTGACAAAGAATGTTCTGGTAAATGCCAGATGGGGTCTAAAAAGGCAGTGGAGGTGTTATAAATTGGAAAGTGTGCAGAGGAGAGTGCAGATGGCATAGCCTTCAACAAAATCCCATATGTTTAGTCTCTCAACCGTGCTTATGATATGTTTATAGTATATTTTATACTCTGGTTGAGTGTCATAACTTCTATGGAGATATAAGTAGGTACCATACAAGGCTGTCACAAGAATTAAAGGAGATAATATATAGAAAACTCGAGTGATAAAATTGGAAATTGGCAGAGAGAAAGAGAGAAAAGTCTAAGGCGATCTCAACATTTAAAACCCAGGTGGCTGCAAGAATTCATGATACTTTAAATGACAGCAGTAAGCAGGGAATTTGGGAAGGAGAGATCATTTATACTTTTGTGACATGCTGAAATGGAAAGATCAATAAGATATTCATGCTGTATAAAAAATACAGTTCTAGGCTGAGTTTAGGGAATGTAAGTTCTTCATGAGTAGGAAGGGCTTTGGAAATCTTAAATTCTGAATGATATTATCACATTGCTAGGAATAGAGTAGACCCATTAGATCCTCTGAAACACTGAGTTTCTTTCATAGTGTCATAAATTTAGTTTTAAATTGGTTTCACTTGTTTTACTTTTGTTTGAATTTTGCCAGAATTTCTTGTATTTACTCATTTGCCCATGATTTCATTCTTTCCTAGGCATCCTTTATTCCTCTTGCTGATTATTAGATAATTAAAAGAATAAAGGGAAGACCTACTCTTAACTAATAGATATGACACAATGCATTCTAGTAAGGGAGCTGACAATGTTTTATTGGGGAATAAGGCCTACGACAAGTTTCAAAAATAAATTTGGATCTTTAACTTCAACAAACTCAACAAGAGTAGCTAACTAGTGACTATGGATTATAGAGAAAGTAAAGTTATAGAGCAGTGTATTTTCCTTTTGCTAGGACCTTAACATCTTACGAGAAAGATACCAATCATACGCAAAATATAGAATGACAATCAAATACAACCACTGATTATAGACACAGTAAAATTACTAACAGAGCACTGTATTTTCCATTTTCCTGGACCTTAAAATCATATGCAAATTATAAGAACTGGGCATTGGTGGCTCACACCTGTAATCCTAGCTACACAGGAGGCTGAGATCTGAGGATCTCAGTTCAAAGCCAGCCCAGGCAGGAACGTCTGTGAGACCCTTATCTTCAACTACTCACAGAGAAAGCTGGAAGTGATGTTGTAGCTCAAGTGGTAGAGTGCTAGCTTAAAGCAAAAGGAGCTTAGGGACAGTGCCCAGGCCCAGAGTTCAAGGCTTAGGACCAGCACAAAACAAATAAGCAATAATTATAAGATTATACCTAAAATACAGATCAACAATAAAATAGAACAGAAAAATCAAGTGTGATACAGAAAAATGTAAGCAGCATGCATAGCATAAAGAGGAATGTGTATGGATGGGAAATCTGGGAGCATCAGTGTGTGTGAGATCTTCAGTGGATCCCCAACATGACAGATAAGAAAGGAGGAGTCTCCCAAACATTATAGCAATGGACACCATGGCCCATTGCTATGGTCTCCATGGTCCAAAGCCCACTTTAGGGCTTCCATGGTGAGAAAGAGGTAGTCTGAAAATTGCGTGGGAATTTCACAGACATAGTTTTCCTGCTGTATGATGTTTATCGAGGTCATCGTTAACATCTCTTCTTGGGTAAAGTTAATCTTTTCCCTGGTTGGGCACACCAATGCTATGGGCAAATGTTCATAGAAAGCCAGTTCAAGGGGCTTTCAATAGACAGTATCTTCCAGTAGTTTCTCCCCTTGGACCTTTTCACAAAGCAAAGACCCTTTGATTTCATTCTCTTGGTCTTGAAAACTGTGAATAGAATGGATTGATACTCTTTTAAGCTACCCAGCTTATGATAATTTGTTACAACAGCTGTAGAAAGAGAATACCCTTATCAAGGACAAGAATTAAAAATGCAGTTTTGAACAAAACACAAAACTCATCAATTATATTTTATCTCCTGGAATCATGAGATAATTTACAGCCAGTACAAATGCTTTGGTATAAGAATTCTATGCAAAACATCAATAATTTGAACCAAATAGGAAAAACTATTTCTGAAGTAGTAAAGAGCAATGATTGAATATTTTCATGTGATAATATATTCATCAGAATGAGTATTAATGCATGTCTAAGAATGATCCTAATATCATTAATTGACAAATCCTCTTTGGGCTTTCTCCATACTACAGGATAAGGCTCACATTCCTTCACATCATCTGCTAAGCCCTGGTCTTTATGAGTTAGATGCTCTTCCTCTCTCTGCATCTTCTCCCACGGCTGCTCAGATTCTCTGTGCGTTTGGATCTAGAGAACTACCAGCCCACATGTCTCAACTGGGCTTATTAGTTAATAACAGTAACCACTTCTTTCCTCCATCAATAAATGGGGTAGGCATTTTAAAAACACATTCCTGAATTGGTAACAATACTGAGAGCATATAAATTTGATCTTACAGATGGTGAAATAGTCACAAAGTTAAATGATATGTTCAGTATTGGACAGATGGTCTAGATTTCAATCCAGAACTCTTTGATCAAACCCTATGACCAGACCCTTTCCTCTTCTGAGCTGACCTACTACTCAGCCTTCAAAATTTAATTGGATGTCATCTCAGTAAGCCTTCCCAAGACCCTTGGTCAGAATTTAGTACTTCCTGCCTATTATTATCTGTGTTGATATCTCAATATCCTTGATATTCATATGATGCTTGATATATTTATCCTCACCATTATATTTCCTGGTGATTGGGCAAAGGGATTAAAGAAACACCACACACACACACACACACACACACACACACACACACACACACACACACACCACATACATGCACATGTGCACAAAAAGCCAATTCTATTTATTTGTAGTAGTTATATTCTATAATGTTGGCTTGGACATACTAAACTATTGAACATTCACCTCTTCCTCCTGGAGGGAATATATATTCTCTCCAATTCTTTCCTTCATTGCTTCTCCTATGTTTTTGAAGGAGTGGCTATTCTTCCTGGTTTCTTAGGACTGCCAGATGACAGCAGAAGAATTCAGGCTGCCAGATTCTCCAGGGAGAATATTCCATCAGATCTTTTCTGATCACTCAGACTACGGTCAGACCCTAGCCCTTGAATATCTCTGAACTTTGTTTATCTCTCTTTTCATAGAAGTTGAGGACCTCCCTCTACTCTTCCTTCAGAACTTTCATTGAAAGTTAAAAAGACACTTGAGTTAGAAGTAGACAGGCATGCACAGTGTATTAAATCATCTCTCAGATCATAGTACATTCTGTGTTCAAAGACGACACCTCTGATATCCACAGCAATTGCGGATCTAGCAATGTTGAACTGCAGGTGCAGCAGGTTTATATATTGCTTTTGGTTACAAGAACTCTGATATATGGTCCTGTGGGAGCTCTTGCATAGCTTTGGGGAGGACTGCATACCCTCTGTGAAATTCAGCTTATCTTACCTCGAAACAAATGGGATTCTTGAATAATTCATTAAAATTCACTGATGCTGTTTGGGCAAGGGGTCTATTTAATGGTTGAACGGGTTCAGGGTGGCAGGCAAAGCTTCTAGGAGGTTGTACCCCTTATTTTTTCAACACTTCATGCATATTCTAAAACTTTGTAATATCTTATATATAACACCAGCTTGGCTATTTGGGATGATCACAGTAAATGAGCTGAAATAGGTTAAAAGCTAAGAGGTGATAAATCAAGGATAAAAAAGATCACAGGTGATTGCCTGAAAATAAGATAAATACCTCATTAGAAATACTCTTCAATGTAATAGCCCCACAAAAAATAAAATACCTAGGAATTAACTTAACCAAAGAAGTAAAGGACCTCTATGGTGAAAACTTTAAAAACCTGAAAAAGGAAATCAAAACAGAACTTAGAAAGTGGGAAAACCTCCCATGCTCCTGGATTGGAAGGATCAACATTGTGAAAATGGGAATACTTCCCAAGGCTATCTACAAATTCAATGCGATACCTATCAATATTCTAACCTCATTCTTCAAGGAAATAGAAGAGGCAATCCAAAAATTCATACAGAACAATAAAAGACCCTGAATAGCAAAAATGATCCTCAACAGAAAGAACAGTGCTGGAGGAATATCAATACCAAATGTCAAACTCTACTGCAAAGCCATAGTAATCAAAACAGCTTGGTACTGGCACAAGAACAGACCTCAGGACCAATGGAATAGAATTGAAAACCCAGAAATGAACCCACAGACCCATAGCCATCTAATCTTCGATAAGGGAGCTAAAAAAAATAGAATGGAAGAAAGACAACCTCTTCAGTAAATGGTGCTGGCAAAATTGGTTAATCACTTGTAGAAAACTAAAGCTAGATCTTTATATATCACTCTACACCAGAATCAACTCCAAATGTATCAAAGACCTCAGAGTCAAAGCAGACACTCTGAAAACATTACAGGATGGAACAGGATAAATCCTAGGTCTCCTTGGCACAGGCCCAAATTTTCTTAATAGAGACCCAGAAACACAACAAATCAAAGAAAGGTTGGACAAATGGGATTGCATGAAATTGTAGAGCTTCTGCATGGCAAAGGATATAGCTAGCAACATCAATAGAAAGTTCACGGATTGGGAGAAGATCTTCACTAGCCATACAACGGACAAGGGTCTCATATCTAAAATATACCTGGAACTCAAAAAATTAAATCCCCCAACAACAAATCCTCAAAGAAACAACTGCCCAATAAATAAGTGGGCTCAAAACTTAAAGAGAAACTTCTCTGAAGAGGAAAGAAGGATGGCCAATAGACACATGAAGAAATGCTCAACCTCCCTAGCCATAAAAGAAATGCAAATCAAAACAACATTGAGATACCACCTGACCCCAGTTAGAATGGCTATAATCAAGAACTCTAATGAAAACAGATGCTGGAGGGGATGTGGACAGAAAGGAACCTTACTTCATTGTTGGTGGGAATGTAAACTTGTTCAACCACTTTGGAAAGTAGTATGGAGGTTCCTCAAAAGACTCCACATAGAGCTCCCCTATGACCCAGCAATCCCACTTTTGGGCATTTACCCAAGTGATCACAAACAAGACCATACTAAAGCTACCAGCACAACTATGTTTATTGCAGTATTATGTACCATAGTTAAGATATGGAACCAACCCAGATACCCCTCAGTAGATGAATGAATCAAGAAAATGTGGTATATATACACATCATATATGCCTCCATCAGAATGAATGACTTGCCCCATTTGTTAGGACTTGGAAAGACTTGGAAAATATCATATTATGTGAAGTAAGCCAGGCCCACAGAAATATAGGTCCATGGTTTCCCTTATTTGCAATAACTAGTATATGTCTGAGACAAACAGACTGTCAGACAAGTTGATGTTAGGCGAAATGTACTCCAAAATAAGGATTGAAATGTTTTTTTTCTTTCTTGCAATTGTTTCAAACATATTTATAAGATGATTTCTTTGTTCCTTTGTATGTCCCTCCCCCAGGGTATAACCCCTGTTTTTACTGTATTTGATGTTGATATAATTTGTGGAGGAGAAGGGAAAAAACAAACTGCTTAAATAGGGTTACAGGTGGACCCATTGCAACAATGAGATGTACAAGATGTTATGTCAAAAAATGAACTTTACAACATTGGCTGGGTGGGGGTTTGGGGGTTAGGGGGGTGGGGGACAGGGGTAGAGATGGGAAGGGATGGGAAGGAGAAACAAAGGAGGATTCAACAATGCTTGATAAGAAATGTACTCATTATCTTGCCCATGTAATTGTAACCCCTCTGTATGGTATTTTTACAATAGTAATAATAATAATAGAAATACTCTTCAACCCTCTCCCTTTCCTCAACTCCCACGGAACTCCAAACATACACACACCAGTTATAAATTCACCTTGTAGCTTTTCTTTTGATTCCTTCCTTGGTTTCCTCACAAATTAATAAATAGAAATTTCAGTAAAAGATACTGTATCTTTGTCTTAGGGTGAGCAGGGGAGTGAATGAAGAAGACCCTTTATTGTCAACCAGGTGGTATTAGAAATAGGAGAAAAGGAAGGGAAGAAAAGAGACCAGAAAAGAAGAGAATGATGCCCAGCAATATCAAATGCCCAAATCTTCTTTTAGAAAATGGAAAGACACCAGGAGGTCACATTATGTGTAAATCTGCTTCTAAACCAAAGGTTAAGAAATATGACTTCCAGAAGGCTTTCCTAAAATCCTTTTGCTTCCATTTAATATAACTGAGCACTTGATGAAAAGGCTTGATGCTGGAGAAAGGAAGTCCTTAAGAGGGGTCAGGCATTTCAAATAGGATTTGATCAGATAGAATGATAACAATGAATTTTTATTGTGAGAACTGGATTGACCAGGAAGTTTCCATTTGTTACTCTCATTTCTTCTTCTAGAGTCATTTCCATGGAAGCTTTTTTTAAATTTCTAAAGCCATTCAATTTGTGTTTATGTGCATATCTATGTGTGTCTGATTTGCAATCCTATGTTCTCACTTTCCTTTCTTCCTGTTTTGCTTATATTATTTCCCCCACTTAGACCACTGGCTTTTTTAGTTTGTTTTTTGTTTGTTTTTGTTGTTTTTTTTTTTTTGTGTGTGTGTGTGTGAGGGTCCTTGGGCCTGAACTCAGGGCCTGGCTGCTGTCCTTGAACTTCTGCTCAAGGCTTGTCAACCCTTTGAGCCATGGTGCCACTTCTACCTTTTTCTGAGTACTTTCTTGGAGAAAATAGTTTCAAGTACTTTTCTGCCTGGGCTGGCTTTGAATCATGATCACCAAATCTCAGCCTCCCGAGTAGCTAGATTTACAGGCCTGAGCCTGTAATCCTGAGCACCTGGCTTTAACCCACAGAATTTTATTATATAATTCATTTTTCTGAATTCTCAGTACTAGGTTTTCTGACTACCTTCAATATCACACTGTAGGTTTTATTTTGAAAACAGTGTGTGGTTTTTAATTCTAGTATATACTTCTTGGAAGGCTCTAAACCTGACCTTTTATATTTAATTTTTTTAAACCATAAATATCTCTTATTATTATAAAGACATTTATTTGTGACAGGCTCATTTCTAGGCTCTAAAGAAATAGATGAAGAAGATAGACAAGTGCTTGACTTTGTAGAATTTTTGTTCTGAGAAGGGAGACAGAGATCTCATAAATAAATGTAAAACCCAGGCAGTGCAAAGTGCTCAGAAGAAAACTAACGTGTGAGGAGAGGTTAGAAAGGAGGTGAAGGTAGGGATCATCTATCAGCATCTGGGAGTCAGAGAGGGCCTCTCTGGCTGGTGACATTTGATCACTTACCTGAAGGGCACGTTACAGCCAGCAGCCTGTGGTCCCAGCAAAGAGCATCTCAGTCCCTGGGTATAGTATATACAAAGACAGAAAGGCAGGGAAAAGCAGCAAACAATGAGAAAGCCAGAGCAGGAGGAAATAAAGGAAGAAAGACAGAGCATGGCTCCAGAGAAGGTTTTACAGAATTTCTGAGCAGTCCACATTCTTGGAAATCATAGAGCAAAATCAAGTCAGGTGAAAGCAAATTCAAGGTTCCTCTGATTGCTCTTCCCTACCTACCAACCACAGACATGGTCAATAGAAGAACAAAAGTAAGACCACAGTCCGGTGACGGCAGACACAAACAATTGTGAATGCGGCTAACACAGAGGGAAAAGGCTGGAGCTGATGCTGCCTTTCAGCTTTGATTTCACACTGGCAGTAGGAGGCTTATTCACGGAATCATCCAACTCTCAGTAGTGTAATCAGATCATGAGACATCAGTTCCAAACTACAGTAGGAGGCCTTGCTTGTGCCCTAATAGCTATTCACAGACTTCAGGAAACAGTTTCACTCAAACTCTCATCCTTATCTGACCTTGACATCCGGCAAGTATTTGAGCAACATCCAATTTATTCTTTCTCCTTTAATCTGAATTATTGGCTGAGTTGTAGGGTATATGTGGTTAATCTGCCTTTACCTTTAGCCTGACGTCTCTGTGGCTCCTATCTGCTATATTATAATTTTTTTTTAAATAGCTAATGGTCTTTCAGCATAAGACCTACTTAGTTTTTTTTTCTTATTTTTTCATTTGTAACAACTAATTTCTGCTAACTATCCAAAATTTCAAGATGTATTTGCTTTTGCGGGTCAATAAAGATATCAAAATTCTTATAAACCTACATCTGAGAGGATTTTCTGTTGCATAGATTAAATTTAAGATTATTTCTCAATTCTGATATTACTTCTTGAGTAGCAAGAAATGTATCTTGACTTACTTGCTTCTGTAAGTTTGATGAAAGAAGGCATTAAATAGAAACACAGTTTCTGTAGTCTAACTTATGGAAATTTTACTTAACTTATGCTAGTTTTACCTCACCCTTGCTAGGTGTCAATGAATGAATAATCCCTGTCTACTTCTTCATCTACAAACCTTAATAAGGACAAATAATTTAGTGGTACCCAAGTAGAATTTAATATATGAAGATTCCAACCACAGATTTCTTTGTAGAGAGTGATGAAAAATGACTGTATTTTTCATAAAAACTCATGATTAAGAAATACAGATTACTTGTCATCTTAAAAACATTAAAGAATTTTAAAAAAGAAATACAGACTAAGTATTTTTAAAGTTAGGAGGAAAACTAGGAGTAGTCAAAAACCTGAATGAATGTGTCCCACTGAAAAGGAAAGAATAAAATCCATTTTTATAACACATTATTTCAACAAGATTTTGAGGTCAAAAGATCCTGTACCCAATGAGATGCTATTGGGTTGTTAATATCATCATTAGGAGAACTTAAATAAAACAAAGGATTACAGCAGGAATATTACTTTGGGGAGGCATTTCTTTCTACTAACTGAAAGGTTGAGGACCTTATCTGTTATTTCAAACCACAAATTCCCTTCCAGATTATACATTTTTATTTTCCTTTAACAAAGAATTGTCTGACTTATTTCCCTCCTCCTTCAAATGGCTCTAGCAGAGGCCAGAATGAGAACTCTAGATCTTCTACCCATATAATTATATCTAACAAGCGTATCTCTGAATATAAACTTTTGACAGCCACTTAAAATAAAATAAAAGGGAAATGGAAAGCATGCATAATATCTTCTTCTTGTATGTAAAAAAGCAAATTCTTTATTAGAATCAACTCTGTGCATTGAGCATGCTTGATTACACATCCATCTGGGGTGTATGTGGCTAGTAGACCAAGAATGTTGACCTGTGGAACAAAAATTATTAAAAGGGAACAAAAGGTGGAACCACAGATGCAACAGTAACTCAAATATAGCTCCTCTAATTCGGCATTTTTCTCTTCTGTATCTGTAAATTTAATTAAGATATGTTTATAAATGAGGCATTAGTATACACAATTGCCTTTAGTACCTAGTAATACAATATTAAAGGAAAAGTTTTATTGTCCACGGAAAGCTTTGGTTCACAAACATTGATCACCTTTTGTATTAGAGTTGGGCTATTGGCTAATTTGCCTGAAAAAAGGACCTCTTGAAAACTGTCATTAGTTTATTCCATGATCATCATTTGGTTCCCCAAGTTAAGTTTCAGTGAAAGATTAAAAAAATAATGTTGGGATTAAACCTAGGGCCTCCTACATGATAGGCAAGTACTCTTATTGAATTTTGAATTTTAAGTTACTTTATTGTTATTATAAAGGTGATTATTAAAGAATGAAAATTACTGAGTACATTTCCTTTTATACAATGTCTTCCCTTCCCTCAGGCAATGAACTCTTTTAGTATGTGCTACCTCCTCAGCCTTGATGTAAAATTTGTGAAAAATTGGACTTTTTACTGGGAACATTTTGAATTGGGATTTTGAGATTCCAAATATGATAATTACTTGGGGTTTTTTGGAGTGAGAACATGTTAAGCTTGTAGCCTTGGAATTTTCTAGTGGGTAAACTGAATAAAGTCATTCATGGATCTCTGTGGGGCATTGGTTCCAAGACTCCGTCTGTGAAACAAAATCTGAAGGTGTTGTCCAATTCCCTTGCATAAAACTGTACAACACTTGCATAAAAGCTAGCACTTTCCCTCTCACACTGTAAATCATCTGTAGATCACTTATAACATCTGATATAACATACGTGTAATTAGTTGGTGGCATGTTTGTTCAAGGAATATTGATAAGAAAAAGATCTGTACATGTTCAGTCCTGATAGATTTTTGATGTGGGCTTGGTTGAATATGGAAAGCTGATTGCAACTGATGATCTGGCAAAATAATGATGACCTATAAAAGAGAGAGATGATCTGCAAAATAATGATGATCTATAAAAGAGAGAGAGAGATAAAGAGAAAGAAAGAGAGAGAGAGAGAGGGAGGGGGAGAGGGAGAGGAAGTCAGGGAGGGAGGGGGGAGGGAGAGAGGGAGGGAGACTGAGACCGTTTTCCCTCCCTGGCTCAGGAATTAGACTGCCTTCTTCTACCAGGGCTTTGAGGAAGAAAAACTTGTGGAACAAACACTTTAATCTTTACAATACTTTCCCTTTTTGTATGTTGATGCTAACAAATTTTGCCTCTATTGTAATCAAAGATACCTAACATTAATAGTCTCTCATATACTATCAGAAAATTCATCAGCAAAATGTATTCTTGGATTGATTTTTTAAATTATTTTTTAGATATCCCCTTACAGAAATTATCAATGACTTAACAAAAATCACTGTCCTTGAATGAATTCCTTCAAGTGACTGTCTCAGCCCTTCACCTCAGTCTTTCACCCTTTATTTTTCTCTTTGTCTGGTCTCCTTCTACTTATTTCATCTTTTTTGTCAGTCAAGGAAACATAGAACTCGGAACCCCTAGCAAGATTCATCCATCAAGAAGTACAAACTTGATGTCTTCAACTGGCTCATTTTCACCTAACCCTAAGAAAGAAAGCGGATTATTTGCCTTTCGGCCACACTCACAGAGAGAAATCAAACTCCAGAACAGATTTATTCTTTAACTTCTATCATCCTGGATTCCTAGTCAAGTATTTCATACAGATTCAAATAAGAATTTAAATAATAAAACATCTGACCCCAAACCTGCCTATTCTTAGAAAACTGTGGTTCCTAATAAAAATGAATTGCAACTAGGGTCAGCCTTTCTATCAATATGCTTGCTGGTAAATTAGTAATTCCTTATTAGCTGCATGTCATAATAGATACTTTTCTTGACTATCTGCTATGGGTTAAATAGTATTCTGGACTTTTTTTTCCCCTACAGCATGAGTAATCATGCAAACCTCTTGGTAAAGTTAATAGGATGATTACAAGTGTACTCTATCTGGGAGCACAGAGCTATGATTTGATACAGAGTTTGGTTTTTCCTGTGAATGTGGCCAGAAGGTAAATAATCTGCTTTTTTCTTTTAGGATTAGATGAAAATGAGCCAGTTGAAGGGACCAGGTCTTCACTACTGGATGGATGAATTGTGCTAGAGGTTCTGACCTTCAATGAGTTGGTTCCCACCATACAAAGGAGTTTCCAAATCAGCAATCACTCTTACCCATCCAACAGTGGAAAAATATCCTGAATAACCTTCATGATCTGAGGAACAAAACCACAGAAGGATTAGCACAGAAGTTAAAAAAAAATAAAGATAACATTTTAAAATTTCAATTAAAAAAGAATATATATTACCATCCCAGGAAGTGTACCCTTATTATGAGAGTGCTTTGAAAGCAGATCTTTTGTCTCTTTCCTTTCAGTTAGATTCTAGTAGCTTAACCCTGAAAATTGCATTACACCCTTTGTGGATGACACATCACTAACACTACAGTTTTTCTGGGTGTAACATAGCTGACAACTGGTTTGGGGCTGACATGTCTCACCTATGGCAAATCCTCCTTGAGATGCCCTTTTTTCCTCTAGTTGATATTTGCAAGGTTTGTTTCTATGCACAGCTCTACCCTTGACCCTCATAAGCTACCTAAAGTCTTTGTTTTAAATGAGCTTCCCTCACTTCTGCACACTGAATACCTCTAAGTGCTGCCAGACATGAAGAGTTCCCAGCCCTCGGTGGCTCTGTTCCATTTTCTGAGGGACTTTGTATAAACCTCCTGTGGTCACTGCACTTAAGCTCATCCTGGAACAGCTGTTTGGGAAGCCGGCTGTCATCTATATTCTCTGCTTGGACAAGCCCAATAAACTGTTATGACAAGCTTCACTCTAATCTATTAATCAACACAAAATGTGCAAGACACTGTGTGAAAGGCCAGGACATACAGCTCTTTGTAATTTAGCTGGGGGAGCATGATACCACACACAAGAAATGACAATGTACAAACTAAATGAGTGTCACTAATAACTGATCACTAAGGGTCATAAAGAATGTGGGAAATGAACTTGGATTGAACCACATGGGATTTTCAGAAATAGTTGGGACAGGAAGAGGTGAGACCACATGAAGAAACTCCAACTTAAATCCGCATTATGTCCCATGCACTGTCCTGAGAAATTTAAATGCATGTTTCTATGAGTCCACATAAAATTACTCTTTATATATATACTGTTCACAGATAGCAGAGACTCAGAGGGAAAAAATCATTTGTTCACATGGGAAGAAGCACAACTGTCCCTGAGCTCTTCTAGCGCTCTACCACTTGAGCCACAGTGCAACCTCTGGTTTTCTGGTGGTTATTGGAGATAAGAGGCTCACAGACTTTCCTGATCAGGCTGGCTTTGAACTGCAATCCTCAGATCTCAACCTCCTGAGTAGCTAGGATTACAGGCGTAAGCCACCAGTACCTGGCTAGGCACAAATCTTATATACTCCTCACTTACACTTCACTAGTCAGGGTAAAATCAGAGGGGAAATTAAGAAAAACTGATTTCAGAATATTAGTATACTAAGAACCAGATTTCAGTTGGTGCTGTTACAGGCCACAAGTAGCTATCTTTGAAAATTCTTGAGCAAGGCAAGGTATGGAGAATAAAAAGTTTAGGAAAGCTAAGAGAGAAACATACTGGCCAAACCAGGGTGTCCATGTAGGAAGAAAACAAAAGGGAACTGATGGGGCATGGGATTAGGTATAATTTTTATGTGGTGAGAGGATTTTCAGTCACCCAGGTTTCATCCAGCTTATTTAGAAATGTAAATATTACAACAAAAGAATTATGAGAAAAGGAGACACAGTTTAAGAGGAAGAGTGCTTGTTTAGCATGCCTGAAGCCTAGGTTTGATCTTTAGTAGTATAAAAATTATGAAAGAAGACTGAATGGTAGTTTTTAAAACTAAGCCTATTCTAGAGGGGTATTTTTTTTGCACCAGGTCCCACTCCTAACCTTATTGTAAACTTCTCAATTTTATTAAAGAAAATTCTATATTGAAGAAGATGTAGGGATATGTGTTTACAAAGATTAAAGCATAGCAAGTAATATTTACAAAATTTCAGAGGCTTTTTGTTTTATTTTACTTGTCATATTTTACAAATAAATGATTCTCCTATAGTCATCTACTATGTTTGTGGGGGATTGGATCTAGAACTTTCCCGCACATGCCAAAATCTGCAAAGGTAAGGTCTCTTGATAATATGGTGTGGTATTTGTGTAAAACTGACATGTAGGCACATTCTCCCATCTATATTAAGTCTTCTGTAGGCTGCTTATAATACCCATATAATGTAAGTACACATGAACAGTTGTCATATGTCATTGAGTAAGAAATGTCAAGAAAAATCTGTACCTTTCAACACAGATATAATCACGGTGCTATTTTCCCCTAAGTATCTGTGATACAAGGCTACTTGACCTTGAGGTGCAGATTCACAGATACAGAGAGCCAACTATACCAGTTTTTCTGTAAGAGAATTTGTGTTTGTGGTAATTAGTAAAATGGACTTCTAAATAGAAAAATCAGTTGGAATCCTTGTCAATGTGGTCAAAATTTGTTGGGCAGTAGGTAACTGATTTTTTTTTTAATGCAGGCATAGATACCTATATCAAGAAAGATGATCTTCTTTAAAGTGGACCATGATGAACTTTTTCCATTAGTTGGGACCAAGCATTGGATTAGAGCAGCTGGACCTGATCTAACAAAAACAGCTGTATCATACGGGATTTTGTTTTCTTAATGTAATAGTCAATTTCCCATGGAAGATTCCTTTCTCATTGGAATCCATCTGAGAGCTAATGAAATAATGGTTGCTAATTGAACACTGAAGTTTCACAAGTCACTTAAAACATAAGCAAGTGCTTAAATCACACAGAGGACTCAGGAAAATGAAGGGAGAGTTAAAATACAAATTACAATAAGCTGTTAAAAAATTGATTTATTTTTGACACAGCTTTGTTTTCATTAAATATTTTTCCATACTCATACTTCTTTTGTATTCTGCTTTATACAGTATTTAAATTTCTCCAAATGCTGTGGACAGAAACTTCCTATAAACAAAACCTCTAGTGAGAAAAATCAACATAATACTTCTGAACAAATAAATTATGACCACAGCTCTCTTACTGAGATGAAACAGCTGTAGAAAAATGTAAAATCTAAGGAAGACTTACCAGCTTTCTATTTTTAAACATCTGGTCACTTATTTATGTAAAAGTTATAAATGGAAAAGGATATACAGACAACATCTGTCTATTTGGTTCAAGAAATACCTTCTATGTTTTCATGCTTCCATGTTACTTTTGTCCAATGACTAAAGAATTTCATACCCCTTTAGAGATTCAAACAGAAAGGGACTAGAGTGAATTTGTACAAGTGAAAATAAATCATGAGAGCATTTATGCATGATAAGGAAGAGGCCAACTGAATGTTTGGATTTTCATGTGCCCAAACTAGAAGACTTAATTATGATTCATGATGCCATTAATTCTTTTTTAGGATCTGAGAGCTAATGAAATAATGGTTGCTAATTGAACACTGAAGATTCACAAGTCACTTAAAAAATAAGCAAGTGCTTAAATCACACAGAGGACTCAGGAAAATGAAGGGAGAGTTAAAATACAAATTTCATCAGCAATCTCTGCTTCATAGCTGTGGGTTGAAGGTGAGGAGATTTTTATGAGTGCACAAATTATTTTCAGAAGGAGAAGCTGATGCATTAGCATGACTGGGAGACACTAATGATGGGCCGTTGCCTGCAAAATCATCTAATTTATTATTTTCCAAACTCTTTGATTAACCTGTAACTTCCATATAATTGGAAACATGTTTTTGAAGCACAATTGCCTGATTAAGATTCTTTAATTAACACATTGTCCTAATATTTGGACTCACTAGATAAATAATTTGATGTTTTTTGCTCCATTTCTTCAAAGGCCCTGACAGACACAAATAAAATTGACAGTAGATGAAAACTGTTTGTTTTGATCCTATGTGATATAACCTCTTTGGGCTATTCTATAATTGCATAGCTCTCCATCAATCATGTTTATAAAATCTTCAGTTAAAACTTTGCTTACAACCATTCCGCTAATTTTCATACAGGTCCTGTTTATATACAGGCATTTGTTCATCCTTTCATTAAACATCTAACATGCCCCAGGTAATCAACACCATAATTTATTTTCATGTGTTGAGGCTACCATAAGCCCTACTCAAGCTATGCTGCAAAGCTTTCTCCTTTTTTGAAGTCTCCTCTCTTCAACAAAGTCTCAAAGGATCAGCTTGAGTTTTCTTCAACTCTTGCTTTTGACCACTCCAACTCACAGTGACTAGTTACCAAATCAGTTATTCTTCTTCAAGTACCTTGCATAAGAAGTGTACTTTTATTGCTACAAATTTTCCCTGTCAAACATGTCTTGTTTGTCCAGAAGTTGAATAGACCCATGCTGGGGACCCTATGAAATACTTTTCAGTACAGTGACTATTTAGTGCTCAAAATTGCATTATATATAATTGCATTATATATATATATATATATATATATATATATATGTATATGAAAGAATGATCAAACAGCTGGGGGACTGAGTGACAAAACGAATCTGAAATCACCAAAGCACCTAAGTTTGAAACATGGTACCAGGCTTACTTTCACTCAGTAGAATGAAAACATGAGCAATCCTGGAAGCCTCAAAAGATGAGGAAGCAAATGCACTGTCATCCATGGCCCTAGACTCCCCTGTCTACTTCAATAGAAACTTGATATGAACAGATTGGATAGGATATGCAAATTGTATCAAAGGAATTTCTCCCAAATTTTCATGCTTCTCATTGAAGACACACTTCTCATGGCTGTAGATTTCTCATCCTGTACCTTCCCAAAGAAGCTAGCATAAATTCGGAATATATTTGCAAGAATTTGTTCAAGGGTTGTTTTTCCTAGGGTGTAAGCCCACATGGGGACTATTCTTGTATCCATTGCATCATGTGGGTGTAAAATGTATACACAACACCAATTAGTACATGATCATTAAATGTACAAATGCGCAAAGGTAGGCCATGAATAAGAAATCTGACTGTAAGAGTGAGCAAGCCAGTCACCAATCTCCAAATACCCCTTCAATTACCACAATTTTAAAGGTCAATAAATTTCTTTCCAAAAGGAAGTCTGAAATGCTCCTTTCAAATTGTAGTAAATTAAGAATGTAGTAAATTAACAAATAATATTTTTCAATAATAGAAAATAATATTTTGCCTGTCTCACTATACTTTTAAATTTTTTGTTGTGAAAAGTACACTAGTTTTTTTTTGTTGTTGTAGTTGGGGTTTTTTTGTTGTTGTTAGTTTTTTGGTTTCATTTCATTTTGCCAGTCCTGGGGCTTGAACTCCACTTGGGCTTTGTCCCTGAGCCTCCTTGTGCTTAAGGCTAGTGCTCTACCACCTGAGCCACCATGATACTTCTGGCTTTTTTGAGTGGTTAATTGGGATAAGAGTCTCACAGGGACTTTTCTGCCCAGGCTGGCTTTCAAACCCCAGTCCTTAGATCTCAGCCTCATGAGTAGCTAGAATTACAGGCATGAGCCACCGGTACCTGGCTAATACCCTCTAGTTTTGGTTTACATGATTGAAAACAAAGCAAAGATGGATGTAGGAAATTTTGGACAAGCTAACTTGTTATTATTTTGGGGGTGAGATATGTTCATATACTACATAAAGATTGTCCTCAAGCAATTGAGTCTCCATTAAAGCAGATGATTTCTAACAGGCAAAGGCTATGAAGACTAGTACCTTAGAGTTAAATATTTCCAATCCTAAAGGATGCTCTGCAGATGCTTTTTCTTACTTAAAACATTTTCCATTTCCATTTATTACTCTCAATTCTCTCTAAATTTAAAGGTCACTGAGTAAAGTAATAGCCACATGAAATGAACTTGGTGTGTGGATAAAAGCAAAACAAAACAGGAAAGTTGCATTCTGTGTCTTCAATATCAACACCACAGAACTTAAAAAGCCTCATTTAAAACTTAATGGGCTAAATTAGAGATCATATTAAATTGAGTAAGCCAGAGTAAAGAAGGCAAATATTACCTTGTCTCTATATTTGTGGATGCTACTCCTCAAGAATGAATGACTGGAATGTGAAAGAGTTTCTGTTTGGAGGTAGGTACCCCCATGTAAAGGGTAGAAGGGGGAAGTGACAGCGGTGAACATGCCTCAAAGATTTTATGTACAGGTATTAAAATGAGAGCAATGAAACATGCTAATGATTTATCAAGTGGAGGGGAGGGGAGTGGTAGAAAAGGTGAATCTAATCCACACTCTATGCAGTTACAGAAATACCACAATAAAATGCTTTTATATAACTAACACATATTAATAACATGTAAAAACACTCAATTTGCATCATGATTATGTGCAATGATTATTCTGATTCTAGACAATATTTACATACTAAATTATATTTTTCGCCTGCCCTCCTCCCTCCCTTTCTCCCTTTCTTCCAATTCTCGGGGTAGAACAAAGAGCCTGGTGCATACAAGACACTATTCTACCATTGAACTACACCACCAACCACTGTAACACATTTTTTTGATTCACTGAAGGGGGCAAAAAGTTTCAAATGTTTTCAGGCACTATATTCCCTATTGTTGTTTATTCAAACAGATATTACTCATGTCATATCATAAACAAGGAAAACATAACCTCAGTGTTACAGACTTTTAAAGGTGAAAAGATTGTGGGTTTTTTCAAATTTTAAAACTCAAATTACATGAGGATGATTCCAATAAGAAGGACCTGACTGAGAAGTGAAAAAAAAAAAGGTCTCTGTGGACTAAATATATTTTCCCTATTATAGAATATTTATTCATGTCTGTCAGAAGAAAAATGTATTTCACAAGTTAAATAGGAATATTTTCTCTTCCAAAAGCTGTCTTGGAGCATCTGATAAGGTTTAAAAATTTGGGCACAAAAGCCCAACTTGAATCCATTCATCAGATCATACCTGCAGGTGGTTATGTTCTGATAGAGAATCGTTTCTTCCAGAACAGTAATACCAAGTTACTTTTCCATAATATTATCTTTAAGGTGGCATGTGGAGTTCAGATTAGTTATTTGGCTCCATAAAAAAGATATTGCTGGATTTAAACATCTCTGGAAATACTGCAGTTTATATAAATGCACTTGCTATAAAATAGGAAGTGGTAGGATGGGAGTGTAAAGAAATACCAAAGGAAGAAAAATACTAAAAATTAAAATACATTTTCTGTGGCTTCTCTTTTTACTTGAATCAGTTCCCAAGCAAGGCTTTCATTTAATTTAAAGAATTCTTTAGAGTCCAACCATACTGATAGCCTGCATGAAGTGAGTCCTAGAGGAAGCATTATGTTTGTAATGTGCCTCTATTTCAGTAACCTATTTACCTCATAAAGCATGACAGATGACTGCACCACACAGACTCTAATTCAGGCAGGGTTCACAGTAAAAACTCTGTGTGAGCATTACTAGTATTATGTATATGTATATATGTGTATATATATATATATATATATATACACATAGTTGCTGCAAGATGTTGGTGTGGAAGGGTCTGTCTTAAAAGAGAAAGTGCTTTCTTTCAACATTATGGTTATAAACCATTCTGTATGCATTCAGTAACTTTAAAAGATTGCCCAAAGGATGGTTGAGAAACAGGTATTTCAGAATAAAATGACCATAAATCAAAACCTGGGAGTTCAATGGAAAGCCAAGATAACACAACACTTTAGATTCTAGTTGTTAAAATACAGGGGCTCAGTTTGAATTTTTATGTGTATTCCCAAATAGCATTGCATTAATATAAATTGGTGATGGCCATTTTCTTTTCTAAACCTATGAAACTGGAGAAAAAGTGAGTGAAAAGCAACATATTTATCAGTTAAGGTGCTCGGGTGTGGGAAAAGCCATGACCACCTATCTTCTCCAAATGAGAATCAGTGGCCCACGGAGCTGAGTGCAAGGAGTAAACATTAATAAGGTACAGCCCATTGGCATTGCAACCTTGATCAAAACAGTTTCACGAAATTATCCACGTATACCCTACATTTCTTTTTCTTTCATAGCCATTTTTGACTATTGTTCCCAGTAGAATAGTCAAAAATATGTTTAAATGGTTATCATTATCAGTTATCAGAGAACAACAGAAAATAGCTTGCTACCCAGTTAATAATGAACGCTTGAATAGCTTAAGAAGAACAACATAGCCTGTTGAAAACACCATACAGACAGGCCAGTAATGTAGCTCAGTAATTGAGTATTTGCCTAGCATTCATAAGGCCCTTGGTTTGGTCCCCATTATTGAAAGAGTGGGAACAAGTGAAAACACTGCATAGATTTTAAGAAAGAGAGATCATTATTTTAACTAATTAAGATTAAACTGTATATATCTATGTATGACATACCTGTATCTATCATGATCTATCTAGATAGATTAATATATCCATAAGGATATATATAGGATTGTATATATATATATATATATATATAAAAGAGTGTCATATAAGATACAAAAATGTTGGTTTGATTATTGATAAGTAAGTTTTTTCCTTATTATTTCAAATTAAGTGTTTTTGTAACTAAAAGCCAAAAGGGATAAGTATTTAAAGTATGAGAACGATCACACATGTGACCATTTCTCCATTTAAGAACCTTATTTATAAAACTCTTAGCTTTATCTTGATAATTAAATACATCTGTATTCATGGAATGATACTTAGAATCATAAAATGTTGACTGAGAATATAGCTCTGTGCTTTTCAAAGTGTCATCATTTCCCTTGTTATTCTTAGAAAACAACCACTATAAATGTTTTTATAATGCTTGTGTTGGGGCCTCTCAAATGTAGTGTTTTCTAGATCATGTATCAATGTGAGTTACACATAGACTTCTTCAAAGTATGAGCATGTCAAGAATATGTAAATATAAATATATGTATATTATATACACAGATGAAAGATGATAGAGATAAGATATGAGGAAAGAAAGAGGAAGGAAGGAAGGAGGGAAGTAGGGAAGGAAGGAAGGATGGAAGGAAGGAAGGAAGGAAAGAAGGAAGGAAGGAAGGAAGGAAGGAAGGAAGGAAGGAAGGAAGGAAACGAAGGAAGGAGGGAAGGAAGGAAGGAGGGAAAGAGGGAAGGGGAAGGAAAGAAAATAAGTGACAGGTTAGATAATTGATTGAGAAGGTATACATGTCTTCAAGAAGCAACTCATTTCAAATAACCTGTGCAAATTCCTTGAATCTTTCAGCTGTTCCCATTCATTGCCGTGAACAGCTGGTGACCAGAGCTATTTCTGCAGGGCAACTGGAATTAGCAAATCTTTCTCTGAGGGATGAAGGGCGATAGAGAAGGAGAGTCAGCATATTGCACAGCCAAGGTACAACTGCCAATTTACAGGTAATTTCTCTTGAGGTTCAGATGTTAATAGAGATATATAGAATGAAAACCAAACAAAGTAACCCCACCTGCATTTAAAAATAAATACGAAATATTTTTGCTGGCAGTAGAAGCAGAGCATAAAACATTCCTAACAGCAGTTTGCTTTTCTCTGATTCCTGCTTTAAATATATTGTGAATAATAAAACAAATAGCAATGTATACTGTGAACACTGAAGAAATAGGACAGTTAAATTGAAAGGGGGTATAATTATCACTACTCACTTGGGAATAAGGGGAGGTGATTTCTTTTTGCAATTAATATTGTGTTTAGGATAAAGGTGTAGTTCAGAAGTAGAGTGTTTGCCTAATGTAAACTGGATCCTGGTTTTGATCTTACGCATTCCAAATACAAATATATATGCTAACATATATGTTTAATTTCGTATCTATAGACACATTTTTATGTTTCTACTGACATTTTAGTAGAAACAAAATACATTTCTGTCCTTTGTATCTGTCCAATATAATATAAGTAAGTTTGTTTGTTTGTCCAACTGTTGACACAGATTCAATGAAGCATTTTTAGTTTGGGTAAGTTGTAGGGCTTGAACTCTGGGCCTGGGTACTGTCCCTCAGCTCCTCAGCTCAAGGCTAATGCTCTACCACATAAGCCACAGAGCCACTTCAGTTTAATGAGTGGTTTATTGGAGATAAGAGTCTCATGGCCTTTCCTGCCCGGGCTGGCTTTGATCTCAGCCTCCTAAGTAGCTAGGATTACAGGTGTGAACCACCATGTCCAGCCAAAAGAAGCAAATTTAACTAAGAATCCATACCCTAATTTTGGATTTTTGCCTTATCTTAATTTGTCAATTGTAAAACCAAGCTATTGATAAAAACACAACTGACTACTCAAGAAATTATCTTAGTATAGTAGTAAAAATATGAACTTTCTGAAAAGATAGGCAATAATGAAACAGGCAAATAATAAGGTGCTTGTCCAAAAATATAATACTAAGTAAAAGTATAAGTAAACTTTATATTATATAAATTACTTATACTATGTATTAAAGAGTCTGATAGAAATAACTGAGGAATATCATGCATAGAAATCATTCACTCAGATGACCTCAACAAACCAAAATAAAAATTAGTTTTAATCTGTATTTAACATTTTCAACTAGGAGCTGTCCTACTAAGGTACTCTTCTAGATACAGTAAAAGAACTAGGCCTGCACTGGTAGCTCATACCTATACTCCTAGCTACATAAAAGACTGAGATCTGAGAATTGCAGTTGGAAGCCAGCCTGGGTGACAAATCTGTGAAACCCTTATCTCCAGTTCATCAGCAAAAAGCTAGAGTGGAAGCTTGGCTCAAATGATGGAGTACCAGCCTTGAATGAAAATGCTAATTAAGAGAGTAAGGCTGGGAGTTCTGTGAGAAACCCCAGTTCTGTTACATAAATAAATACATAAATATATAAACAAACAAAAGTCAATCTAATAACTTACTCATATCAAAACTGATTCTACAAACCCAGACACCCATGTATCTGATCCTAGACAGTATGTCAAAACGTCTTTGAAGGTATACAAAGACCTATTCAAGTTCCTTATCTAACCGTCTACAAAAGTGATAAGACATTTATACAAATAATACTGCATAAACCTTCAAAGTGAAGTACCACAAAGGTGCAATGAATAAAAGCAACCTGGTGTTTGGAAATGGGGAGAGATTAGTTTCAGTACAATACTATAATCTACCATCAGCATACAAACCATCAGGAACCATGGAAAGTATCTGAACGCAGCCTGTGGCACCATGATTTTGTAAACCCAGAGAGCTAGCTCACGTGAAAACTCTGATCACTGAAGTGAGGACAGGTTTTATGTTAAACATCTCAGTTTTCATATGCTTTATTTACTCTTCCCAAACCATTATATTATTTTCTTCTACACAGTTTTTTTTATGGCATGTTAAGGTTATGTCATGAATTTCACCGACTTACTATTTTTTTTCAAGAATAATATGTATGGGTTGTTGGTAGGAATAAGACTAAGCAGATCACCTTAGGAACAAGTGAAAAGTACTAAGTTACTGAACAGGACTTAGAGAAGCAACCTAATGAATCCATGGCAAACCTTTAGTACAGCTAGAAAAGTAGAGCAAGTTTATCAAATGGAAAGTCTCTTCATGGGGCCAGAAAAAATGAGGACATCTTTGATTTTTTCATTGGCTGCTTTTAAAACTTCAAAATGAGAACATGTGCTCAACAGAAACTGAAAGCCTCTTTTCTTCCACAATAAACTTTTACTCATGACAGTAGAACCTTAGTGATAACTAGTCCATGTTTCAAACACAAGGAGAGAGCTTATATTAAAATTCTACTAAAAAGGGTTTGTTTCCTTGATTGTAACCATGGTTCCATAAAATCCTCTTGCTTTCCTTCCAAGCATGGTGAATAACATGGTTATTAGATTTAGATTTACTGAGAGCTATGAATGTATTTCTAACCACAGAATTTCCTCTTCTACCCTATGCCAAGCTGAAGAATGCAAAGTAATTCCATAGTTGGGTGGGGGGAAACTAGAGGTTATGATGTTACTCAGTTAGGAGAAAATAATATGGCCCTTAAGGCTTCCGTAGCCACGATTGACAGGCTGAATTACAGTAAGCCTTGAGAAACTTGTGTTATAAATTAAGAACAAGTTAGCAATGTGGACACCATGCTTCACAAGTCATCCAAATCAATGCTAACCCATTCCTCTTATTAGAATCTAGAGATGTTCTAGCATATTTTCTAAAATTAAAAAGTGATAAGTAGCATTTGAGAAAATGAATATCATAATTTATTTTATGTCATTTTATGGATTCAATTTACTTTTTGTCTTTTTTTTTTTTTGCCAGTGTCAGGTTCAATTGTAGATGATGTCTTGGCCATTATTGCAAATATATCTTTTGTGCTCAAAATTACTTACAAAATGCTAATCAGGCTTATTTCCTGCTCAGTTCTATTAGTTTAGCTCTTGAAAGCATCGCCCCTAAGATTTACAGACAGTTTTTGAATAGTCCAGGCCTCCCTCCCTATGGCACTGGAAAATTAAATTTGGTTTCTTTCCTGCTTTTATAGAATGCTTATTCCATCAGGAATAATTTACTCTAATTAGGGGCTATGTGTTCTGAAAATGTAAGTATTTCTTCCGGGAAAGATTAAATGTTGTGCAGTTTTTATGTTGCTGGAAACTTCAAGAAGAAACTTATGCCCAAAATCTCATGATAAAAGGAAATATTGTCCCAGTGGCTGCTCCCTGGGGAGATTATGTTGGTCTTCTGAGGGCAGGTCAGGTGATCTACTTAATTATCAGCCTGTACATGCACAGAAAAGTTAGAGGTGTTTCCCAGATTACCATTGCTTTCAATATTCCTGACACATTGCTTTTAATATTCCTGACACAAAATGATGTTTTGTCCAAGGGCAGTACCAGGAGGGTAACTCACACGGGAGGGTAACTCACACGGGAGGGTAACTCACACGGGAGGGTAACTCACACGGGAGGGTAACTCACACGTAAGAGCACACCATAGGGCAATTCTGAATGAATTGATGGTGCTCATTCTGCTATGAATATCTGTAGTTTACTGAGTTCAAAAACATAAATGACAGCTGTATCCTAGATCCTCTCTGGATCTTTAAGAAATCTCATCACATAAAACAGATTGCATCAAAGGGTTAGATGGCTCCTGCCGTCTTTTGGTAAATGGTTGGAAGGTGTTCAGGAAAAGCAACTCAACTTCTCTCAAAAATAATGCTATTTTTAGGTTATTGTAGTCAGCCTTATCTGTCCAATAGATCCCTATATACCTAATACAGAAAACCTGAAAGAATTTTATAGGTTTGACTAATAAGGCAAATGGTTTTCTCAAATGTTCTTGGTGCTTGCCTGGCATTTGTGGCCTTGAACAAGGCCTGCTGATGGTGTTATGAGGAAACCTCATGGCTTTGTGACCTAGGTAGAGAATTCTCATGGCCTGGTAACCCTGAACTGTCTTAATCAAAAGTTACAATGCTGACAAGCAGCTCCAAACCACAGGGAGAATGTCCTGGGGGACATTTTGATAGGTGGATCTATTTATATTCACACATAATAATGGATCCATAATAATGGATTACTACCTATATTGTCAACTGTAATTTTCTTAGCTGTATACACTAAGGAAAAGTGATAACTGGGCCTAACAGTGATGTCTAATTTGATTCACTCATGAAATCATTGAGGTTTGTGTGTAAGTTCATAAAGAGTTGGTAATCACCTCATTCAGGAGGTTATCTATTTTGTTAATTTTTATATTTTAAGTTACAGCACAAGGGATGAATCTGAGCAACATTCACAACACATGACTTATATTCACAGAATATTGCTGAGTAGCGCAGGCTGGCCTTGAATGTTAGGTTCCTCTAGCTTTTGCCTCTGAAATAATGGGATTAACAGTGTGTGCCACATACTCTAGTGGAGGTCACTAACTTCACCAAGCACTTCCTGCATTTCAATGATAGGCATATTGAAGGATCAAAAAGTGTTATGATTTCCCCAGATTATTCTCTTATTCCTAAACTCACTGCTTAGAAACTCATCGTTAAAAGGTATGATGGGTGCCGGGGGCTCACACCTGTAATCTTAGCTACTTAGGAGGCTGAGAGATGAGGATCACTGTTCAAAGCCAGCCCTAGTAGAAAAGTTGGTGAGACTCTCATCTCCAATTAGCTCCCACAAAACCAGAAGTGGAGCTGTGGCTCAAAGTGGTAGAGTGCTAGCCTTGAGTGAAAAAGCTCAGGGACAGTCCCCAGGTCTTATGACAGAGGAAAAAAAAGTGTTATTATACTTTTATGGCAAACTAATCTAAAATGAAAAGCCATGCATAATTCCCATGAGTGAAATTTCTTTTTATTAGTTTTACTTCTCCAATTCTCTAATATCCCACTTTAGTTAACATCTTAATAATATGGTTCTTAAGTGTCAAAATTATTTTTCTTATGTACTTAGTTTTCATGTATTATGAACTCCTGTAATCCTATAGACATCAAGATTTTGTGGTTCAAGTCCAGCCTCAGGAAGAATATCAACAAAATCCCATTTCAACCAACAACTAATGGTACATGTCTGTCATTCTAGCTATGTGGGAAGCATCAACAAGAGGCACTTGGTCTATTCCAGCATAGGCAAAACACAAAACCTTGTTCAAAAATAACTAAGGCAAATAGGGCTGGAGGTGTGGCCTAAGTTGTAGAACATCTATCTAGCAAGTGTAAGGCCCTGAGTTCAAATTCTTGTACCATTCCCCCTAAAAAATGATAACAATTTTACAACTTAATCTTACAATACTTTATGCTTGCTATAATTTAACTTTATAAAAATACTGGTACATTCACAGTAAGCATCTCTAGTGAGATATTAATTTGTGTCAGTCATGAATCGACAACTTGATACATTTCTACCAAAGAAATCATAAATGTCTCAGATGGTTAGACAAGCCAATTAGAAGCACGAATTTGATATCTATCAAAATAAACTATAATTTAAAATTAATCATATCATTTCTATTTCCTCAGGTAACATAATGTACTGACTGAAAGTAAAGTTGGAGAGTCAAATTTCCACTATTTTAAATTGTATTAGTGTGATAATATCAGGGTAAAAATGAGACAAAGAACTGAAAATCAATGACAAGAGATGCTTGAAATGTCAATGTATGAATATCAAACTAACTGCAAAAGTCATTGCATGCTTGTCAATCAATGTTAAGAGGCTAAAAAATCACATAGAAATCAGGCAGCGAAGGAAAGATCGGTTTCCATTTTAATGGGCAATTTAATTCACTCAGCTTCTACTAGCCAAGATTTAGAGCAGGACTTAAGGAGACAGGATCTACACAATGCTTCAACAAAGCCAAGCTTTTTTAAAATCAGAATAAGTTTTCTTTCGTCTCTTAAGCCTAATATTTCCCACGTGACTTTTGTATTGCAAGGTGTAACAAAGTGAGAAACCGGCGGGGGATTTCCACTGGACTCAGAGATAGCATACTTTTTCCTGCAAAAACTGAGCTCCAGCAACCACTGGACCCTTCCCCCCCACCCCCACACCAGCACAGCTTTAGAAATCTGTTTTTGATCCTACTACTCAGGCTTGGATTTTTTTTGTGGCATTTCCACAGGTCTTTCCTGCAGGTTTTTCAGTCTAACTGCATTCTTAGAGTCTAAGACTAGCTCATATCCCAAAGCCAGAATAGTTGTTAGAATAAAAGATGTTGAAGTGTATAGTTATCAACACTTTTGTCAATTTCAAACCTCCCAACTTTGGCATAGTTATGATTTTTATTTTATTTATATCTAACATTTGACTCATTCTGTAAAAATGCACTGATAATTATTTCAATAATATTCCAATTGAAGTAGCTATGCAAAAGCCTTGGCATGTTCTCATGAAGGAAAAGACTAAACAGTGCATTATCTATCTATATTTTCTTGTGAATCAAGTCCAAGTGAACTGTGAAAATAATAATGAGCTGCACCACTGGCTAAATCTATTTTTCTTGATGCAGCTTTTTTGGGTGAATCACTTTTCCCCTTTCATTGTAACTTACTGAGTCTTTCTTTTCCCTACCTAGTCCAAATAATCACCGTGGCACTTTTTCTTATCACTAGAAAATTCTTACAATGCTTCACATTCGCTGCAATTTTACTGTATAAAAATACCATCAGAATTACATTCATAATACTATCTTAATGTCAATGTAAGCATGTCTAACGAGATATTAATTTGTGTCACTCATGAACTAACAATTTTGAAATACTGATACTACAAAACACATTTTCTTCTCCATAGAGCTGGCATTGATAAAACAAAGAATACATTATTTTGGTGTAAGTTCTTGTCCAAAGTCATCTCTATTTGACTGCCAAATATTTTTGACTGTCAGATGATTATGTCATCGATTCACTGCTTTGCAAATAACATACCTTAAGTCTCTCTGAATAATTAATTACATAAATTTATTATCAATTACCAATCAGTTATTCACTAAACATATTTATTAAACTCATTGCAACTAATAAAACTAGAAACATTTTCATGATTATTTACACCGTAAGTCATATGTGTATATTCTAAAGCATGGACTATACTTGAATTTTATATTAGATCTCTAAGTACAAAGTTATGTATCATTCTGAACTATTTGTTCTTGCCTTCCCAACAGGTGAGCAGTGAGTGTTTTTTCTTTTTCTTTTTCCCATAGAGGAGCTGCAACTAAGGCACAGAGGGGGCCAAGAACATCTTTCTCAATTGGCATCAGTACAAGACTCATTCAATTGGAGATGACATTTCAACTGGACCTCCACATTCTAAGGTGAATGATCTCCTCTTTTACTTTTACCACAGAAGTTTGCTTTGAACCTCTCTCATAGCGGAATTCTCTTTATTTTCACTTATCTCTTTTGAGGTCCATCTTTTTATAGAAAATGCAGAGTACAACTTTTTCTGCCCACTGCCCATGGCTCATTAAATCTTTATATCCTTCTTGAATATGCATTTGAAATATAAATAATTGTGGCTGTCATCTTTTAAGAAAGCAGCCTTGGCTGTTTATCTTTATAAACCCTTGTTTTCCAAAGAAAAGCATTACAGTATTTATTCTAAAACTTTGCTAAAGATTTCACCAAGCAGGCATATTCCTTGAGGATGTTCAAAGATTTTGTGTGCATGCATGTGTGCATGTGTGTGTGTCACAAAGAAAGCTGTAATCTTACACAATGTTTTTAAGTGGTCTCCATAGCAACATGCTAGCCAAATTTTCACCTTGAAGGGAGTTACTGCAATGTCATTTACAAATATAGTTGGAATTTGGAAGGTATTTATTTAAAATACCCATAATAATACATCCTCAGGTTTATGTAACTCCCTCAAATAATACTTATCATATGCTATTTAGGACCTTATTATGCATGTTTGAGTGAAAACACAGATGTTAGACTTTACATAAGAGTGTATAAATATGTTGAGCCTGGGGGAGAAATTCTACATTTTGCCACTGTCTATCATGTATCATTTATGCATACATATTATGATTTTAATGCATTTGTTTTGTGCTTCAAAGAATTAAGAGGTACTAAAGAGAAGTGTGTTAATGTGTGCCTCGCCTCGTGTGCATCAGGATAAATGCTAGATGCTGGACATTGAGGGATTAAAAAGTCCTTGAAGAGCTTATAGCCTAATGAGGAGAACAGATAGATAAACAGACAATTACACTATAGTCCATTAACCATGTTGGCAGAGTGTAAATTAATTGAGCCATTCTGTAGGGCAATTTGGCAATGTAAAAGCTGTAAAATCTTGCAGACCCTTTGATCCAGCAAGTCTCCTTCTAGACATCTAGCCATTTATCTTGGGGTGCTTGCTTTCTTTACTCTGCTTTTCCTGCAATTTTACTATGATCAGGCATTGCTTTTTTTTTTTCCCTTCACCAGAGTTGATACACCTGGTAGCTGAGAAGTGCTTGCTAGACCGATAGAAGCAGAAGGACAGGGAATAAGGCATCTGTAAGACTGGTAGTCTCAGGAACGCCCTCTTAAACCCTATCAGTTAATACTCTCTCTCCTATTACTTTCTCGCATGTTTACTCTCACCAATGAGAGTAGTCTTGAACTTCTGATCCTCCTGCCTCAACGTCCTGAATGCAGATATTACAGACCAACACCACCATGCCCTCCCTCCTTTTAAAAAAAATCACCTTTTCTTTAGACAAATAATTCATTGTTTTCAACATAAACATGCTACCAAGTTAAACAATCGCAATCCAGTCTCCCTCCTAGACACTTTTGAAACTTCATGCTTCTCAAACCAAGTTCAGTACTCATCCCTAACACCAAATCCTCCTTCAGACTTTACTATTTATCAGTGCTACCCACAGTTCATATAACTCAGAGTATATTACCTATGAGAACTCTAACATAAGTAAAAGTGTTTTTTTAAAAAGCAGTATTTATAAATTCCTTCCACTACAAAAACCCCACATTTATAACTCTCTGGACAAAATCAGACTTCCCAATGGTTATATAAATAGGTTTTTATCATTGTGCTACTCATTGTTATTGCTGGCCAGTGAGGACAAACTTGATTAAGCAATCATTTGCTGAGCTACAGAAACTAAGGGACTGGATCCCTGAATGGAGATTTTAGAAATTGATAAGTACATCATACAGTAGTAGTTTGTGAGATGTGCAATAATGTAGCATCTTGCATTAACCTCTCAGCTCCTTTGAAGCAGAAATCTTTAGAAGTTTGAAAAGGAGTAAAATTCTAAGCCATGTACAAAACATGCATCTCAGCATTTAACAAATGAACCAAGAACATATTTTTCTATTTTAATTCTTAATAATTCCATAGGATGCAAGCTCTCCAATTTGGAAGGCACCTAGAAGCAGAACATCTCTGCTATCTACCATTTAGTAGATCCCACCACTGGGAAGGCCATCTCAATACTGCAATCTAACTTTGGGTATTAAATTCATTTTAATTAAATGCCCAGGCTTTGTTAGAAAAAGCTTATTAATTTTGACACCCACCTTCCACACAAGACCCATTTATTTCTTCCATGGACTCCCTCACTGGGGAAGGAATTGGCCTCTCTTCCCCACAGCTTGTCTCTTTCTCTAGCATGGTGTCTCTGGTGGGTTCTCCAAATGGCCTCATTACTAGAGGAGGCAGATGATTAGCTTAAACATCCCTCCCATGCTGTATGAATCATTTATTGGGCACCTGCCAGGTGTCACATACTATGCTAACTGCTCTCTCTTTATTATCTCATTCATGTTACAGGTATTTACTAAAAGCCATGTGTGTCAGGCATTGCTATCAGAACAACAACAAAAAAAAAACAACAATATTGAGCAAGATAGACACATTCTCTTTCCTCAGGAGTCTCAGTTGCCTTACCTCAGTGCATGGGATAAATGCTAATTAAAACAGACAGGCTGGTGGTGACTGCTTGCTGATTGAAATTTTATATACCTCTGGATTATCTGAACTGATCCCACAAAGAACTGCATTTCCAAATGAGGCAAGATAAAGTGCCTTTAAAAAAGTTACTTAGAAAAAAAAAAGTTACTTAGACAATGCGGTGGTTATGATCAAATGCAATTGTCATATCTAAGTGAAATCATCTATAGATATTCTTCAAAGAATCACCTAAACACTTAAATATACAGAAGTAAACATAGTTTCCAGCAGAAATAGAAGAGTAAAATACACAGAGATATGTATAATTTCGGGGAGTAATCTTGGGATATAAAATTGAAATAGATGCTCCGTTTGTACATTATATGTAGCTGCATGAGAGGCCTTCAAGGCCCTACCTGATCTTGGACAAAAAGAAAAACTATTAATCAAAACCATTTATTAAAGTGGTCTATAGTTATATGCAAGAAATACTGTGGTAATACAGAAGTAATTCTGCACTCTGCCATCATGAACTTGTGAACATGTGGGAAGAGGGGATGATTTAGCTGCTTTCAAGTTCAGAGAGAGAAATCACACTAGAATGTAGTAAGTTGGAGGAAACCTCTGCTCTGAGATGAAACAGAAATGCCTAGCCTTCAGGGATGTAGAGGAGGAGGTGTGACCCCATGCAGATGTGAAGTAGAGCAAGGGCAGAAGCCTGTGCTGGAGATACGTTTGTGTTCAAGACCTTAAAGCCAACTGGTCAGTCTGGAGAGAAGGTCACTTCTCCTATAGCTGTCATGTTAGTTGATGCTTTATAAGATCTTTTCTGGTAAGAACTGTGGGTTACTTCCTTTTATAACAAGAAGCTCTGGTATGGAGTGACATGAGCCGGTGCAAACTTTAAAGATTGGCTGCTGGATTATGAACAGCCAAGACAAGTTAAGTTACTGTAGATAACCGGCAAGATGAAGCAGTGGCTGAGATCAATGGTTGGGAAATGAAAGGCAGAGATAGGAGGAATTACTGGTGGACTGAGTGGGCAAAATGAGAAAAAGGATAAATCAAGGATGCCTCTGAATTCTTTTGTATGAACACTTTGCAAGTTATATGATCAGAATGAGGGATGACAGTATTTAAGTACTAGTTTAGAGAAGAAGAAGGTGAAAAGAGAGAAAGTTTGAGAACACCGTTTGTACATAAGGATTCTTAATCCTATAGGATATTCATTATGCTATTGAAATCCTGGGAGATTCTTCCTTCTCAAGCTCCAGATCACTTGCATAAAGGAATCTGCATCTGGGCATGACTGACAGACAGATCAAGTGATTACTTGTTGGGAGGGGCTGTGATGTACAGTATAGGTGGCTTAGTACCATTCCTGTCCTTTACTCCAAAGGAAGTGAAAGGTACTTAATAACATCCTGCTAGTCACAACATACAAAAACATTTTCAAGTATCACCAAATGTCCCCTAGTGGCCAGAACCCCAGCTGATACTCTACACAACAGAGCAAAAGCAAACTACCCAAAGCAGCAGACAACAAAGGAAAAGTGTTTCTATGAATATAAAAGAAAATCAGCTCTAGCCAGGCACTGGTAGCTCATGCATGTAATCCTAGCTAGTCAGGTGGCTGAGAGCTGAGGCTCATGGTTCAAAGCCAGCTGGGGCAGGAAAGTCTATGGGACTCTTATCTCCAACAAACCACCAGAAAACAGAAGTGGCTCTGTGTCTCAAGTGGTAGAAGGTTTGCCTTGAGCTGAAGAGCTCAGGCATATCACCCAGGCCCAGAGTTCAAGCCCCACGACCGACCAAAAAAGAAAAGACAAGAAAAAATGAAAAGAAAATCAGCTCTTAGTCATCCTATTATAGTCCCTTCCAAAACCATGGGAGTGTTAAAATGTCATTACCTTTAACTCTTACTATTTTAGAAAGTGGAGTAAGAATGAAGTTGACTATGTTTAAATAGAATGCTAAGACAAATAGTAGTGACAAAGTTACATGAGGATTTTCTGTAATATATGTAATTTTTTAACTCTTACAGGTTAAAAAAATTACACAAAAGCTCCACTTCTCCCCTTTATAATAACTGTAAAGTGTAAATGTTTAGTAAATGGTGGTATTTTCTTTCACTTCTTTTATATTAGTGTTCTACACAAAGTAATAATTTTACAAATTGTGTAATTTTTACAAATTCATGCCATTCATAAGAATTTTGAAGAGAAGTAAGTATAGACTTTTAGTCAGAACCATGTTTTAAAATTTTGAGGCAGGCCTGGCCATGAGGGTACACACCTGTAATCCCAGCACTGGAGACAGAAATCAGGGCTTTAGGTCAGACCAGGCAAAAATAATTAAGAGAGACCCTAAATCTCAATCAATAAGCTGAATATGTTGGGGTATGATTCTCATCCAAGTTCTCCAGGATACTTAAAGTAGGAGGATCACAGTCCAGGCTTGCTCTGGTAAATGTGAGACCATGGCTCATGCCTGCAGTCCTAGCTACTCAGGTGGTTAATATCTGAGAATCAAGGTTCAAAGCCAGCCCATGCAGAAAAGTCTGGAGGTAGAGTTCAAGTGGTAGCATTACAACCATGATTGAAAAAGCCAATCAAGAGCTCAAGTCCTTGAATTCAAGTTTCCCAGTAATTGAACAACAAAAAACAAAAACAAAAGTAAAGATGGTTGCATCTTATCTCAAGTGATATATAGAACATGCCTAACAAGGGCAAGGCCCTGAGTTCAAACTCCAGCACTGCCATAGAGAAAAATGATAATGAACAACAACAACAACAACACTGACAAACTTAATCCAGTTTAGTGATTTGAAAATTTGGTATTTGAAAAATTCAGAAAATATTTTGTTCATAAATCAGATTTCTGGATGTCTACATGTTAGTCACCAATCTATGCTGCATTGCTATAGAGATTTTTACAGGTATGAATAAATTAAATATTTCATGCAGTGAGTTGGAAGAAAACCAGAAACAGAGCTAGAGCTGAAAATGTCCTATGGCTGATAAAGGATGGAGTCACAAGCTAAGGAATGCTGGTGACATTCAGTGCTTAGACATGGAAAGAAAATGGCTCTTCTCCTGGGGCCAATAGAAAGAATACAGCAATGTACTGTCTCCAACTCAACACAGTTGAAACCACTGTGAAGCTGACCACCTGAAGTGTAAGAGAAGAAATCAACGTAGCTGCAGGACACAGCTTTGTGACTGTTATGGTAGCAATAGAAAGTGAATGCATTACTGGTACAAGAAAATGTGCCATATAATAAATATTATTTACCAGAAAGTTGCTATTCTTCACTATAAAAATGGATGTTTTTATCCAGTATTTATTTCATTTATATCTTTAATAATTTTATTTTGTTTTATTTAAAAATTTTATTGTTATTGTGAAGGTGATGTACAGAGGGGTTACAGTTGCTTCTTTTTTCACGTTTTGTTTTTTGGGGGGAAGAAGTGAGTCATGGGGCCTGAACTCAGCCTGGGTGCTGCCCCTTAGCTCAAGGCAAGTGCTCTACCATACCACTTGAGCCACAGCGCCACCTCTGGCTTTTTCTGCTTATGTGGTGCTGAGGATTTGAACTCAGGGCCTCATGCATGCAAGGCAAGTACTCTACCACTGAGCCAGCTTCCCAGCCCCTAGAGTTGCTTCTTTTTGGACAATGTAACCCCTTAAAAATGAATGTTCTAAACATTGTATCAGAATTTGAAATGAAGAATGAAGCTCAAAAAAGCCATCTGATATTTCTACTTACAAATGTTTTTCACTAACAAGTTTTAACTTCCAAATGATATTTGGTTCTCACATAGCTTCAAAACATCTTGAAGAAACATCAGGATACTATTGAAATTTTTTCAATGACAAATAATCTCTTTTGGTATTTCCAAAAAGGCTTTTATGTAAATAGTGTTAGGAATTTGAAAAATAGCACTTGAGCACTTGTGTTTGATTCAAAGATCATAAATTTGAATACATGAATTCATATAAATTAGCAATCAGTCTAAAAAAGTTGTTTTATTTATTTCTTTTCTTGCTTCTTATCTGGAAAGTATGAACTACATTAATCAAAAAAAACCCAAATGCAGTGAAAATGAAATGCAAAAATCATCCTCATTAATACATGGAGAGTTCAAGTATACAAGTAAAAAAAAAAAACAAGTCTAACATTTGGGTCTTTACTGCCAACTTTTTGTTTTTCTGGTTCCCTTACTCAAACTGACTCTCAAATAGAAATCCAAGGGATATCTCTGTACTGTTTGCTTGCAATAAGAAAAAGGCAGTAGTTATGCAAAGGACAACTTTATGAACTTGTAAATTACACGCGGATTAAAAAATTGAACTTCCTGAAGATGTGTTCTAACACCTGACTTCCAATCTGTGCTGAGACATAATTGCCTTTGGAAAATGAACAAAATATGCTTTACATTAAAATGTACTTTAGAGTGAAGTATTATTGTGAAATCCTGGTTGTAATGTTTAGTCTGGTGTTATACAACGACAGTGGGAAAACCACTAGCACAGCTCAAATGGGTTTTGTAAGGACAAATGGTTACTATCCTCTATGAAATCATTATTATTTAATAAACTAGAATGGTGAAATTTGATCTGCATGTAGTACTTTAAAACCTAAAGAGAATATGATTTAAAAAGCCAGGCTCAATGAAAGAAGCTTTGCGAACAATATTTTAGTTCTCACACTATTCCTTAAATAATTATGGCAATCCCTCTCTCTTGTTGAAAAATGTGGACTTATTTAAGCAACTTGCAAAATGTCAGACAATGATCAATGGATAAATCAGAATTCAAACAGAATAAAGACAGAGACATGTCCTGGCATGTGCTATGAACCCCCTATATACCCTACCTCCTCCCCATTCTCTCTCTCTCCCTCCCTCCCTCTCTCTCTCTCTCTCTCTCTCTCTCTATATATATATATATATATATATATATATAAAGATACTGTACAGAGGGGTTACGGTTACATGAGTAAGGTAATGAGTACATTTCCTATCCAGCATTGTTACCCACTCCTTTGTTTTCCTCTATTATCCCTTTCCTCCCACCTTCCCAACTCCTCCCTCCCCTCCCCCAAGTTGGAAAGTTCCTTTTCTTGTACATCTCATTGTTAAAATGGGTCAACCTGTATCCTTATTTCAACATTTTGTTATTCCCCTTCACATCCACAATTCAAAAAAATGTATATACAAAATTCAGGGCACTGTAATCAAATGCAGTGAAAACAGGGGATATACCATGGAGGAAGAACATACAAAAAAAAATCACAAAGTACATTAAAAACAACAGCAACAGAGATAAAAACTCTTGTGTCCCTATCTTGGGGTTCATTTCACTTAGCTTCATCTTACATGGTCATATGGCATTGTAAACAGTGGTGACGTGATTTGTGATGTCATATACAACCTATCTTCCACGTAGGGATAAAGAATTTTAACTGTCTGCTTTCACTTAGAAAGAACTGGAAAGGAGCCGGGAAGGTGGCTCAGTGGTAGAGAGCTTGCCTTGCATGCATCAGGCCCTGGGTTCGATTCTTCAGCACCACATAACCAAAAAAAGCCAGAAGTGGTGCTATAGCTCAAGTGGTAGAGCACTAGCCTTGAGCTGAAGAGCTGAGGGACAGTGCCCAGGCCCAGAGTTCAAGCCCCATGACTGAGCAAAAAAAAAAAAAGAAAAGAAAAGAAAAAGAGAGAAAGAACTGGAAAACCAAATACAGATTAAGAAAAATCATTGTAGGTGAGTGCTGGTGGTTCATACTTGTAATCCTAGCTACCAGGAAGATAAAATTTGAAGATTGTGATTTGAATGCCAGACTTGAGTGAAAGACTAAGGGACAACATCTAAGCCCTCAGTACAAGTGTTGTACCAATACAGAGAAGGAGGAGGAGGTTTAGGAGGAGGAAGAGGAAAAGAAAGAATTTTTTTTGAAAGAAGAGAATCTCTCTTCGATTCATGCAGTTTTCTTTGTGTGTGTGAGGGCATGTGTGCACACCCATGCATAGGTCTTCAAATTTTGGCTCTTCCAAACATTTCCTTCTGATTGAGATAAATCATATAAATGATTTTCCTAGTCTGGTAAGGCTGAGTTGAGATTACAACTGTTCCCTCCTGCCTCAGGCTGTAGTCTTTCCACTGAAACTGTCCTTTTTAAAAAAGCATTCTTTTCTACCAGCTTTAGAAGAAGTCAAGCAGAAGTTTTTCATTTACTTATGTCCTTTATTCTCTTTTTCTACAAAAACATTTTACAAAGCCATATCACCATGGTAGAGAACATGCATTAAGAAACATGCTAGGCAAATGACTGGTTCACCCTTTAGATGACCCTTATTTGAAATATGTAGACACTGAGCTTTTCATAAATGTATGATAAATTGTCAAGGAGTCATTGGCCGGGCATGAATTCTGGGGTGAATACCATGCAATTTTAAGTGAACTCTTTAACAAGCGTCTTGATTTCTGAAATAGCAGTTGATAATGGCATAAAGGAAAGAAAGCCAAGGATCTCTGACACATTGTATCTGTGATTCCTGAAACTATGATGTGAGGAAAAGATTTTTGTTGTTTACAATTCCTTTTCAGCAGTGCCAGCCTCCAGGCTGGTAGAAAGACCCAGTCAGATAGGGTCTCCTATGCAGAGAAATTGGGCAGGTTTCTGAGGCTACGATTGTAGGCCAAATCCCTGTACACTGTCTTGACTCTAACTGAAGGAAAGTCATCTAGGCTCCGTATTGACCTGAACTGGTCTCTCCCTTGTGGAGTTGGTAGGAGAATGAGGCACTCAGACAACAAAGGGTAGTAATGTGTGCAAACTTCCTGCCTGAGGTTGTAAAAAGAAAATGTCTTAGAGCGGAATACAGATACCGGTAGCAAAATGCACTTTCAACGTATTTCTTTCTGTATCACTTGGCTGCACAAGTATATTTGAAACATATGAATTTTCTAAGGTCCATATCCTGACCAAAAATTGTCTCAAATGGTATACGAAGAATGCCTGACTCGGCTGAGCATTATATAAGGAGATGATTCCCAACATTCTCCCCTCCTCCCTTCAAACAACACCATTTATAGATTGTTAAAATGAGAATAGATTCACATTTAGTGTTTCTGTTGTTGGACAAACAAATATCATTTAGATATATTCTGAAAAAGGTTAACTCCAGTGAAAAGTCTACAGGAAAGGGGAGGGGGGGGGAAGAGAAGGTATGATTTTTTTTTTAACATAGCTCCTATAGCCCGATGTAATTCATTCATTATCACAGATACTCAAAGGTAGAATACGGGCGATGGGAAAGGGAAAAAGAATATACCAACAAGAAATTCTATATGAGAATGTACATTTCTTATAATTTTTATTTAGAAGAAACATAGGAAGACATAGCTATATAGGTAAAATATTAAAATTTGTAATAAAGCTCTTAGTGCTAAGGTTCTTACGCTAAATACTCAATCTTACAGCACATCTCTGGAAGAGAAGAACTAAAGATCCAACCAAGAACCGGAGGCCAGCATGAGATGTAACACAGAGCAAAAGCTAGTGGTTAGGAATGTAAGTAGACACCCTGGGGAAATAGCATTGTGGTATAACCCAAAATTATTATCCCCTAAGAGTTCAGTATTTCTAAATTTGTCCTCCATTGTGGAAATGTTTATTCCTCATTTGGTCCTGTTCTGGGAGAAGCCATGAGAGATTTGCCCATGTTCTCTGAGCAAGGTCAGGGGCATCAGTCCAATTTCCATTTTTAATATGAAGGGGATGGGAACAAACACCTGCTCTTTCATGGCTGTAATCTTGGCTTCCTGTTCAAATCCATGAAGGATCAAACTTTGGTCCAACAACAAGGCTCTGGGTCAATGGCTGCTCATCCTGAAGTGAGGTGTATGTCCTACACTGGTGGAGAGTGCCATAGGATGGGGGGCTGGCGGCAGGGGAGCGAGTGCTGAGAACAGATGCATGGGGAAGGCATGATACTCCTCATCTCAAGCACCTCGTGGTGAACTAGAAGAGGCAAGTGGGTCAACACCCAGCAGTGACCTAACCTGTCAACGATGTAATGATGAAGAGTTGACTGGTCCTACCGAGAGTATATTGGTAAGGGTTTCCAAAAAGGGTCAACATAGTAGAACACTCACTTTTTAAAAGAATTCATGCACTACAAATCATGTGCTGGGAGATTTAGAATCTATTGTGCTTCTCTAAATGTATTAGGATAGCTATATGACTTACATCCATTTTTCAGATAAGAACAGTGAGGCTTGAGGCTGTTCAACGAAGTATTCAACATCCATAGCTGAAGAATAGCAAAGTGACACCTTCACCAATCCCTTAACTGCATGCTTTTCAACTCAGAGTATCATGGCAAGGCACAGCCTAGACCACTTTAGTGTGAGGGACCACAAAGGAGCAAACAGGATTCATCAAGCAGACCAGAAAATGCTCAAAGACATCTACCAACATCATAAGCCATAATAGTGTTGCCCCCAAAACATTTAGTTACTATTCAATTCAGGCACTGTATCCCGAATTGAAGATATTTTGAAAAAGTTTGCATAAGTGAAAGTTTTAGAAATAGCTTCACTTAATATACACACATACATACACATACAAAGACACACATACATATATACCTACATTCTCCAATCTCAATTGCTAACCTTGTACAAGCACAAGCACAGACCTGCTTTCTGGTAGTTTAAATAAGTTCTGCATTTCTTTATTTCAGAGTTTCAAGTAAATGAGGAGTCACCACAGTATGTGTACTTCTTTGTGTCTGGAGTTTTTAGGTCAATACAATATCTTTGAGACACATCATTATGTCAATTTATGTATCATATTTTGTTCCCTTTTTTTCTTTGTTTTTGACACAGTATCAAAACGTAGCTGAGGCTACATTGGAACTTGTTTTATAGCCCAGGTTAGCTTCAAATTCATACTCTCTCTGCTTGAGCTTGTCAAGTGGTAGAATTGCAATCACCCACCACCATACCTGGCTAATGTTTTCTCCTTTCTTCCTGCTGAGTAGAATCCTTGGTATGGCTGTAACACAACTGTTTACCCATCATCTCCTACTGAGGGACAATTGGGTTATTTCCAGTTGGAGCTGAAAATTGCATTACATTCCAGAAGGCATAAGAAGCTCATTCTTTAGAAAAACCCTCCAGTGGATTATCATTTCTCTGCTTTTGAAAGTTTGCTGAGTTGCCCATTTTGTGGTCTTGAACACACTTGTTTTTGATCTGGCTCCAAGGACACTGAGGCTGGGCTTATCAAGTACCCTGATAGATTCGGTCTTTGCCTATGATTTTGGTTCAGTTCAAATTGTGTGACCTCAGTGAATGCTAGCTATCTAATTGGCCTATGTGAACTACTCAATATGCACCATTTGTTGAATGTGTAAGGGTGGCAGCAAGCACAGTGCAGTCTAACTCTGCCAAATTACCCATCATCCCTTTGTTTACTGTGGATTTCTAATCTTAATGGACTTCAGACTTTGCATTAGCACTCTCTCTCATATGCAATGAAAACCAGTTGAATTAGTAGAGAAGTAAATTGAGAAGCATGACACCAACACCTCAATTATCACGTTCCTTGATGAGGGAAGGTAAACCCTGGCGGTCTGTGTGGTACTGGCAAGCTGGTGGCATCCTAAGGGTAGCACAGGGAGTTGGTTTCTATGCAGCACCCCTGGTCCTAAGCCCTGTCTCACAAACAACAGGTTACAGCCCTTGGCTTTGCACTAAATCCTTCTATCATATCCACAGGGAGATGACAGGAACGCTGCTTAAATAAAGTGCTGTTTGTCTGTAGAGCCGAAGTGATAATCGCAGAATCCTTCAGCATTTCATTCTCTCCATCATTACTGGTGTGTTGGGCCTAATGGCATGATAATTAGCTGAACCCCATCAAAAGGGTCTCGCAAATAGGCCAGACATTTAGCATTGACAATAGGTGGAAAACTCACTTTTTATTTGGCTATTTTTTTTTTCTCAGAGAGTAAGTTCCATTGAACTTGAAGTGACCCATGATTATAACAGCCATTTTATCTTCCAACTGGAGAAGGGGAGGATTTGGGGACTGCATTCATTGCCCTTTCTAAGGGTTTTGTAGGGACTTTTATAAACCGTATCCTCCAAAATGTCTTCACGATTGATTTTAGTTTGGTTGGTGTCACTCGCTGAAATCTAATGGTGACACAATGTTCATGCATTATGACACTTGAAATCCCAAGCTTTTTGTGTTTTGGCCATATTTAAGTAAACAAAACAAACAAGTAACCATATTTGCTAGTGTACTATTAAAATGAGCATTTTTATCTGTATCCCAAGTTTAAGTTAACACTGTCATTTTTTGTTCCATTTTCCCCTACAATGTGTGTGCATTGTTTCTGCCCTATTCAATGCAGGGTGTAGTTCTTGAGCACCTGAAGTATAGCCCAGTGGTTAAAGGTCTATGTTTCAATCAGACTATACATGTCCATTTCTGGTTCCGACTCTCATTTGCATTTCAACCTCACGCGACTAGCTTAGCCTACCTGTGCTACCATCTGTACTACCAGAGTGATTATTGGATAACAGTAACTATTATAGCATAAGGTCCTTGAGAAGATACAATGGGATAATACACATCAGACTCAGAGGAAGTGGCCAATAAATATTGGATACTATAATGTCCTACTAGTTTCTTTGCAATTAAAACATAATGCAAGGCTAGACATTCTTTCATGAGAGGCATTTCTTCTAGCCTTGAGGCTGTTTGCACAGAAATGCAGCAGGACAGGAATGGGGAGCATTGTTCCAGCATCAGCATTTCGCACTGATGGAAGTCAGCTTTAAGTGATGTGTCACACACCTGTGGGCCGTATACAACGTGGTGTTAATTCCACAGAACAGTCAATTAGTACATACACAAGAAGAGCAGTGCTGGGTTCATTTGGGAGCCCTGCTCAGGAAAGGGAGCCCGAGGAAAGTGCTCAGAGATAGTGAAGGGATTGAAACACAGTTACCATCTTACAGAAGATGGAACATTTAAATGTGATAAGGCAGGTATTTATTAATTCTTCATTGTGAGTTTGAACTCAGTGCCTCACACTTGCTAGGCATGTGCAATACCACCTGAGCTACACCTCCCACCTCTTTTTTTTTTAACATTTATTTTTCAGATAAGGTCTCCCCTCTGCTCAGGCCTAGCTGTGAATTATGATCCTCCTACCTGTGCCTCCCCCACAGCTGAGATCATAGGTGATCGCCACCTCATTCAGCTATTGGTTGAGAAGGGGTCTGAGGAAGGTTTTGCTCCAGCTGGCCTCCAATGATTATCCTCCCAATATTTGGCTCCCCCTGAGCAGCTGAACTGACAGGCATGAACCCCCACACCTGGCCTTTAAGGCGGGCATTTTAATTCACACCAACTAAGGAATTGCCATGGTAGCCAATTTGAAATTAGGTTGAATTACAGTATATGTAAAGTGGAAAGAAAAAAGAACGGCGGGAGTTCTGCTCATAAAGCTGACTGAGGCAATTATCAGGGAGCAATGTGTTTGAAGTGTGCTCCTTTCAAAGACAAGGTGGAAAAAGCATTTTAGAAACAGAACAGTCACACTTTATGGCTTTTTAAATTTTTTTGAGTAGTGCTAATTTCATCTTTCATTTTTCCAGTGCAAGAGTTATGTCCCAAAACATTCCTAAATGAGTCCAGCAGACTGCTTCTCTGAAAATCTTAGAATGACAGTAGAGGGCTCAAACTACTGATTTACGAATGATGCTCTGGCCTTGGATGCCTTGGATGTTACCAGTATAACTATAAGAAAGAGTACTATTTCGATCAGGACAAATTACAAAATGGAGGACTACAACATCACGGGGACCAGAGTTCTCTTTGTGGTTGCTCAGTGATATGCACCAGTTTGGCTAGAACCACCAGAAGGTTTTATCTGCTCTAAACCTAGCCTCGCAAATTGTGTGTTCATTTATACACAATGTGAGAAGAAAAGACTCAGAGAAGACTAAAAATGTGGAAAAGAAATCATCAGGCTCTAAGATGACTGTGGCATTAGATCATTGTTTGGATCAGGCAAATTACTAATGGAGATGATGAATCTTTCATTTTCTGATTCTAAATAGTCTACAACTAAATTGGGCAGACTGTAGTTTAAAGGAACTTTTAGTAAGTATTTTTTCCTTACTTTGTAGTCCCAGTGGTCTCTGTTGAAAGTAGTAGAGACTTCTGGGAAGAAATTAGCCATAGCTAATATGGAAAAGAATGGGCAGGTCAGGCGCTGGTGGCTCACACCTGTAATTCTAGCTACTCAGGAGGCTAAAATCTGTTCAAAACCAGTCCAGGCAGGAAAGTCTGTGTGACTCTTATCTCCAATTAATTACCAAAAAACTGGAAATGGAGCTGTGGCTCAAGTGGTAGAATGCTAGTCTTGAACAACAGAGCTCAGGGTCAGTGCCCCACAACCACCACCACCACCACCAGAAAAGAAGGGGTACAGTTGTATTTTAATACAATGTTACTCTCTCAACTAGACCCTTAATCTACAGTAAGGTAATTTGAAAAAGTCTCACAATTTGGCTATCTCTACTCTGTCTCTTTTTAATATTTACTTGAACACTATACATTGTACAAACTTGATTAAAATAAGCAAGAAAAGGCCACAATGGGAAGCCATTTACCCCTGTTCTTGAGTCTTCTTAGCAATGGGCCACAGAGCATGTCAGGATTAATTCTTTGGGGCACACAGCATGTAAAAAGGGATGAGGAGTGGAAAAACCTACAACTCTCCTGGCATGAAGGTACAGCCCTGTAATCCTAAAAATTCAGGTCGAGGTAGAAAGCTAAGGAGTTTAAGGCTAACGAGTTTAAAGCTAATCATGTAAAGACCTGTGATCCTAGCAATTCAAAAGAGAGAAGTAGAAAGCTAAAGAGCTTAGGCAAAATAGTGAGACATTGTCTCAGAGACTGGGGATATGGTTCAGTGGTAGAGCACTTGCCTAGTACCTGCAGTCCTGGATTTGATATCCAAAAGACACACAGATCTCTCTCTCTCCCTCTCCCTCTCTCTCCCTCTCTCTCACACTCCCTCTCTCTCTCTCTCTCACACACACACATACACACACACACACACACACAAAGATTCTTTCTACCTGAAATAGTTTTAATGAAAGACTGGGTGTAATCATAGGAAGTAAGAGAAAATAAAAGGCAAATAATTTGGAAGACCATGAATTTTATAGAGAAAGAAAGCAGAGAAGCAAAGGAAGGAAAGGAAGGGAATATATGACACTGGCAGCAGGAGGGAATAATAAATGACAATAGGGGTATAACTCTAGAAGGCTCAAGATTGGATTTGTCTGCTTATATATAGTGGCATGTGAGCTCCCTTGTCCAATATCTTGGGCTTATACCATTAATTTATAGTCTCTTTCTCGCACGTAGCGAGGGCAATGTATATATGGCTCCCAGGGATGGAGACCAGGGCAGGTTTTATCTTCATATTTGAGATTTTGAATTGGATTTAACTCCTTTCCAGGGCACATGTACCATATATTCCCTCCTCTTTTTGTTTAATCTGCTTTGTGACATGCATCCCTGAATGAATCAGAGGCAGTTCCTCAAAGGCCTTTCCATTCTAGTTAGCTGCCACCAGGAGCCTCTGTATATTAACTTTTGGTGGGGGATGAAGAGGTGGCAACACCCCCCTTGCAAGGAGGGAAGTCTGTTCTCAACGTCAACCTGGCTTACCTTCCCCACAAGCCAGCGAAGCTTTCATGTGAATGGTGAAAATTCTGACACTGTCCTCCTAAATACTTTGGAAATGGCATTTAGCTGTTACTGTGGGAGAGAATTTAAGAACAATTCAACACTGATAGGATTACATGTGTTCTTCATTCAATCTTGGTGAACTTCCAAGGCACAAGAGCATATTGCTTTTACTGTGCTGTCATTTCTGAAACCCAAATTGCATGAAAAGCTTTCATAATCACCCAGGAGAAATCCTAAATGGGCTTAGTGTCATTCCACCAATGGCAACAGTGATTCGGACTTCCTAGTGGGCAATGCTCTTCCACGCACTAGACTCTGAGTCCTTGCAGCAGTTCAGAGCAATTTCCTTCCCTGGCTCACTGTCAGAGGGGTAAGAATGACCTCCTGAGATTTCAGATTCTGACAAAGAACCTTCCCATTACAGAGACACATAATGATGAAGTCACTACACCAGTAGAGGTCAGAGGGTGACACCCCAGCCAGAAAGGGGCTGATGACAGATCACATTTCTTTTCTTTTCTTAGTCTTCCCATGGTCCTCCAAAAAAGGGAAAAAAAAGTACTCATGGGAACTTTGACCTGTTAACTATCTTTTGACCAAAGTAAGAAAACAAAAAGCCAGACTAGAATTACTATGAGAAAGCTTAATCTAGGCATTAATACCTAATCACCTTAATTTTCCTCAGTCCCAATCCAAATCTTCCTTTCATCTAAAATTAACTCAAAATGAACAATGGTCACATGCGTATTATCAAAACATGAGTGTTACTTGCTTATAAAGTAGTCATAATCAATGACAAACAAACAGTATAATCAGCCAAGGCCACTTTACACAGTGTTTTTTTTTTTATGATGATAAAAGGTACAAGCGGAATAGTTAAGACCCCAGGCCTTAGACAAGATTGACAAGGGTGAAATACCACCCTCTGATGAAGGAGCACTGGTAGAGATATGCTGAAGAGTTTTATGAATATGCAAGTTGGTAAGTACTTAGAGAAGTATTTCTCTGCACTGATTCCTTTTGATCAATACAGTGAAACACCTTCTCCATCTTAAAGTAGTGAGAAAATAGTGCTTATTTTACAACAGTCTGCTTTCCCTTGCCCTACTTTATTTGTTTTCGTTTTTATATAGATAGATTTTAATTTTTTAACATTAAAGATCTTCATTTTTTATTGAAAAGGTGATAAGCAGGGGAGTTACAGTTATATAAGTAATGAATACATTTGTTTTAAAATAGTTATCCTATCCTTCATTGTCTCCCACTTATCCCTCCCTATTTCTGTCCCTCTCCAAGTTGTATGGTTCATATCCAATTTAGTGACAAATGAATATCAATGTTGCTTTATTTCATCCTTTGCCCTGTTGCTTCTGTGATTTCCTTTCCCTTCCACAGATTGAATAAATTTATATACAAGACACAAGGTACAGAAAATGAAGAGAAATGAAAAGAAAGAAAAATTATACACAGGACAAAAGAACCTCTTGTTCCCACAGCTTGGAGTTCGCATGTTGATATGCTTCATTGCGTAGGGTCCTATGCACAAAACAATTGGGTTATTGAGATTTCCTGTTAAGAATATCATAGACATAGTCTAGTTCTCACAAATGAGGGATACCATGCAGCCTACTTTTCTTTGGGTCTGGCTTACTTCACTTATTATAATTTTTTTCCAGGTCTTTCCATTTCCTTATGAATGGGACCCTTGCCCTACTTTGAAGGGAGGTTCAATGTCTCCCCAACACTTTCATATAAAAAATTCCCAGTTCTCCTCTTATTCTCTCTTATAAATTTTCTCCCTTATGATGCCAAAACTCCAAGTGAAGATGACCAAGGACATGTCCATGGCTCAATTCCCTAGCTCATTCTCATCCGATTGCTGTCTAAATTTGACTTGGTTCTCCTTCCCTCCTATTTCTATACCTTTTTTCATTTACATTTTGCAATGCATTCCCTTGGTATTTCCTTCCACTTCTTTGTTATCAATCCTTTAGGTTGATTTATGGACTTCTTTCTGAGTTCTTAAAATTTAGTCCTTAGATCTCTATGCTCTCTCTACATATTTCCTTGTCAATATCATCCAATCACACAGGCTGTAGTAGAGTATGGTTTCAGATTTTTTACTTTCTATATTAATAAGGGAATACTGGCAAATTATGTGACATGACCAAAAATATCTAGTTAAATATATCTACTAGCTCCCCCATATAAACATAAACCTGTTCATTCATACAATTTCTACTAATAATATAACTACAGAGTTCTGGGCTGATATAATAAGTTGTAATAGGGATTAATTTAATGACAGCAAGAGATTATATATAAATACTTGTGAATAAAAAGCTCTTTGACTCTGAAAACATCAGTAACAACTAACGTATCTCTGAGTAGATGTTACATAATTCATATCCTTACAAAGAAATATTATTTGAAATAAGTGGGTATACATTGTAGTTACAGATTGTGATCTAATGTTTGATTAATTTATGTTAGCAGCAAATTATCCACTAACATATAAGACAAACTACTAATGGTTCAATTTAATTCCTTCCTTTTCTCAACATCTATAGCCCACAATAATCATCTTTTTTATTTTGAAAATACTGTACAGAGGGGTTACAATTACATGGACAAGATAATGAGTACATTTCTTATCAAGCATTGTAGCCTCCTCCTTTGTTTCCCCCTTTTTTTAACCTTGCATATTACTTACAGTCCAATACATGGTTTGATACTTTGCTATTCTCTATCTTGGATGTATTTGCCTTTCATCTTCTTGGATAAATCATGAGTTAAGAAAAGACAGTTCCATCCCTCGATTTCCTCTGGCTCTCAGCAATAAAGACAGATGGTGCTTACCAAAAACATCAGTGTAACGGAATGCCCAGTAAGATACCCTTTTGGTAACATATTTGTATCTTCAGAAACCAAAGCAAATATGAACAGCACTCTTATAAATAAATAGTATAGCAGGACTCCCAATGAATATCCATTTGGAACTTCTCTTTCCTTACGTTGCTCTGCTTACTTTCCAAAGTCCCTGATGCTGGGCTATGTCTTTCAATTTCTTTTCTTTATTGAGAAAATTTCTAATGCACAAGGAACAAGAACGATCTGTTGTGGTATCACTTGTACATGCTGACAAACTCACCACTTTATTATGCTCCATACAAGCTACAACCTGATCAAATGGTTCTGGATAACATCTGCACACACCTTAAACTATCTATAGAATTCACAATGGGTTGACACAGCTGACTATTGCCAAATCCTTTGCAACACCTCTGATGTTTTTATGGCTTGCTATCTCCCATAGAGTGCTTCTTTCAGTCTGTCACTTGCTTACCACATGAAAACTCAACTCTGATTCCCTCCTGCTGCTTATGAGGAAACTCCCTGATGGGTTTGCAATTTATTGTGATCTATTTTCTTTTTTCCAATAAAGATGGATTTTACAGCCTTTCCCATAGTGAACAATGTGAAAAAAAAACAAAATAAGCCTTCAGTGGGTTAGTGAAGTACAATGCTGCATTTCATCCAGTTGACACTAAATAAGTAATGTGTGGCTGTAAAGAGTATTTTGTCTCCCCATTTTAATATAGGAAATGTTAGACAAAATTGACAAGAATAGGTAGCAAACAATAACAGTGAGAAAAGAGAGCTGCTACTATTTTTCTTTGAATTCTACATTTATTAACTCATAAAATGATGTTTGTTTTGCCTCCTTCACAATGTTATCTGAAGGTATAGCTCAATGAATCAGACTGAAGACCAGCAGTGTTAAGAAGAGGCTCTTTGGCCAAAATCATAATCAAACCTGGTTTGCTTCTAAAATTCACTGATTAATTGTAATTTTCAGTACAACCACCTCAACATTTCCTTTGTCCTTTACATTCTTATCTGTGCAGAACAACTCTATATACATTGCTTCTCCCCTTTACCCACCTCCCTCCCCCAGAAAACTCATCTTCAATTTTGCATTGTCTAGTTAGATTAGTTCTTTCCACCCGACACCAGTGGCTCATGCCTGTAATCCTAGCTATTCAGGAGGTTGAGATCTGAGGATCCTGATTCAAAGCCAGCTAAGGCATAAAATGTGAAAAACTCCTAGCTCTAATTAACCAGCAAAATCCCAGAAATGAAGAAGTTGTGGCTTCAAGCGGTACAGCATTAGCTTTGAGTAAAAAGCCAACAGATAGTGTGATGCCCTAAGTTCAAGCCCCAGTACTAGCTAGTACACACATACACACAAACACACACACACACATACACACACACACACACACACACACACACACAGATTAGTTTCTTCCAAGCTTGCTTGTCACCTACTCCCTTTACAATAGATAATTTATTACAATATGGTATAAACTACAATTTTTTTGTTGCACATTGTCCCAGAGTTTACTCATTTGTGTGTGCTCTCTTTTTTTTCGGAAGAGCCCTGGTCTCTGACTCTTTTGGATACTCTGCCAGTCATAGCACCTATAACAGTATAATAACTCATTTACTATTGTTGAATATTAATGACAAGAGGAATAAACTGCCTTATACTTAACAGGTCTGGTAAAAACTGGGACTCAGAGAATCCTGGTTAACTCTCATCTCTCAGCTATAGTTGAGCAGGCAGACACATAAAGCCAACACTTTTTAACCAAATTATATTATTTGAAAAGCATATTTTGTCAACTTTTGAGCTTGAAGTGACATCATATGAATATTGATATATGCTCTCCACTCAATTCATATTCATCTAAGAAATAAACAAACACCAAAGTCATGATCCATGAAAGAAGAAATCGATAAGCTAGATTTCATTAACATTAAAACTTCTGCTCAACAAAAGACACTGTTAAAAGAATGGAAACACAGACTACAGACTAGGAAATACTATTTGCAAATGATATATATGATGAAAGACTATAGAGCAAATGATAAAAACAACTTTTATAACTCAGTGAGAAGAGAGCATTTAAAATAATGGGCCATGGATCTGGACAGCTCGCTAAAATGGACATTCAAATGGCAAATTCACATAGGGAAGGATGGTCCATTTCATTACATTAGAAATATACAAATTACACAACAATGAGATCCCAGCACACACCTATTAGAACGGTAAAACACCAGACCACTGACAACAGCACACACTGTGCAGAATACACAAGAGCATTACTGAAATCTTCAACTGAAAGGACACTAAATAATAAGAATTTTTAATTGTATGGTATGTCAAGCATACACTCAAATGTCTCATTTTCTTTTGCTAGCCAATAACTTTATCTCTCCATCATGGCAATAATTTTTATCTTTGTGTTGGTGGATAGCTGATGAACAGCAACTATCTGTTAACAACATGCACTACTGTGTTACATGAATTTCCATACTGAATCCCGAAAAGAACAAGTCTATTTTCATCATTTTATTTCCTACCAAATGATTGCTATTCTTATGATATGAGAAAATTTAAATACTATATGTGAGCACTTATTGAAATTCACCAAACGATGCAAGTTAATGAAACACAATAACATGTTCACAGAGACAAGATCAAATGACTGCGACTATTGTCAGATGTCAGAATTGCTTTAGCCTTTTCCATAAATCACAGGGGGGAGTACCATTATCATAGGTGATTAATGACACTTCATGTTGTGAATCTGATTACAACCACAAAACAAAGAAAATAAAGAGGAAATCACTCCTGAACACCTTACATGAAGAGGTTGGGATGTCTCTTCCAAATTACCATAATTTGATTACTCGGTGAGTCAATTAGACACAATTCATTGAAACCTAGAGAGACCTAACAGGTTTTCCTGATGAGATTCAGATCCCTTTCATAAACAAGGCATCAGCAATTTTAGGAACAGCAATAATCTCCCTTCCTCAATCCCATTTCTTTTTTGGAGCTTCCTGAATCCCTGTTTATGGTTTCAACACATCTCATGTAGACAAACTATGCTTCTTTCGCAAGAATAGAGTTTTGCTTACTTAGATATAGCCTTCAAAAATAGTATTTTAAAAATGTTTCTTTTTTTAAAAAAAAGTTCTTTCATTCCAAATCACTGTTGGTTGTCCTGACACAACTTACTTAGTTTCATTGGAACTGTATTGTGAAAATTTCATTGATAATCCACAGAAAACTCACATCCTAGTCTTGCCCATTGATAAATGATTTTCATATTTAAAGTATTTAGATTGAGAAAGTTTTACCAAGTGATTTTTTTTTAAGTGTGGAACCTGAGTCTGACAATTATAAATCCTATCTACTCCAAAGGCTCAGATTTAAGGACCCTGGTTTGAAACCAGCCATGGCAAGAAAGTCATATGAGATTTTTCTTACCAATTAATCACTAAAAACCTGGAAGTGGAGCTGTGGCTTTAGTGGTAGAGATGCAGCCTTGAGCAAAAAAGTCAGGGAAAACTCCCAGTCTCTCAGTTCAAACCCCAGGACCAGCAACAAAAATAAATAAATAAATTCATATATACATTTTCCAATTTTAAGGCCATGTGTACATAGACTATCATTTTAATCATAAAGCACCAATACTTCTTATCTATTAATAAACTAAAGGCTTCAATTCATATATTCTGATGGATGACATATTTTAGTCTCATCTTGTAAGATAAAATTTTCAATATAATCAAATATCTAACTGGACTTCAAATCATTGTTTGATTCCCTGGAGGCTGATAAGTATGTTGCCTGCACAACATTAAAAAAATGATAAACTACAAAGATTAGAAGCATACACTTTTGTCCTGATGTAAAGCTTAGTAAATACCCGGAGAGAGTTCTCTTTGGTTAATGCTCCTAGACAAAAAGAGAGAGAGGAAAGAGGGCAAATTCTAGAAACTGGACCATCATCATTCAGAAGATTCAACAGAAAAGAAGTAAAATTGTGAAGTTCCCAACCAGGGAATAATAACAGTGCAGGTAACAGAAGCACAGCCAGTTGTTAAGTACAAGCAATAGTAATGCCATGGGTTGGAGAACTGAGGGTTTGTAGAGAGAAAAATCATCTTCAACACAACCTAAGCCTTTCTATTATTAATTGGACAGGTAAGAGATTGATGAAGGAAGAAGTTTTCTTTACTCTGTTGGAAGCTTTCTTTACTCTGTTGGAATCTTTTGAACTATTATTATTTACTGTACTAGTAACATTCCATACATGCTAATAAAAATATAATAAAAACTGATTTTTATGATAACAGTACTTTTTACCTAAGTAAACATACATGTATGAAAATGTCAAAATGAAGCTTATTATTTACTACAATTAAAAATGAGTTAAAAATTCATTTGCAAGGAAATGGATGGACCTGGAAAAAATTATGTTAAATGAAGTAACACAGGATCAGAGAGACAAAGGATGCACAATCTCTTACATATGTGGAACTAGAACTAATTATAAATATACAAATAAAAATACATGGGGTTGTATTCATATATTCACATAATGTGTTAACTAAAACATCGTATTTGCAGGGGAGAGTTCAAAGGTGCAATTTCTTAGAAAAATTAACTCACATTCCAACAAAATGAATGCTTGTAAACTAGCTCTTGAAAGGCAAGGGAGGAAGCCAAAGAAAAAGTTGTAGTTGAATGAAGAGAGCAAGGGAGGAAAAATGCAGTCATAATACTCAGTACATTCCTTATGAAATGAAGAAAATTGAGGGGAAGGATTGGGCTAGAAAGGAAGGAGGAGAATGATGAAAGGGGGAATGACATTGACTATGCTGTCCTTTATTCATAAATTGATTTGTTGATGGTAACTCCATTGTACAGCTTCTAAGATAATAAAAGAATAACATAAAAGTTAATCTGATTCTATAAACTGGACTCTTAAGAAATGACAACAACAAAACAATTACAAGCGCTAGTGGCTCACACCTGTAATCCTAGCTACTCAGGAGGCTGAGATCTGAGGGTCCAGGTTCAAAGCCAACCCAGGCAGGAACATTCATGAGGCTCTTATCTCCAGTTAACCACCAGAAAATTGGAAGTGGTGCTGTGGCTCAAGTGGTAGAGCACCAGCCTTGAGCTGAAGAGCCGAGGGACAGCACCCAGACCCTGAGTCAAGACCCACAACCAACCAAAAACAAACAAAACAAGACAACAAAAGCCTTCTGCTTCATGGTATGGTGAGAATATAATTTGTTTCATCTACCTGACATCCCCACAGTGCAGAAGACCTGACTCACTAACCATGAGAGCATCATCAGGTGACAAGTGATAGAAAAACAACATTCTATGTTCATTTTTCTCTATGCACAGACATCTGTGGAAGCCGTGTTTGATAGTCTATATTCACCTTCTTGTTGATTTCGCAGTGAGTAAACAAGTATAGCACACCACTATTCAACTTTATTCTATGATTAAATTTTAAGCCTTGTTCTTGAGTTAGAAAAGAATGTGCCAATTGTCTGAGATGTATTTGAAATGTTTCGTTTGCATAAAAGATTTTTATGAGTATCTCTATTCCAGTGAGCCAGCCCTTCATTCCTGAACACTCCCAGATGACTTCATTTGTGATCACTTTTCAGTCTAACTTCCTCCCCAACTGTTAGATGGCACTTCGCCTTCTAACAAGGTACTCTGCCAGTTTTCCTAGGACACACATGCCAATCAAACATAGGACTGAACAGAGAACACTAGAAATGCCATCTCTTCAGCAGGATGTCCATTATCTCTGGCAGTAATGTGAATTAACACCTAATACGTCTTGAGTGCCAAAATGCAAATTATGAATTGTTGAAGAAAATGCAGCACAGTGGATGTAGGTGTTTGATTCTGCCAAAAGAACAGGTTGAATCCTAGGAGTCTCGTGGAGATGCATCACACATACCAATCTCCCACTGATCACTAGTATCTTTGGAATTTGAAGTGATTTATGCACAGAATGTTATTGTAAAAGCAAGCTGCATCATCTCAAAATTACAACTTGGTCCAGTTAACTAAAGTAACAGCCAGAAGAAGTAGCTAGACAGATTCCAAAGCTACATTCAAGAACTCAAACAAGACAGTAAGGCTTACCACTTTCAAATTAATTGCTAGAATATTGCTTTTGCCATCCCTTTTCTTGCCTCCAGCAAACCCAAATATTCACAGGTACAGTCATGCCTATGTACCTCAGTTCCAAAGGCCCCAATAATTGTAATCTATTTCCTGCACTTTGCCAAGAGGAAAGAAATGAAGTAATTTAGACATTTAATGAAGGACAAAGTAAGAATTTGATCTCAGGATGCTCCGATTGCTTAGAGGTCTTGATTATCATAATATAATACATTATATACATGTGAAAAACATGTAAACTTGTCACAACATTACTAGTACATACTTTGTGACTCATTAATACTTATTAACTACTTAATTGGTGCAATTTTATCTTCTTGGAAAATATTGAAACTTCATATCTGCTTTAGAATCTGGACCCCTATTTTGCCAAATCTCTATCTGCTGGAAAGTTCGATATGAAACCCTAAAGACAAATGGCCGACACAGTTTGGGCTTCTGTTAATGTTCATGCACGTTGCTCATTAGTTGTCTTTGTATGGATTTGTTTTTGTAAAGCTGAGGGCTGAATTCACAGCCTTGTACATGCTAGGCAAACATTCTCCCACTGAGCTATATTCCCATCACTGTTACTCTTCCTTAGATTTTTAGACCAAATTTAAGTGAATGTCAAGTTGAAACCAGATGCAAAATGAATATGTTAGTGTACAAGTGTGAATACCTCTGGTTACCCTCACCTACCCCTCTGCCTCCCACCCACTTCAGAATGAGAATCCTTCTGGAAAAAGTCTAGGCCTTGTCATCATTGTACTCACAGCACCTGACAGAGTTAGTGCTCATGAAATATTTGCAGAATAAGAGATTGATCAGGCCATGAGCTGGTGCATACCACACACCAGAAAACTCACCTTGACCAACCCTTCTGATTGTCTTTTTCATGCTTGGTTTATTTTTCAAAGATTTCTCACAGGAACTAATACATCTGAATAAGACCTTTTTTCAATCGTTCATTCATGACAACAGCCTTTTATTTTTCGCTCATGGGTATGAACGATTAAGGCCTCTCAAAGGAAATTATTTTAATTACAGAAATCGGAACAGCTTAATTGTAAATGTGCAGGGTGAGCACTTTACAAAAGGAGATTAGTTGTTTGTACTCTCTTTCCTTCTCTTTTCTTTAATGATTCTTATAATTCATAGTGAAAGCATTCCCAAGATTTCTGGCATTCTGGTACATCTTTTTCTTTGCTCTTTAATCACACTTAGGAAAATCTACGTGATAATGTGCAAAGACCATGAAACTGGTGGTACATATTTCTCTCAAGTCACAATTCTCTGAACTAAATTTTACTCACGTGGTCAGTTAGCCTCTGAATATATGAGCTGAATCGTAAGGCATGAAGGGAAAATCTGAGAAGAAAATCCACTGATCTAGTAACTATGGAAACATTATCTTTATCTGTAGATTGGTAGATGATGGAGAGATAGACACTCTGGCAATATGGAGCACGGATGAAGATTCATTACTTGCCTGCAGAACTTGAGCAACAACATCATGTGGATGAAGGAAAGCCAAGGGGAATGTGTGACTTCGGAGCCTCTGATCAATCATTACTATTTCTACCATCTATGAAATCCTCATATACCGAAGTTTCTATAAACCTCAAATGGGACTACTGTAACATTAGCTCTTTTCAGGAGGTGGTGTTCCATGTCCTCTACCAAAACCCTCTTACGTTTAGGCCACCATAAGTGGAGGACATTATGACACACATAGCCTTTAACCAAATTTCCAACCATGTTAAGAATGAAAGTGAGGAAAAAGTAATGTAACAACACTACTCATATTTATTCAACAGTTACAAATATGCCAATTGTGCTCAGGCTTTCTCTGAGAAGTATTAAGGATGAGAGAAATGGTTCTTGTCTGTCTATTGCTGGTATATAGACAAGGTTGTGGCAGTCAACCTACAAGAGCACATCAAAACTTGAAGGTAAGGCAGGTAGGCTCTGATAGCTCATACCTGTAATCCCAGCTTTTCAAATGGCTGAGATCTGAGGATCCCAGTTTGAAGCTACCTTAGGTAAGGAAGTGCATGAGATTCTTACATCTCATTAACCACCAAAAAGATGGAAGTAGAGCTGTGGCTCAAGGGGTAGTGTGTCAAACTTGAGCAAAAAAGCTAAGAGATAGTGAGGTCAACTCCAGTATAAATACACACACACACACAGAAACACACACAAAAAATGAAAAGAAAAAGAAGAAAGAACGAAAAAAACACTTGAATTCATTTTAGATGGTGAAATCTTAGAATATAGATCCTGAAAACGCCCAGGTCAGGCTGTAAGAAGTTTCCTGGAAATACTAGATAGAAAAGCGTTGACATTTGCAGATTTTGAAGGATGGTTTAAAAGGGAGGAAGAGAATGGCATGAAGGGTAAAGAAATGGCAGAGAAATTGTCATAAACAAGTCCTTAGCGGGCAAGATAAATACACTTTCGTGAAATAATCAGGGCATTGAAGTGAGACAAATAATTAAGGGTTGCAACCTGAGACAGTTGCCTTCAGACTTGTCAATCTCATGTGGACAAAATCTGCCATTTCTATTCTAAGTCTTAGCAAATAGCAACACACTTAGTAAATATTCCGGATTAAGAAAATAAAATACATTGTCAAGATTTATGAACAGGACAGTGACTTCATTAAAACGGTATGTGAATAAGACATTCTTAGGATAGCCAAAGAAAGTACAGAGCCAAAGCTGGAAGAGCTGCCTTGGAGTAGCAAGAAGTTCTACCTGGGGTAATCATGATTCAGATTTCAGCAGATAAATAGGGAAACAAACAAAGCTACCGTAACGAAGCTACTAAGTAATTACGTTTTTGAAATTATTAACCTCAGGTTTCAACAGATACGTTGTCAGGTTTGTGAATACCCAAAAGAAAGTGTGGACTACAGAGTCTGAAAGGGAAAAAAAGTAAGAATTAGAGGCCACTGACAGAAATAATCCATAAACTCTCTCGGTACTGAAAATCCTTTTTCATAGTTGTACCATGATTTTTAAAAACATTTACCTTTTATTATAATATTAGATGTACAAAGGGTTCAATTACTTGTCTCATCTTGAACAGAATTTCTTTTTGACAGCAGTGGAAAGTAGAGAGAAAATAACTTGGTAGCTAAAATGTTGGGATGCTGACATTTAATTGTCTTACCCCCTGAAATTGAGCCTAAGTTGTGTCCAAAAAACTGCTAACCTAATATTCTGAGTTATCTTGAGGGAAATGAGTTTAAGTCTCACAATAAATCATTTTGCATATTCTAAACTAATGTAATGAATAGCATTATAGAAGAAGTGTGAAGTCAGCTCTCTGGTTGTATGGTCCTATGAGCCTAGAAGAAGCTGCGGGAACCCAGAACATTCTGCCACTGAGATCCCTACATCCACTGTGATCTCATCTTCTAGTACCAAAGAGAAGCCCAACAGCACATCACAAATAGCACAATTCTATAATGCTCTTAGAAACTGGCCAGGTAATGTGGGCTCACATCTGTAATCCTAAGCTATTCATGAGTCTGAGGGATAAAGATCGGCCTAGGCAGGAAAGTCTATGAGATTCTTATCTCCAATAAACCACCAAAATGCTGGAAGGGAAGTAGAACTGTGCCTCTATCAGGAGTGTACCAACACTGAATGAAAAAGCTAAGGGACAATGGAGGGAAGAGGTGGGATTGGGAGGATGGGAAAGAATGTGGAAAAGATAATATCAAGATGCACTGTATTTATAAACTGCTTTGTTGAATGGCAAATCCTGTGTACAACTACTCACAGATGATAATTATAATAATATTTTAAGAGGACAGCATCCTCCTGAGTTCAAGCTCCAGTACTAGTTCAAAACAAAATTAATAGGAATTATTGAATATGATATGATCCATCTTCTAGGAGCCTCTGTCCTAATAGCGAAATGCATCTTGGGAATGTACCATTTTTTGCACTCAAGTAGTAATTTACTAAATGTTCTTGTAATTCTTCACTAATACTCTGCAATAGTCTTGCTTTTTGTACTGTATGCTGACATTTCTTATAAACAATCAAAAGGAATAAATGCTTCAGAGACTATTACCTGAAAAATACTTTATTTTTTATATTTTTTGTAAAGATATTGTTTGGAGGGGTTACAGTTGCATAAGTAAGGTAATGAGCATTGTTACTCCCTCTTTTATTTTTCCCCAGCCATTCCCTCCCTCCCCACTTCCCCAATTCCTCCCTCCCCACCCCAACATTGTACAGTTCGTTTTTAACATAGTGTCTTGTACATCTTATTGTTACAATGGATCAACCTGTATCCTTGTTGCAGCATTTTGCTATTTCCCTTCCCCTCCCCAAATTAGAAAAATGTATATACAGGATGCAGGGCACCGACATCAAATACAGTGAAACAGGGGTTATACCATGGGGGAAGAATACGTGAAAGAAACAAAAAATATCACATAGTACATTATAAGTACATTAAAAACAACAGTAACAAAGATGAACCCGCTTGTGTCTCTACCTTGAGGTTCATTTTGCTTAGCACCATCTTATATAGTCATATGGAAATAAGAATGGCCAATAGACACATGAATAAATGCTCAACATCCCTGGCCATAAAAGAAATGCAAATCAAAACAACATTGAGATTCTACCTCACCCCAGTTAGAATGGCTATGATCAAGGGGATGTGGCCAAAAGGGAACTCTACTGAAGTGTTGGTGGGAGTGTAAACTTGTCCAACCACTTTGGAAAGCAGTATGGAGGTTCCTCAAAAGGATATATCTAGAGCTCCCCTATGACCCAGCAATTCCACTTTTGGGCATTTACTCAAATGATCACAAACAAGGCCCTACCAAAGCTACCAGCACAACTATGTTTATCACAGCATTATTCTCCATAGCTAAGATATGGAACCAACCCAGATGCCCCTCAGTAGGTGAATGGATCAAGAAAATGTGGAATATAGACAGACAGACAGATAGGAATTCTATGCTTCTATCAGATAGAATGACACTGAACCATTTGTTAGGAAATGGAAAGACTTGGAAAAAATTATACTAGGTGAAGTAAGCCAGACCTGAAGAAACATAGGTCCCATCATTTCCCTTATTTGCAATAACTAGCATACATCTAGAATAACCTTACCAGACAAGTAGAAAAGGTCAAAATACAAAATACTTTCATAATAGAAAATAAAGTGAAGTTTGGCTCTGGTGGCTCACATCTATAATCCTATAATCTCAGGAGGCTGAGATCTGAGAATCACAGTTCAAAGCCAGCCCAGGCAGGGATGTCCATGAGACTCTTATCTCCCAAGTAACCACCAGAAAACTAGAAGTCACACTGTGGTTCCAAGTGGTAGATCCTTGAGCAAGGACAGTGCCCAGACCCTGAGTTCAAGCCCTATGAATGACCAAAAGAAAAAGTGGAATGATCTCAAGTCCATGTAAGCACAAGTAAGATGTGTGATTTTTTCATTCAATCCGTTGATGGGCCACATGCATGAGTATTAAGATCCATTTTTTAAGAGCTAAAAAACCCAGAGAAGGCCCCCTCACCCATGGTCATAACTGGGTACTTACATTTTTTATTATTGCTGATGAGACCACAGATGCCTTCCACCTGTTGCATTTTTTAGGTTCTTCTACTTAAAGTCATAGAGTGATCTCTGTGTGTTGATGTGCACTCTTCTCCAAAAACGCACCTCACACTCAGAGACACGGGAGCATGATGTATAGAGCTACTGAGAACACTTGCCCAAACAAATCTCTCTACAGACTCTATGTTATTTATATCAGAGTTCTGATCAGAAACAGAAATACATAATTCAGAGACAGAACATTTCTCTTACCCGTGTAATGAGGAGAACTTAATAAATAATCAACTACAGGAGTTTAGACTTCCTAGCATGAAGTCCTTCCTTATTTTTTTTCCTTTCCTTTTTACCTTGAATAGGAAAATAACTTACGTTTTGGCTCATATAAGCATGTGAAATGTGACTAGATAAACTGAAATGTCAGTACAAAATACATGTTGAAGTTTGAGTAAGTGTGTATTTAATAGAATGGGAAATTGACGCAAACTGTTCTACAAAACACACACACACACACACACACACACACACACATACACACACACTCATTATTAAACAAAAAAGGCTAGGAAGATACCTTCTACTCTGTCCACATGGAAATGAGCCAGGTAGTTCTGAGCCACTTAAAATTCAATGACAGACCACCTTCATGAGTATTAGAATCCACTTTTAAGAGTTAAATATTTCAGAGCTCTTCAAATGGGTAGTGTGCATTTGCAGTTAATTTTTTGACAAAAATTAAAATATATACATTAATACTTTTTGCACTACCCACTTGAGCCACAGCACCACTTCCGACATTTCTGCTTATGTGGTGCTGAGAAATCGAACCCAGGGCCTCATGCATGCAAGGCAAGCGCTCTACCACTGAGCCACCTTCCCAGCCCCATTAATACTTTTTGTTAATTACACAGTTGAATAGCAGTGGGGAGTTTTATATTTAAATACAATAGCTTCACTGGTATGTGAGGCAGAATGCAATTGCAGTATAACCTCTGTGTGATCCACAACCAGGTTCCTCATTTAACTGTAGAGATAACAATCAAACCTATCTCAAAGATGTAGGACTAAGTAGGAAGTACTTGACAGAATAGCTGGCAGTACTGCATAAGTGTGAGCTTTGGTTTGTTTCCCTTAGGGAGGAAATGAACTTGACCAGATTATAATGTTGTGATCCCATTGATAAGAAAATTTCTAAGCAAATGCTTACTAAGTAAAGTCCATTTCTTCAGGAATAAACTCATGGTTGCACATATTGTGAGTAAGCATATATTTACACAGGGAAGAATCCTGCCTGATCTCAATGCCCAGGATGGTACAGCATTTTTTATCTAGAGTTTCACTTTTACTTGACTAAAGAATACTCTTTGCCTCACATTGCTGGCTAGTAGAAAGCTAATTCAAAGTCAAGTGAGTAAATCACTAGCTATGGATAAAAATAAAACTATTAGGGACTCAGAATGTGGCTCAAGTGGTGGAGTACTTGCCTTGCTTGCATGAGGCCCTGGGTTCGAGTCCTCAGCACCACAAAATAGAAAAAACTGGAAGTGGTGCTGTGGCTTAAGTGATAGAGCACTAGCCTTGCACTAGCATTGAGATGAAGAACTGAGGGATAGAGCTCAGGCCCAAAGATCAAGCCCCATGACCAACAAAATAAACAAACAAACAAACAAAAACATTGGCATATCAAATATTTTAAATAGTCTACACAGCCACAAAGAACAAAATAGCTACATATATATATATATATATATATATATATATATATATATATATATATATTTCCCCTTGAAATATAGCCTCATTTGGCCTACTTTTTTTTCCCCCAATTTTAGCTCCAGGTTGACCATTTTTTGATCTGATATAGATACACAGTTCTGGCCCCATGGGAAGTATAAAGCTTGCATTTCTATGAAACCTTCTATCAATGTTATTCCATTCTTACCTTTACTTCATGCACATATACTTTTTTTCTCTTTGGGAGGGAAGTAGGTGGAAAACTACATCTAAGACATGATTGCCTACAATCTTGGATAGTCAGGAGGCTGAGATCTAGGATCATGGTTCAAAGCTAGCCAGGGCAGGAAAGACGAGGAGACTCTTACCTCCAACTAACTACCAGTAAACAAACTTCTTGTTTGTGGTTCAAAGTGGTAGAACATTAGCCTTGAGCAAAAGAGCTCAAAGACAGTGCCCAGGACCCAAGTTTAAGTCCCACGACTCATGGGGGGAGAGGAGGACGTTTAACTATCATATATACAAATCAATCAAGAAATTTCAACTCTTAAATACATAATAAAGGAGTTATACGGGTCTGATATATCATGGAGTTCAGAGTACAAAACTCAAGATAAACATGTATGTGAGCACAAACAGAGAAACTACTTGAAGCAGTTGTTTATTTTGAAACTCAGTAGAAGAAAATAGAGTTACTATTTGTAGAGGTTTTCTACAGATACTGGAAGGAAGAATACATCCCTCAGGATATAATAGAAGTTTTTAAGAAATGATGATAGCTTGTTAAAGAAATTCTACTGAGATGGGAAAAACATATTTGATGCTAAGATAAAAACTAGAACTCAATACTAAACATCTTACAAGAATAGACAATACTAAATTTCATTAGAGATACCCTAGAAACAAAGTATTAAAACTAATCATCTTGGGCTGGGAGATGTAGCTCAGTAAGGTAATTACTTAGTATGACTGAGGCTTTAAGATCAATTCCCAGAAAACCACACACACACACACACACACACACACACACACACACACATGCACACACACACACAATGAAGCCATTAATGAGTCATTACTATACAGAATTTGGTATTATTTGATTTTCTTCTTTGTACTCTTAAATTTTCCAAAATAATTAATTTTGATACACATTAAAATATGTAGCTTTTTTGATAACCAACAAGAAATATGTAGTTAATTTAAGCTAGTGTGATAATTTAGTTTGGATGCTCTTGGTAATGTGAGGAGAAAAAACAGTCCACTTACTTTGTGTGATTCTTTTTTTTTTTTGTCAGTCCTGGGGCTTAAACTCTGGGCCTGGGCGCTGTCCCTCAGCTCTTCAGCTCAAGGCGAGCCTCTACCGCTTGAGCCACAGCACCACTTCCAGTTTTCTAGTAGTTTATTGGAGATAAGAGTCTCACGGACTTTCCTGCCCAGGTTGGCTTTGAACCATGATCCTCAGATCTCAGCCTCCTGAGTAGCTAGGATCACAGGCATGAGCCAACAGTGCCCCACTCTTTGTGTGATTCTTAAGAGTATATCATTTCACCAGTTTTTGGGTACCATAATGACAAGTAACAACTTATAATTCGATCAAGAGGATGGCCTTGGGAAATTGGGAGAAAAAAGGCTTCACAAATTTATTATTAAACATTTGGCATTTTAAACTGGTGTTATTTACTAAAAAAAAAAAAGATTAAAAAGAAAGCTATCACTTTAACACTTACAATGTTTAAAAAGATGACTAATTTCAATCTGGGTTCTACTTGCCATACCAGGCAAAATGTCAGGGTATGTTTTTCTCCCTTCCAACATAGATATTTAGAATATTTTATGGAAATGGTATCATACATATTTTATATCATTATCTTCTCTCTACATTGCAGCAAAATATCATAGGATTCATCTTTTCAATAAAATTCTTTATTGCAGCATATTTGAATAGTTGAATTCTCCCTGGCCCAGCCTCTTAATAGGCAACAAAAGAAAGCAGAGAATTAAGACATCTGTAGAGGTTCTGGCCCTGAAATTTTTCATAAACTATAAAATGATGCATTTTTTCCTAAACACTTGCCATTTTGTTTAAGAACAGGGAAATTAATGCTACCTTACGTCTTGATATATTTTTAGGTTGTGAAATGTGTTGTTAGAAAGCCAAGAGTAAATGAAAATTTTAACACCCATTATTTATAAATGAATACAGTTCTTTATGGAGAAACTTATATGTGTATCTATTATGAGAAGAGCATTTGGAATAAAGTTTCCATAATTAATGTATTTATTAAAGTTTAAAATGGTAAATGAATATTTTTTGATTTTGCCAAAATCTTACACAAAATGAACACAGAAAACTTTGTCATTATGGCTATCTTAGATAAGATGAAGAAAAGGGATTCAAATTCTTATCTAAAATGGAATTTGCTCTCTGCTGAGTATTAAATATTACCCAGTGGCATTTTTGACATGTAGTACATCTTACAAGGGCAAAAAAATTAACTTAAAAATTCAGTTTATTCAAGTTACTTAAATGTCACCTGATGTTAACTTGGATTATCTATTGATTTTGGCTACAGTTTTACTTACATGTGAATGTCAAGGTCACCATTATCCTATTACTGACACTCTGAACTGTCCATTTTCAACTCCTGGATATCCTAGTCTGACACAAGAAAATGCAGACTTTTAATACTGCTTGCAATGATTTCTGTATTCGAAGCATCTGGGATTGATCCATTGAGCTTTTGCATTGAGTTTATGAAAAATGAAGAGACACAATGCGCAAACATGAAGAACCTTTGGTTATAATCACAAAGATAACAATGGAGAAAAATGTAGAGGATGTAATAATGTACCACTCATCTTCTTTCGAACAAGTATCTGTACAACCTAACACTTCATTTAAAAAACAAAAAACGAAAACAATTGTATGTCACACTCTCCATCTAAATTCAGCTTCATTCTGTCAGCACTATTAATGCAATATATCTGGCAAGCTTTATTAAAATTCTTTTTGATGTCTATCTTGGCTCATAAACTTCCATAGTGCATGGATATTGCATCAGGAAATGTCCTTAACAACATTGAATATTAGAGTATGGAAAAATAAAAGAGAAATCCTGCAAATTTTCAAGTTTGACCTGTGATACCACCCACCCAGCATTACCTTGGGTCTACATTCTGACCCTCTCTTTTTAGTTTTGTATAAGTAGTTACAGGGCAAGTATTGTTCAAACCTTGCTTTGTAAAGCCTCTCCTAGGATGAGCACAAATGCATTTAGAGATATTCAAGGACAAAGATAATGTTGATTCTGGGATGAGCTGTTAGGTCCATTTGTTGTTGGTGTTTTTTTTGTTTGTTTGTTTGTTTTGGTTTGGTTTTTAAGGAAGCCATTTCAGAAGCAGCATTCTCTGAGCTATAGCACAAGGGAAATGGGCTTTTAAATGTTGTGATGTACTTTAATTGGCACACTTCACCAGTGGATCTTCCATATTAGTAACAAAGACGTCCTGTCTGCCTGTAACACACATGTCCCATGGCCTCAGAGGAAGAGGACACCAGCAAGTAGTAGACTTGCTAGTCTCAAATTATGTTTGGGACTCAAATTACCTGGAACATCTTGAGTTGATTGCTTAATGTTTCCAAATACATCATGACCAGATATCTAACCCTACAGAGAACAAACAACAGAAGTCCACCATAAGAATATTAACACCCCAGTTGAAGAAAAGACAAGGTCAAGTCTATTCATGGTCCTTCGTATCAGGACAATGGGAAGATGCTATCTGTAATGAGTTCTTACCATTTTTACTTGTCATTCTTGTCCTGTGTATAATGGTAATACCTTATTCAAAACAAGTGTCAGTCCATAGCTACAACTTATAGATTTTATTTTTTCAGAATAAGAAGGGAATGGAGTCTTAACTCTGCAATTTATGAAACCACACTAGTCAAGCTGTGTTCACTGAATTATGTAATAACCTAATGAACAAATCCAACCTCTATCTTCTATTTTGGCACAACATTAATTCTTTGCTTTTTGGCAATTATTTGTCTTCCTCTTTTGAATTCTCTGTAAATATCTATAGTTCCTAATTGTCTATCTGATCCCAGTCTGTTCTCCCAACATGTCACCACCTTTTGCCAATAAACATCTCTATCTTGATACTTCTCAAATCCCTCAGCACATACGCAACTGCTACTAAATAAAGACTGACTCTTGCCAGAAGCCCTGCCTGATGCTGGGTCTGAAATTCTGTCTCTGTAGATGTGTGTCATTATGATTTGACTCAGGTCTCATTGTTTCTCATCTAGTGACAACAGCTTCCCATCCCAATACCTGCCGCCAGTCTCACCACAGCCACAGTATCATCCCTATGCAAACATCTTTCGTTAGTAAGAACTGAATCACATCTGTAACTCCTCTGTACATCACCTTTATAATAGCAATTAAAAATTTTTTAAAACTCTAATTGCATAATTATCTGTAGGAAAAAAATGCTCTTAGCTAGAAGCTGTTATCCATCCAAAGGTCTTCAAAGTCTAAAGCAGAATAAGATACAGTGTCCTCATTTATTTGATGTCGGTATAATTTGTGGAGGGGAAGGGGAAAAGCAAATCGTTTAAATAGGGATTCAGGTGGACCCATTGCAACAATGAGATGTACAAGTCGTTATGTCAAAAACGAACTTTACAACTTTGTTGCGGAGGGGAGGTGTTAGGGGAGGAGGACTGGGTGTGGGGGGGGGGAAATGGGAAGGGCTGGGAAGGGGAAACAAAGGAGGAGGCTACAATGCATGATAAGAAATGTACTCATTATCTTGCATAGGTAATTGTAACCCCTCTGTATAGTATTTCCACAATTAAAAAAAAAAGATACAGTGTCCAAGTAATATTACGGTTCAAATCTCCCTCTTGGCTTCATATCCAAATACGCATGACCTATTTTCCTTTTCTTCCTCTAAAAGACCTTCTCTAATTTTTATGTCTGCCTACTTCTTAAGATAAAAACCAGCTATGTGCTTGATTTGCATAGTATTTTGTCCATACTCCATCATCATTTTGGGCACTTACATGACATTAGAAATTTTTATATCTCCATCTCTTCTGGATAGACTAGTTTCCTCAAAGGCAAAACCATTCATTGCTATTTCCTTTGTTTCTCATAAAATAGTGCCCAGTAGATGTGGACTTGAGTATACGTTGTCCCTCAAAAACACTAGAATGTTTGTAGCCACAGCATATTTATTTTTTAATAAATCTTACAAAATTGAGACGTACAAAATCATTAGTAAAACACGCAATCTTAATTCAGAGGAACAGCTTAGGTTTCTACACTTATTTTGGCCTACTGTTGGCTTTGTGCTTTATCCCTCAGCAGTACAACACACCTCTAACTCCATGTACACACCATTTGGTTTCACATCTCTGCAGTTGTGCATTGGTGATACTCTGCCTTCCATGTCCTTTTGGCCAGGTAAACACACATAGCCTTTCCTATATAGTTCAGTTCTCTATACACTTAAAGTTCACTTGTACCCTAAAGTAATGCTAGCTGCTTGCCTGCCCTGGTTCCAAAGAATTCATTGTATAATTCTCTTACTCTATATTGACACAATGCATTTCTACTCTCTGCACAATTAGTATTGGTAAGTAATTTGCTTACTCTTTGTAGTTCAAAAAAAGTATTTAAAATACAAAACACTGAGCAAACTACTAAATGAGGCCCATTTAACTCTTCATAACAGTTCTAATTTTCCAAGGATCTACCTCTGTGCCAGATGAATGATGGATTGTTACAATCATCTATTTCAGACTGTAGGTGGCAGAAGATTACATTTGATAGGTGCATTAGAGTAAGAGCTGTGATCCTCACACCTGTTCTACTGGTTGCATATTTAGAGAAGGTAAAAAAGCCCCTTCTCTTCTTACTACTTTGCAATATGACTAAGACTATAAAATTGGATTCCATAAGAAGGAAGATACTAGTTTTAGTGGAATTCCAATAGTAGTATAACTTTTAAAGAAAATAATACAAGTGTATTAAATAAAATAATACTATCAGACATGGCTTCAAAAGAACAAGAAGAAAGGGCACATAAACAGCTTTTAATGATTTGGCAATAAATGGCTTCATTTTACTTGATTTTTTAAAGGATTATTTAAATTATTCTTTATTACTTATACTATTTTTATATTTTTAATTTTATTTTATTGTAAAGATGTCATATGGAGGGATTACAGTTACATGAGTAAAGCAATGATTTTTTTAAACCATTATTTTTTGCTGGTCATGGGGCTTGAACTCTGGGTCTGGGCACTGTCCCTCAGCTCTTCAGCTCAAGGCTACCACCTGAGCCACAGCACTACTTTTGGCTTTTTCTGCTTATGTGGTGCTGAGGAATCGAACCCAGGGCCTCATGCATGCAAAGCAAGCACTCTACCACTGAGCCAGCTTCCCAGCCCAGAAATGAGGATTTTTAAAACATTACTTTAATTAAAGCTATAAAGTTATTTTAATAGAAATGAGACCTTCTGAACAGCTTACACTAAGCAAAAGGAAAGAAATGTAAATAGCACCTGATGTAGAAGAAATAATTATATTGTCAAAGCTCATAGAATTCACAAACCTTACAGACCATGATAATGACAATTTGCCTTGTGGAGGTTAAAATGTGTTTGTGACTTTAACGAAGTTTCACTATTCCACAATACTGTGAAATATAGAAAATGTATGTAACCACCTAATATCAATTTACAAAAAAGAAGAAAAGAAAAGTGAGAGAAGGGGTGGGTTAGGAGTCATGGGTGACAATGTTGTCAGACACATTCCACTGTTTTGTAGAATGGGAACTTCCTTGTACAACCACTTAAAGATAAAAAAAAATTACAAAAGAAATGAGCCCTTCTCTCTGTGATCTAGTCCATATGCAATTGCATAGAAGAAAAGAAAGTTTCACAGGGGGTTGGGTGAGTGGGTGGGAATCCTGCAGCTTGAACCTCGGGCTCGGGTGCTATCCCTGACTTTGCTCAAGGCTAGCACTCTGTAATCTGCACCTCAGATCCACTTCTGCTTTCCTGCCCCCTCCCTCCCATTTTTTTTTTTTTTGGCAATTTATTGGGGATAAGAATCGTGAGAACTTTCCTGCCTGGGAGCATGAGCCACCAGTACCTGGCCAAAAGTTCATTTTTAACTCTGCCACTGGACTGCCTTATTCTCTTGTGATTTTCAGTTTAGCACAGTGGACCATGGTAAAACTCATATGTTTTCAATGAATTTATATTAATGTGCTAGTTCTTATTGCAGTGCTTCCTAGTACTAATATCATCTTATTACAATTTTTATCATGAAATTATTTATTAATCAACTAAAAAGCACTTTCCAAATATAATACAATATTCACACGACCATCCTAAAACAGTCAGCATAAATTATTTAGGCTGACTTAAAAGTTGTAAACATAAAAGCATTATTGATAATTTCAAAAGGCTTAACTCTTCTTCCAAAGACTGTATAGTATGCAAGTAATCTACACTGAATAACCATCAATCAAAGAAGAGAATGTACTAAAGACCAAAGAATTATAAAAGGGCTTTATATGCATTTTTGTGGTTCTTTACATTTCTAGATTACTCCACAAAAGTTAACTTTAATTAAAAAATGGCTCCAGAAGGAAGAAACCCAATAATTCAGGAGACAGTTACTACAGGTAGTCTTTATATCTTAAATTCTTTCCATACTGTGAATAACTAGAGAGTTATTCAGTGCTTGTGTAAAGTAAATCCACAGTGAATTCTTCAGAATTTCAATGGAAGCATTCACGCAGGAGTATGAACTACTTAGTAGGTTCTTCATACAAAACTACTAGTGTGTGTAGCAGACACAGGAAAGTATCTGTTGATTTTTTTTTAATCTGTTTTTTCTAAATACTCAAAAACACACTTTCTTCCAAAGGCATGATGTAAAAGGAAGAAAGATTGTGGACAGATAGATAGATGACAGTATTTGCCAACAGTTCAAGTTTTATGTATCTCAGATCTACTAACTACCCAATTTGTCTGGAGTGAATCAATGAAATAACCATCATAGTTGGAAGTGACTGTTGTTAATACAATTTTTAGTTGTTGCTCCTAGAAGTTACTTCATTAAAGCAAAAAGAGATAAAAGGCCATGTGTTCTTCATGGACATGATATCATGATAGACCCAAAAGACACCCGAGACGCATTTCCACATTTGCTTGCCTCAATGCAGAATGATTTGAGTGGTTTAATGTCTCTCTCTCTGCTCCTCACACTGCCTAAAAAGCCATCATTGAGGTCCCTGGTAGATGTTTATACACACTAATGGTACAAAGGATAAAAAAAGATAAGAACCATGTTTGAATAAAATAAGTGATTAAAAGTAGTTGACCTGCATTGTTCTAAGGCTACAAAATTATCAAAGTTTGCTTTTATGTTCATTTTAGATCTTTGCCTTCCATGTACAGCCAACATCATTTAGAACATTATAGCACATGAAGTTTAATTTTTTAGCAAATCAAAGATAACAGTAAGTTCTATAAATAAATAAAAGCAGTTCAGAATCTTGACCACAGCTATTCAGGTTGAAAAGAATCTGAGGTGAACAGTGATAAATACTTTCTCTGAAAACGCTAATTTCTGTGATATACATGTACATAGCTTTACCCACCCAGCCTCAGGTGGATTAAGACTAGCATGCGAATGATACCTTTGGAAACCCCTAAGCATATCTGCTTGATCATCCACATATCATTCCCAGAGGTAGTAATATCTGATGATTGTGTCAGTCATTCTATAAATTGTCTTCAGAACTTTACAATGTATATTTTTCTCCTAAATAAAATAATATGTACTTCAGTAATTTTGAACTTTACGTAAGTAGAATGTCATCTTTGGTGTTTGGCGTTCTCTCTCTCTTTCTCTCAAAGTAAGACTCCTGTGTTCATCCATGGAGTGCAGTTGTTTACTTTCTGCTTATGCTTCATGAGATTTCACTGTATTTAGATCACCAGTGATGAACACATAAGATATCTGTGATATTCTTATTTTTTTTGTCAGTGCTAAGGACTTTGTTATGAACATTCTTCGACATGCCTACCTATACACCTAAACAGTCTCTCCAGAAGAGGAACTGTCGTTTTAACATATGCATATGTTCAAGAATAGAAGAATTTTTCAAATCATTCAAATCACCCCCCCCCCCGTTTACACTTTCACTAGCATAGGATGAAAGTTCCTGATACTCTACTTCTTGCTAACACTTGGGCATGCTCAGAATGGTATTTTATACAACAAACAAATCCTGTTTTCCTGTTCATGGCTATTCACCCCAGAATCACATAGCACTTCCTCAATCAGAGCTTATGGTGAATTTGTTCCTTTCAATAATGGGGAAAAACACGTAGTTTGTATGCATAAAATGGCAAGCACAAGCAGTAACTGATAATTCTGTTGAGACTTATGAATGATTCCGTCAAGACTGACAAACGAGTCATCTATTTTTCTTATAAGGAAGTTCCCTATTACGTTATGTCAAAACATTTGTATCAGACGGCTGTGTTTTGCCAAAGAGGTAAATCTTCCAGTCAAAACAATTAATTACAAGCTATTAATGATGCCTTCAAAGATTTAAGTAGTCGCTGTAAATAAGAGAAAAACTGAAGGGAACAAAATTCCCCAAATGTGATGGAAGTACAAAGCAAATTTGTTGATCTTTAATTTTGCTTTGAATTCCTTCCCTCCTGTGCCTGCACCAACAGTAAATCACTCCACAGAGTACAAGGGTGCTTTTCATTGCTAAACACCTTAAGCTTCAAACAAAGTTCATTCTTCCACATACTTCTTATTACATTCAGTCTACATACGTAACATCTTATTCTTGCTACAAAAAGTACTTGGGATTGAAATATGGATACTGGGTCTAACCGGTGTCATCTTGGAAACTTCGTGGATGATGGAGACTTTCCAAAAACTTAGAGGTGAATTCCCAAGCCAACCCCCGGGTGATTGGCAAGCTAGAATTCCTAGCTGTAGGGGCAGAGATTGGGACAGTAGGTTCCTGAGCCTGCCTGACCGGTACCATGAACTTGCTAGACCCTTTGAACACTTGAGCTCACCAACCCTGCCTCCTGACTGTGGTCCTATTTAGGCCTCACCACTTCAGCTGCCCTTGAGCGATGCTCATCTCCTGAGTCTCCTCAGCTCACCATTGTTAGGTCTGCCTGGGAGAATAGCCTCCATCCCCCACCTTAAGTGAGGGACAGCACTGTAGCCTTACCAGAAACCACCTGCCCCAAAGGAGTAATCACTTGTGACTGTCAATCACCTGACTGGGAGTCAGCAAAGAACCCCAGGCTCTGAGGTCACTTCCTCATCCTTTGAGGTCACTTCCTGAACCTCCCCAGTCACACCTCCTTTAGACAGTGAGAGGTTCCCCAGGCCTGACGTTATTCCCTCACCAGCTGTGGTGACACCTCCTCCCTGCCTGTCCCCATATAATCTCTCCACCTCAGCAAACCTACATCTGGTGCTGGGAGGCAGTTTTTTTGTTTATCTGTCCCAATAAATTCTTCTCTGCCTGAACCACGTGTAGTCTCCTTTTGATGACTCTTACAACCATGGTACCCCCCTTCAACTCTCCATTACAGTTGACCTGGGTTTTTGAGGTTGTTTTTCAGCTCTTTCTTTATTCTACTACCCTCATGGCTCAGTTTCATAACAGTATCAAGTGCATTGAAGGTTTTTCTGGGACATGTGTCTGCTTGAAGTTGCCAGCTCTCTAAGGAAGACTCCCCATCCAACCTCTCAAAATGTGGCTTCTCTGTATCTCCTGAGTGAATTCCCAATATGATAAAGTCAACGTAATGTAAGTAGATTAACTTCTGGTTCGCCTAGCTATAGACTATCTGGAAATTACTAGGTAAGAAAAGGTCTGGGTAAAATATTGAAATAATTGAATTTATATTTTTTTATGTTTAGCTTCTTTTAATCCAATGTCTCTATTACCTTCCTTCCTTCTTCCCTCCTTCTCTTCTTTCCCTTGTTCCATCTATCTATCTATCTATCTATCTATCTATCTATCTATCTATCTACCTATTACTTGTCTCTCTTCAAAATGAAGAGCCCAGGTATGAAAACAAGATTCATGAGTTTAAGTGATTAAGACAACTCAGATTGACCAAGATAACATGCTTATAAAATGGTAGACATATAAGGCATATGACTCACAGATTGTATCCTATACCTAGAGGTGATGATTGGCAAATAAAAGGTTCAGAGAAAAGAATATGTTGCTGCCAACTACAACCCCATCATTTTTGGGGAAAATATTACAAGTGATACTCTACTGTATCACACAAGCTCAACCTTGACCCTGAAGAAATCTTGTTGGAGTTTGGTAAACAAAGATCACAGAGTCAGCCAATCTATGAAGACCAAGGAGAAGCCATCTGTAGGCAGCTGTTAATGCCATCTCCCAAGACACAGGAGGAATGGTGAATGCCAGTGTTCCCTGCAGCTTTTAGACATTTCTAGAAAATGTATATTTCCTTTTCACTGGAACCTCTCAGGTCATGCTGTATGCACATAAGCAGAAACTACAGCATATGGTATTCTATGCTTTAAATTCCTTCCTCCCTGCCATTTCTAAAGAGCTAGCTTCATGTTTTTTCTTTAACAAGAGCAAAAGCTTTAATCAGAAACTTGCGTGGCTTTCGGTTTATTAATTTATATGTATAGAGAACTACAAAATATATCTGCTCAAGAAAATATAAAATGTTTACTTTTTATACTTGTACAGCCTACTCTCAAGTTATATTTTCTATTGTTATTTCCCTGAACTACTTTGCTGTTAATTCACTTTTGAGGTCCTAGTGTCTTTGGTATGTAAAACTATTGATATCCAATAAGGAAATTTATTAAACATCACATTATATGCCCTCACATCAATAAATTTCTTTCAAAAAGAATTTTTAAAGCCTTTTGAAAATAACCTTTCCATATGCTTAAATTTTTTAGGAACTGATCATTTTAAAAAGGATTACTATGAATTTTACAAATCATGCCATAGAGAAACATATTTTAGGGAGTTATGTCCATTACAAGTCTTCTGGCCAGGATGTAAATAATGAGATGAAAGTTGAAAAAAAAAGAATTATAGCAAGGTCATGCTAATAGTTATGAAAACCACTGTAGCTCTTTTGCACAGCCCTATAATAAAAAAGTATTGTTTGGCAATAATCTTTGTATAAATATGACCTTCTTTAGGTGGCCTGATACCAGATTCCTCTCATGTATTTTTTCTTTTGCTTCTTATAATAATCATGCTTTAGGTTTTTTTTGTAGGTCTGACTTCATAAATGGGTAGGCCTTTTTCATAAGAGCAGTTAAATGTCAAGTCAGAACTTAAACAAAGGATGATATCCTCCACATTGGAAATACTCAAGGTTTAATGGCAGCCTTGAGAACTATCCCCTGCATTAAAGGTTTAGAGACATTATCCTCAAGGAAAGGCCCCATAGCGGATTAGTGATTTACCTTTTTCATAAGTCCACCACAATACATGACATAGAATTACAAGCATAATAGGGAACCCAAGGAATTGCCTGCCAGAATCTATGCTTTGGGTTCATCAGCCCTTCCTATTCCCATTCTATGAGTATGGACAAAGGGTTCTTCTCCCACAATTAAGGAGCTTGGCCACTCTGACACAAGTGGTCAAGAAGAAAGACCAGCTGCTGTCCTCCTGAACAACATATTACTACTTGCAAGCGTTGATGCTCCAGAAGACTAGAATCCTTGAGCTGTGTATGACTATCTATCATCCTTAAAGCTTTAATCAAAAACTTCAAGTGATCATGTCTGCAAGCCAGGCTCTTTTGACCCCATTCCTAATGAAAAGTACCCTGCTGTGTTGCTGATAAATAACATTATTTCCTAAAGAAAAACAAACACACACACACAGAAGAAAGAAAAAATAAAGGTAAAGAGTTGAGCTTGAACACCTGATTGGTAAGAAAGAATTTTGACCTTATCTTCTTTTACACATTTGATTAAACCAGAATAAAAGAGGAAGAGGGATTCGAAAGTACACGGATGAACAATTACCTTGGAAACTCGGTTGGCAACTTCTCTTCCCACAGTCAGGCCCTGGACAAAGGTGCGGGCAGCAATGAAGGCACGGGTGACCTGGATCTTCAGTTTCCGGGGCACATCCCCAAATGGCTTCAGCTGGTCTGTGTATTTGCTCACGCATTCCAAATAGTCCTCATTGAAGTGATACTGAGGGTTTATCAGCTGGAACATGCGTTCCAAGAGTCGGGCCCAGAAATCATTGAGCATCTCCTCCAAGTTCACATTGCCCCCAGTGTAGTATCTCTTCAGCTCCGTGAAAAGATCTTGGAACACTTCTGAATTCTGCATGTACAGCATTCCATAAGTCCGGACAAACATGTCATTTAGGGATTTCTCTGCATTCTCCAGCAACTCTCGAAAAAATTCTGGAGATAAAACAAGAAAGCAATTATGCTAATAAAATCTGGAAAGCCCATGTTGTCTGCTTGTCTTAAACACAACCACTTTTAGTTGGTAGTTTCATTCATATACATATATATATATATCCATCCTGTATCTCCTGTGATGATTAAGTTATTGGTGGGTTGGTAGAAACATTTTAAATGACACTTGATGTACATCTGTGATCTACTATGAGATGTAGGAATCAGAAGAGCCAGTGATTTCTTCTTGAAAGAACACACATTGAAATAATGAGTTTACCACATACATTTTTCTAAAATAGCTCAATTTTCCATTTATTAAATTTTAGGAAGCCCTTTTGTTCAACAGAAACTTAAAGTAGGTGGCAAACCTAATGTGCAAAATGCCATCATTAACAGAACAACAAATGCATCCTAATAAACACATTTACTCTAGATTATTTATACATTTGTTTTAATATTAAATTCATCAAATTGTTTTATTTGGAATAGTCTAAATGGGATTCTTGTGAAAATGGAATATTTTTGAAATCTTTCTATTTCCCATATGTAGCAATTAAGAGTGTAGAGTCTCATAATGCAATTCAGTTCATGTAATGCTAAAGTTATAACAAACTTAATTAAGGTGGCCATAATGAATCAGAAAGCCATGAAATATCTTTGATAATCATTATGTGTGTGTATACACAAACATTATCATTTAACAAAACTTGAAGAAGATACAGGCAATTGCATTTCCTGCTTAAGAGACTCTGAAGGAAAAGTATAGACCAACAAAGGAACTCTTGTACCCAGGATACCACTTAGGCATCACTGAGATCACTCATAGAATAAAAATAAGACTGAAATTAACGCTACTGAATACTGTCAGCCTTATTAGTGCTCACTCCATGGTTTCTAAAGAGGCACTTTATGTATGTAGGGTATACATGAGCCAGGAAAGCATTGAAGACTTCTCATTGCACAGAGTGAACCTGTTAGAGCAAATCCAAGTTTTACATCCTTTGGAGAAAATAAATTGGATAAGAAAAAGCTAAGGAAAGATGATACTTCTGAGTTTATCAATCTAAGTTTCCAACAACAGAGTGATTCTGCTTCACCTCTTCAAAGCTCCTTGTTATTCCCCGTGGCTACATCCTCCCTCAGAAATGTAGAGGCAAATCAAGTCCTGGACACTTCAAGGACTCCAAGTAAAAACTTGATAGAAAAAAGACTCTCCTCCTGGAGCAGTGGGGTTCATACTGAAGCCACAGAAGGAGAAACATGATGAATTCCTCTAGTTGGGAATTCATGGAAGCTACTTGGGGTTTTCTCAGAAACTGGCTGAAGAAGCCTTTGATTTCTACACTTCAATTCTGATTAAGTCTGTCTTCACAATTCAATAGAATCTATACTGATGATAGTTATTTTATATTTATTTTCAACTAAGAACAAAACCTCTGCCAGTTTACACTGTGATTAGGAAAGAATTCATTTACTTCATTTTTTCCTAAATGTAGAAATTCTGTTTGCCACAAAAGAAAACATGGTTTTAGAGATTATTTCAGAGTCATGCCTGGTAATCCCTGTGTAGTTCATTTCCAACAATAAAATTTTTCTTAATTTTATGATTTCACAAATGCAAAATCAAGTTGCATATTACTAAACCTCTTCAACTGACAAAGACATGCAAGTGTTAACAACTCTGATTATAAGTACAAGTACCACATATATACTGTACCTCACAAACATGTATAACCATAACTATCATGTTTAGTAGAAAATTCTAAAAATATATTAGAGAAATATTAATTACCCTGACTTGGCCATTATAGGCCACATACAGCCATCAAACTATCAGTGAGTACTCCATATATTTCCAAAAGTAACATAATAATAATATAACAAAAAGAAAACTAAACCCTGTAAAAATTCAGTGTGGAAAATCAGTGTTGAAATAATTACCTATATATGCTGTATATCAGTGCCATTTATGATTATATGAATTCATGGAATGTTAAAATATTTTCATGAACACTAGTTACCTAGATTGTCATAAACTGTAATGTGTATTAAATTATGAATATCAGCAACCAAGGTATAAATACATCACAAGCTAAGCCTTTCAATGTTGAAATCCAGAAGGAAGACAGCTGAGCCTTTTGGATCCAGGAATACTGTGGAAGGTATAATTTTTGAAAGAAGGAAGAAAAGAATGGAAAACTCACTCACTGAATTGAAAAACACTAATATAGTGAGACATAAAGAGTAGAATCTAATACGAGCTCTGGACAATCTATTCATTTATCTTCTTTTTCAGGTCAACCATTTGTTGGACTCAGGAATTAAACCATAATTTATTGAACACAGAGTAGCATCTTCTGCAATAAATAGTCAGTAATCAATAGTGTGGTCTAAGTTTGCAAAGAAAGCTAAAAGGAAAGGAGGGAGGGGGGAGAGGGAGGCTAATGCACACAGGAGGAGATTCTTTCTTTGCTTTTCTTTCTTCTTCCTTTCTTCTCTCCCTGTTAGCTATGTGTGTGAGTGTGTATGTATGTGTGTATGTGTATATGATGAAAGAGAGAGAAAGAAAGAGAGAGAGAGAGAGAGAGAGAAGAATGCGATTCTTCAGGTCTTCATTGCTCCTCAAAGATATGAATAAATGTCTCTAGGAATGAAAATTTTGTTTTTCTATTAGTAAAGGCAAGTGTCCTAAGGCCTTTTCTTTCCAGACAAAGAAACTAATTTTACTCTCATAAGCCCCCTTTGAAGGTGAATGTCTTTAATCAGACTCCTACTTCCTGTATCCTATGGATTGTTTCCTTTGGCAGTACTGGGCTTTGAACTCAGGGCCTTTCATTGAGCCACAGACTTTGGTGACTCAAACAAGTGTTGGCTTGTTTTCCTATGTGTAGATTAGTTTGTATAGTTGAATATAGAGACACAGATTGGTAGGCAAATACAGTCATACTACTTAATATACATGTGTGAACTTGAATTAGGGCTTGAGATAAGAGGGAGAATGATGAAAGGGGTGACACTGATTAAGATGTGTTGTACTCATAAACTGACAATGAACTGAAATCTCCTTGTACAACTACTTCAAGAGAACAAAAATTAAGAACACGAAGTTACCAGATTTCTAAGAAAAAGGACATAGCTCGAGAAACATTTCATTTGGATGTGTGTAGTGGCTGAGTAGTGACGCACACCCATAATCCCAGCACTGAGAGGACAATTTTAAGTTTGAGGCCAGTCTGGGCTACACAGTCAGACACTGTCTCTGTAAAACCATTGCGAGAGGGAAAGAGAGAAAGAGAGAGAGAGAGAGAGACAGAGAGACAGAGAGAGACAGAGACAAAGAGAGAGATAGAGATAGAGAGATTTCATTAGATTCCAACCTTCAATTTTTGTCTTAAGTGTGTATCATTTCAAAGGTTTGCTATTAGCTTAAGTGATCCTCGAAAGTCAAATTATTCCTTGCTCAAAATCATTACATTGTTTACAGATCCCATAGTCAAAATTATTTTTTGATATTGAAAGATGCTAGTATGTCAGGCAATTATGAAACATGTGGTTTCCCCAGAGTATATGGATCTTAAACTTTATGGAAGATAGGCATACAAACCATTGAGACAAAATTAATGTCCTCCAGAATTAAGTATATTCACTCATAACTTCTACCTTGGGAAGGCTGGCTTTTGAACAAGGTAAGATTGGATGAAAATTGTTTCACAGAAGACTAAACAAGATACAGACTTGGATAATAGTTATCTGATACACTTTGCTAATGAAGTCTGATGACCAAACACATCAGAGAGAAGAAAATTCAAGAGCAATCAAAAAGGAAAAAGCAGTATCAATATAACCCTTCTTTTATTCAGAGAGGGCAAAGCTCATAAGGAAGAAAGCCTTTAGTCAACAAAACTCATCTGTGAGAACAATTTGAGTGAAAGAAATGCTTTTTAGTTTTACTTCCCCAATCACAAAATATACAACAAAGGTTGATGCTCAGATCTCAGTCATGCTTTCTAGGTGCATATAAAAAGAAATTTAAAAAATTGAAAAAAAAACTTTTCCCACCAGCATTAGCCTCTGGGAGGATTTTATTCAAAGAGAGAGGAGATCTAGAAGCAAGCATGTTTGCTGTAGGGCAGACTGCCTCATGTGGAAGAACAAACCACCATTGTTCCAAAAGAAAAGAAAAAGGAGGAGGAGGAGGAGGAGGAGGAGGAGGAGGAGGCCGCAGTGGCGGCCTGAAAATTCTGCTCCTTGTTTAGCAAGGCCTCTAAAGGAGCATGAACTCCTAGGAGTCAAGAGCTGCCCTGAGGATAGCTGAGGAAAGCATCAAGAGAAGGAACCAAATGAAAAAGGTTAAAATCAAGGGTGGAACATAGTACCAAAAGAAGCAAAGAGAAAAGACAAGCCAGACAAGAGGCTCCCTAGGAACTGCAGGCTTTCTGACATCGCAAAAGCATCTCCTATTTGAGCCAGCAATGTCTTGTGTAACACTACTGAGAATAAACACATACTGTGATGGACCAGGCACAGACATTGGATTGAACATTGGGTGGCATTGTTTTGTTATTCTCTGCTCATATTCTCGAGAACACTTACTTGTAGAACAAGACAGAAACAGTATTTATTTCTTATTTATCATAGGGGGAAAGTAAATAAATAAAATGTTACTTGGATATAAAAATGGGTTTGAAACAAGAAATGGGTTGATTTAAAGTATCACTAAAGATAAGAACTGAGACCGTGCCTGATCTCAAACAAAGCATCGTACCCTTTGCTGTCGCACACACTGGCATCTTTCAGATAGGAGTTCATCTAGTGTGCAGATGAAGAAATCTAGGCCTTAAATGTTATATCAGTTGCTCTAGACCATACAACCAGCAGGCAATCCACAGCACCAAAGCTATTACACACAAAAATGATCTCTACGATAGGACAAAAGAGCACAGTGGCTTTATAGTTTATCCCAAGCCAAATTTTCATACTGTGGTATGAATAATTAATGGGAAGTATTCTAAACTTCTAAGAGACAGTGGATAAAACTCAATTTAAATATAAATTCAAAATGATTTTCAAGTCATATATCAATTATTTATATACATTATTTTAATGTGTGATTCTTTTTCTTTTCCCACTAATTAGGCGATATAGGTAATTGACTGGAGTGCATACTGAAATCCAAGCCTCGTGATTTAAGAGCTCTCATCTAGTAGAAGAAGGGCTATCATCTAGTAGAAGAAAAGGAACCACAGAAGGTTGGATTTTAGGTAATGCATGAAACTAGGACTAACACATAAAAGAATGCTAAAAATACCTGAAAAATTATGTCCCCCATTTATTGTGACACATCATTAACAACCAAACATCTCCAGCTTCATACATTCATCCTAGAAAGCTATATATAATTCCTATTTTCATCCTGTACTTTTACCGTGCTTAACTAAAAATTTTAAATACTTTACTACTATAACTCTACACTAAATATTCATTAAGGAAATCTGAGTATCATGATAATGATGGACACATAATATTTGGATAGTAGTATCTAGTTCCACTGGAGGGAATTCATAAGAATAGGGCCTGGGTTCTGTTCAGAAATCTCAATGGAAAGAAAGGTAAAAGGAAGGTCATGTGGTAATCCAATGCAGAAAGTCTATATGGTTCTATTTCCAAAGTGAGATTCTAGCAGAGGATGTTCTTTATAGTTCACTATTGCGATTGCCAGTTATAATAATCAAAGAGAGTACAACCCGCGTGCATGCACACACACACACACACACACAATGCCATAGATGAGATATTTTGGACCTATGACATTGGTATTCTAAAGTTGTTCTGACCTGGACTTATACTGAACCTCTTCAGGAAGACAATATGTGCCTGAACTTAGACATCAGAGACCTCTCAGAAGCTCAGTCCCCAGGACTGTCCATCAACTTACTGAAAATGCAGCTAGAGAAGAATCTGCTTGCCCTCCTCACTCCATAATTCCCCCACAGAGCCCTTCTCCCTCAACTACTGATGAATGGTGAAAATGACTTAAAAACAAGTGATCCGGAAAACACTACAGTAGTTACAAGTGGAGAGTGAATGATGAAGAGTTGCTACATATTTCAATGTTTGATTTGGACAGAAGAACCTGTAGCAGTAGAGAAGAATATGCAATAGAGACCTTACATGATACATAATATCATAAAATAATTAATATTTTATGGAAAAAACTGTGTTGCTCTAGTATAAAGGTTCATAATCCTTAGTGAGATGTTCAATGGGAAGTAAACTCAACAAAACATCTAATGCCATTAATTTCTTATAGTCAGGAAGACAGTTTAATTATCAGTCTGGAACTCTCACATAAGTAGTAGAATAAAAGTTGCTTTTAATCGTCAATGTTTTAACCTAGTCTGGCAGGCCATTATCTCTACATTTTCCTCTGAAAGTAACAGAAATCCAGAAGTAAATTCTTAAACCACTTAATGACTTAGAGTACCTAGGTGATTTTAGTGATTTTTAAAGTAAGAATCTCTAAAGATTTCTCTAGTTGCCTAATGATTCTCTGGAGATTTTTGTAAGGAGAAAGCCCTATACTAACCTTGGCACATAAAATACTATGTAAATGAAATAGAAAAAATACTCTATTCTGATGCTTTCCTATTTAGAACAGTCTCCTGTGTGTGTGTGTGTGTGTGTGTGTGTGTGTGTGTGTTACTGGGTATTGAACCCAGGGCATCACAAATGCTAGGCATGCCCTCTTCCATTGAGCCCATTTCCAGTACAATTTCATTTTGTAAATGTTTTCTTCATAATGATAAATGAAAATGTATTTTTTTGGGGGGTCCAGTCTTGGGGCCTGAACTTTGGGCCTGGGTGCTGTCTCTCAGCTCTTCAGCTCAAGGCTAGTGCTCTACCACTTGAGCCACAGTTCCACTTCCAGCTTTTTTCTTTTTGCTAATGTGGTGCTGAGGAACTGAACCCAAGGCCTCAGGCATGCAAGGCAAGCACTCTACGACTGAGCCACCTTCCCAGCCCATGAAAATGTATTTTATTGTTTTGTTTTGTGCTGATATAACCGCTTGAACTCAGGGCCAGGGAGCTGTACCTTAGGGTTTTTACTCAAGCTTAAGACTCTACCACTTGAGCCACAAATCCATTTCTAGCTTTTTGGTAGTTAATTGGAGAGAAGAGAATCATGGATTTTTCTGCCCAAGCTGGCTTCAAATTGCTATCCTTGGGTATCAAACTTCCAACTAGCTAGGATTTCAAGTGTGAGTCACTGGCACCCTGCAAAAATAGAAATTCAATTTATTTCTAAATTTAATTCACATCTCAGAATACCTACCAAATGCCCTACAATAAAACAGAAGTTGCACTACAAATCAAGAGTTAATATCAAAACTATGTTCAAACAAAGCTGTTAAAATACTATTGCATGCAACTTCAAAATTGCTCATTACTTTAATCCAAAGGTTGGTTGGCTTTGTATTATCTTAATTGCTATGTGTGTAAGGATCGCTTATAAATGAGATGTAAATAGGTGGAATCCTAATAGTTGTGAAGGAATAAAATCATTCACTAAATCAGAAAGTCAAGGGTACGATAATGCATTTTACTAATGATAAAATAATTCATTTGATTCATCAAGTGAAGTAATTAATGCTTTAAGAATAATTGAATAATGCATGTATAATGCATTACTCTGGTCAATCGGACATCACCATTTTGTATTTGTCCAATCTATCTAATCTAATCAACTAGATTTTTCATGAGGAAAAATTTTAGTGATAAGTCATCAGTTTACCAACACAAATGTTCATTAAAAATAATCAATACTTTGCACCAAAGTCCTTCAATTTAATACCATTAAAGTCAGTGGAAGAAATTAACTGGAAGGAGTATTTTGTTATTGTTGTTGTAGTTGTTGTTGCTATAGTTGTTGTTTGTTTGTTTTTTCTAGAATCTGGTATGGAATTCAACAGCAGAAAGTGGACTATGCAATTACTCGACAGAGGGAGATTGGTAGCAATGGTATAGACATTGCCAACTTCAATTCTGATTTCACATAATGAAACTATTTTTTTTAATACTTAAGTGGATCTTTTACACAGTAGATGAGTAAATTCTTTATTTTTTGGCAAGTTCTTTCTTCCAAAAATCACTTTTAAAGTAAGAAGGACCAACTAATGGTCTTTATGGTGGAATAGATAAACTACTAATTCCCACATTCATGAAGTAAGTTTGACGTTTTCTGAGGGTTTCTCCCAGAAACTAACTGTTCTGAGCCTGCCAACTTACTTTGTATCTTACCTTAAGCACTACACAGGAAATTAAGAGCTCATATATATTTGCAGACCATGTGACTGTTGAGGCACAGTCTTCTGGCCTACTGACAATAGCTTTAGGCCTTCCTTCCCCCCAGCCTTCTTCCATGTTCCACTCAAAGATGACTTTAACCACAGCATTGTGTTCCTACTTAACCCTTATGTAACTAAAGTGCAGAACTAAATTGAAGCCAACTTAAAATTATTACCTACTATGTTTTTCTCCACTGATAGAAGCAAATACACTTCCCAATTAGGATAATAATAAATACATTCTAAACAAGAAGACAGTAAAAATTACATAATTGTACTTATAATTGTGTTCCCATATCCAGTTGTTGTTGTTTTTTTTTTTGGCCGATTATCATCTCTTGTCTGTGCAATCACTTTGTAAGAAGAGGAAGACCCACCAACACCAAACTATCACCATGCATGACCTGAGGGGCGAAGGCTAGTTTATAGGTCAAAGCTGGTGAAACAAGTGTGTATAGGTGCCAAAGGGAGAGAGGAGGAATAGAAAAATGGAATTTATTTCTTTTCTTTCTTCATCTGACTTTTAAAGTATGCTGTACCTGCCTAAGCCAGGTGTAGTGGCATATACATATAATCTCAGCACTTAGGAGCCTGAGGTTAGAGGACTGTGAGATTGATACCAGCATGAGTTAGAATAGTCAAGAGTCTCTCTCTCTCTCTCTCTCAAAAAAAAAGGAAAAATAAGTCTGATTGACCCCTAAATTGCTTTTCAGTAATTCAGTACATCTTAGAATGCTATCCAAGTATGAACAGAGTAGCAAGTACCCTAGATGATCAGATGTACAGCTATGATTTAGAATTGTAGCAACTCTCCTTTGCTCTCTAGTGCTTTCATTTTAGTCCATGTCTGTTGGTGGTTACTAGGGAGAGAAAGAAGAGAAGGGCTACATTGTAAATGCATTATGGTAGCCTAATGGTCTTTTTGGCCTTTCCTCCCTCCTTCCACTTTATTCCTCCATTTCTTCCTACTCTGGTTCTTACTTCTCCCCCCTCCCTCCCACCTCTCCTCCTGGTACCCCTTTTCCAGAGGGTCACATTGATTAACAGTATCTCCTTTTTCTTTGCCAACACCAAACACTGTGTCTCAAGTCACTCTTTGTCTTCATTGATTAGAGGACAACAGACTTATCCCATGCTGAGAAAAGGAAGAAAAAGGTAGCATGAGAAAAGGAATGAGGAGGACCTAATGACCCAGCTAATTAATGCCCAAATGTGAAGAAATGCCTGCCAGAGCATAACAGCGCAGCCAGGTAGCACATAAAACAACAGAACTAAAGATGCAGGGTTATTCTGAGCTGTCCAAGTGTAACTCTATGTGAAAACTTTCATCTAAATATTATGTCTTCATTTTAAGCTAAAATTATAAGCTAGATCCTTCTGTTCTATCAAACACTGGCACTGCTGAAAACACGTGACAACTTGACTTTGCTCAACAGATGTCTAAATGAGAGTAATCCTGAACAGAAAGCTGTCAGAATTTTCAAAAAATAAATGTAACAGGATGTCTTCCTATCTTCTTCATTTCTCCTTCAGTTTTAAGTTCATTCAACTACCTATAGTTTTTTTCTAAAAAAAACTTTCATACTAATTAATAAATCTAGTTATTAGAAAATAATATTGCTGTTTACTCATGCCTCGTGTCTATAATCCTAGCTACTCAGGAGACTAAAATCTGAATATTGGAGTTTAAAGCCCAGCCAGGCAGACAAATCCAAGGTACTCTTATCTCCAATTAACAAGACAAACCAGGAGGTGTATCTCAAGCAGTAGAGCAGCAGATTTAGGTAGAAAAAGCCAAGGAAGAGTACAAGGCTCCTCTCAATACCAGTACCAAAAAAAAAAAAAAAAAGGAAGAAAATAAATAGTGACATGCAGATGTGCACAATGCTTTAGCAGAACAGAACACAGTAGGAAGAGTTCAATCACAAACACAAGTTCAGAATTGTCTTCAACTTCTTATTATTTCTACAAGCTAGCAAGTATAAAAGCAATTTCACAATCCTTCCAGAAGTGTATATTCACATTGCAAAACATGTGGTGTTCATAATTATTATAAAAATAATATTTTACAAAGCTAATAGTTATTAATCACATACTACAAATCAGCACCAATTTTAAGGACTTTTCATGAATTATGTAATGTAATCTTGTGGAGAATCCTCTGAGGTAGTTGTTGTTATCTTCACACATTGGATTTGGGGAACAGGGACACAAGTTTAAGTTAACTCCCAAGGTATATAACTAAGAGATAGCGGACCTACAATTGCATTGCAGGCAGTACACCTTCAGGGTTTAAGCTTAAAGAGACAGCCCCAGATTCTGTGAGAACTGAAGCTAATGTAGTTTACTGGCCCCTCTTTAATAAATAAACACAATATAAAAATCCCTTGGAAAGGGCCTATAAAGTGAAGGACTGAAAAGCATTTGCTTTACCAGTTCACAAAAAAATATTCAAGAAAAGAGCTGGGAAGGTGGATCACGCCTGTAATCTTAGCTACTCAGAAGGCTGAAATAAGAGGATTGCTATTCAAAGCCAGCTGGACAAGAGTGTCCATGAGACTCTTACCTCCAATTAACCACCAGAAAAACTGAAGTGGCTCTGTGGTAGAGCTCTAGCTTTGATCAGAAGAGATCAATGACAGCACCCAGGCTCCAAGTTCAAGCCTCCTGACTGCCTAACCCTCAAAAAAAAGAAAAGAAAAAAAAAAAAAGGAAAGAGTTGAAATTGTCATTATAGGCATGATGTCTGTCTATAATTGCAGCTCCTCAATAGACTGAGATCAGAAGGATTAGGATTGGAGGTATGCTTAGGCAAAAGGTTCACATTACATTATCTCAACTAACAGTTGGGTGTGGTAGTATGCATCTATCAACCAAACCACATAGGGTGAGTAAATAGGAGACTTGTAGCCAAATCTGGACGGGGGGGGGGGGGGGGGGGGGGGGCAAAAATTAAAGGGATGATAGGGGAAAATCAAAGGAGGAGGCAACAATGCTTGATATGAAATGTATCATTATCTACTCATGTAATTCCTCTGTACGGTATTTTTACAATAAAAAACGTATTTAAAAAAATTAAAGCACTATCCAAAAAGTAACAAAAAGCCAAAAGACATTAAAGGTGTGACCTAAGTCATAGACTACTTGTCTAGCAAATGCAAAGTCCTAAGTAAATCCAAAACTCCAGTACTGTGTTTTTCCTTAAGTGCTAAGATAGAAATAATATTTGTTAGAACTTATCCAGTATAATTCCAATTTTGTACAGAATTTGTAGATGCACATGTCAGAAAAAAATGAAAAGAAAATATATACTATCTATTCACAATATGTTGAAGGTGATAATTACTTTATATTTTCTTTTCTGTATATTGTTTAGGTTTTCCCAATGTTTACAATGACTATAAATTGAGCAGTTAGAATATTATAACTTAGAGACTTAAAATACTGTATGAAAACATTTTGTTTAATAAGACTACAATGTGAAGGCCAAGATTTAAGACCTTTGCTCTACCATTACCCCCACTCCCAATAATAAAAAGCATGAAGAATAAAGCAAATAAACTGAAAAAAAATCAAAATCATGCAGTATATTAACAAGTAAGTGAAGAATAGAATGTGGGTCTCTTTAAATCTAAAAGATTTAAGTTGAAGGCTGGGCACCGGTGGCTCACACCTATAATCCTAGCTACTGAGGAAGCTGAGATCTGAGGATTGAGGTTCAAAGCCAGCCCGAGCAGGAAAGTCCATGACACTCTTATCTCCAGTAAACCACCAGAAAAAGTAGAAGTGGTGCTATAGCTCAAGTGGTAGAGCGCTTACCTTGAGCTGAAGAGCTGAGGGACAGCACTCAGGCCCAAAGTTCAAGCCCCATGACCGAGAAAAAAAATGAAATAAAAAAGATTCAAGTTGATCAGTAAAAGGGACTCCTCTAATAAACCAAAGAAGTTGTGTTCTCTAAAATGTAACATACAGCTAAAATGGTCTCCGTGAGGTTGGATAATTATTTATCAATAAAAAAATAATTACACTCTCATTGCTTGAATGCGTGCTTTAAATGTATTAAATGTATTTAAAATATATTCATGGATAATTTCGATTTAGTTCTATACAAGAAGGGAGTTCTAGTATTTAAAATTCTACAGTGTGGAAGATAGGAATTCTACTTTCCTTATGTTACAAACCAAGTTAAATGCTAGCTATGTGGCATCTATTTCCATAGAGTGGCACATTGTTAGCTGGTAAACAGCTTGCAAATTATTGATCTTTCCATTTCTGAATTACATTGATTGTGCCTAACAATTGCAGAGCAGGAGACACAAAAGCAGTCTTTGTCTTTCCTTTGGTTTGGTTTTAAATTTCCTGGCCCAGCGAAGGTAGCTTGCCTGTGGTACATGTGACTCCCTATCCGTTTCTCTCCTCTCCTTTTGAACTGCTGATGGTAATCAATCTCCTCTTCCAGCTCAGACTGCTGCACCCAGTTATCATCAAGAACAGACATCAACTGGGGCTTGAATCTTGCTCTGATGGATAGAATACTAACCTTTCACAAGATTAGAGACACAAGGTGCGCCGGAGATAATAAAATTCAAATAGGTTTATTTCAAAGGGCAACCCAATCTCGATTTTGTTCATGGGTCACTTGACAGATCATTTGCCAAAGCAGTTTTTGTGTCTCTCCACGCCACACTTTCTGGTTCCAAGTGCCAAACATGTCAAATTGAATGGTTCCCCAAACCCTGAAAGACTTCCATTCCAAAGTAGAAACAGGAAAAGTTAGGAATAACAATGTTTTAGTACATGTGACAAAAACTACTAGATAATGGTTCTAACTATGTGTCACTTAGAATATAATCAAAAGGTAATTTGAGGTTGACTAGGTTGAAAATACCCAGAAATTTCATATAAAAACAGGCATTATGATCCTTAAATATATACTTCATGAGTATTAAGAAAATTTCCATTCAAATATGCTTATGGGAAATAAAATTTACAAGTTTAAGAAAAAGCTTAAAAAATATCAGATGTATATTCGTGTAACATTTCCTAGAAATATGTCAGATATTACTGACGTAAGTCAAGATCAATATTGTAGTAAAGTAAAATAATAGGATGTAAAGGTATTTCTCCAAGAACATTGAGAAGTCTTCGACAAAAGATGTCTTGCGTATTCCTTGTTGTTATTCAAAACTTGTCCTCTGTACCAGAGCATGTTGGTACATGACTATAATCCCAACTACTCAGGGCTTGGAGACAGAGGATCATGAGTTTGAGGTTAGATGAGACAAAATTAATACAACACTTTCTCAAAAGCAAAGTAACTATGAAACGGCAGGGGATGGTAATACCGCTCAAGTAGAAGAGTGCTTGTCTTGTGAGCCCGAGGTCCTGGGTTCAACCCTCAGTACAATAGTTCATTTATTAATTAACTAATTCAGCTTCCACTATATACAAGCCTGTATATATTGATTAATACAAAAATGGGTTAATAAAAGCAAAATGAGTTTTCTGTTAAAATATTAGTAAAATGTTACTTATATATGATATCATTCAATAAAATAACATGGCAGAGAAATTAAATTTAAATAATATTAATAACTACTGGGCTATGTACTACTGGGTATGATATTAATTGCACCTATGTTTATTATCACCTGTGAAGTTAATTTTAATTTTTAAGTGTGACATTCTTGCAATGTTACCCTCATGTTTTAAAACAGGTTTTACATTTGATAAGTTATAACATATTCTTCATGAAGTGGATATATATATATATATATATATAAAATACATACATAAATTTGAAAAAAACGTTATTTAAAGGTGAATTCACTAGAAAGGAAGGTTAGTACTCTACTACTTGAACCACAGCACCACTTCTGGCTTTTTTCTTTATGTGATACTGAGCAATTAAACCCAGGGCTTCATGCATGCTAGGTAAGGCACTCTACCACTGAACCACATTCCCAGTCCCTCTTTGATATTTTTAAAGTATAAATTACTCAGCAGTCCATATCCAGTTATTTTATATCACCTTTCTATATTGTTACTTTGGATTTCAATCATTTTGTTAGAATTCTGTCCACGATGCTCTAACAGCATTGACTTTGCTTCCAGTGTATATGAACACACTTTACTTTCTTTCACAAAACTATTTGTTAGAGAGGGAGAGAGAGAAAAAAAATTCAGATTCATAATCAAACTTGTGGGAAACTTTTAAATAGGTACAAACTCATCATCCCATTACTTGCTGACAAACCCCAAGAACATTTCTTCTATCAGTTCAATATCTACCTGATTATTATTCCACTAACATCACCTTTGGCAAGCTTGTCAATGACTATTCCATGTGAAGAGGCTTTGATAATTGTGCAAAGGTCAAAGCGGGCTCTAATCAAGGATCTTCCAGTCTATGGGACCAATCACTCTGTCAAAGAGGGAAATTAGTTTTGTTTGGCATGACCTGTTTCTGTGCAATCCAATGTTACCTGTTGTTTGTTACACTCCAGGTGCTTGCAAATTGATTACAGAATAAATTACACCTGATTCTCTCCAAGAATGGACCTTAACCTTACAAGTAATTAATTCCCAGTTATTTACTTCATTTTGCTTCCACACAATCATCTACAGTGACTGTCCTTTCTCTAGTTCCCTGGATCAGTGCCTATCTGCCATAAATCTGAAAATTCACTTAAATGAATACAAGGCAATTTGATGTTGCATTTGATTTGGCATTAAATGCTACACAGTTGGGAACCTCAAAGTCAAATACATAAATCTTCACACTGAGAAAGAAGAGACAATTCTCTTACATCAGTTTGAATATGACTACATAGCCAAGTTCACGTGAAATACTAACCACATTAGTTATTTACACTCTTCTTGTAAAAATGTAAGAAGAAAAATGTGTATATAAATGCATATTTTATGTACATAAAATATATTTTATTTTACACACATACACACACACGTAAAAGTCCTGTCTTTCGTTTTACATTCTGCTATAGAACTTTTCATATCCAAGCATTAGCTAATATGTCTTACAAGAGCAAAATATTCCATAATAACTGAATATTGCACACTTCACTTTGGACTTTGGGTGTTTTTTTTAAAATTTTCTTTTAATTCAAAAGTTTGAGTCTGATTTGTCTAATGAACTTAAATGAATCTAGTCTTTGTTGAATAAATGTTTAATATTTGGAACTGAGTTTTATAATCAACAAACTATTTTATTATCTGTGATATATTATATAGACACTGGTTTAGAGAGAGAGTGAGCAGTCTAAATGGCCTATTTAACTTCATAACTACCATATTGTCTGAGTCACCCATCTGCTTCCCTATTAAGACAGAATTAAAAACAAAACTATAATTCCTTAAACTATTGTCTTTAAGGGGATGATCAATGTCCTACATGGAATTTTTTTCTTTTTTTGGATAAACACAGCTTACCAAAGAGGGTACAATAACGAAGTAGACAGAAAATCCTTAAATGTCCAGTACTGCTGAAGTCTATCATCTTAGCTATGACATTCAATTCCTGTGTATTTAATCTAACTCTGAGTCTAGGATATAAAAATTTCATTGATCATGACATTGCAAACACTTTTGTCAGTATTATAAGTTTTTATCCAAGGAAGTACACAGAAAGAATGCAAAAGTCACTCCTTTCTGTTAGACCAGAGGTTATCAAAGTGAGTTCCCAGGACCAGTGATGACGGTATCACATGCAAACTCAAGCTCCATTCCAGTCCTGTGGGATCAGTAACTCCAGAGAGAACAACACTCATCCTATTTTATTATGTTTTTCCAAATGATTCCAATTCTTACACAAGTTGAAATACCACTATATTGAAGCCCTAATTTTACTTGTCCAACTATAAATATATGTAATTTCAATATCTAACTCATATTCTATCAAGTCACCCTGATAGAACGATGTCTCAAGAATCTGTGCTTCATTTCTGAATTCTATCTACAGATCTTTAAGTCTTTCAACCTCCCCATCCCCAAGAGATCCTTCCTTAAACCTCACCTTTCGGTGATCTCATTTTCATTCATTAGGAGTAAACACCTGTAACATCAAGAGCTACTTACATCCTAATAGTTCCTGGTACCTCTAAATTGCTTGTCATTATACCAGAAATGACAGAAGTGAGACGGGAGAGAGAGCAATGTGGTAAGAGGAGAAGAGCCCATTTCCAATGTTTAATTGCTATACAATGCAAAGAGCAGATTAAAACAATAAATCAAAAGTTTGCAAGAAAAAAGTGAGGCCCCCAGTCAGTTTTATAGTTTCATTTGAGCTGCAAAGATATTATTATACACTCATTTACAAAACAATGAGCTCTTACTGTTTATGAAAGTTTAATCTCTGGGTTTATTGCCTTAATATATTTCACATTGGTAAGGTTTACTTTTAAATGAAATTTCTTGACTGTCTTATGTGGATGTTATTTTATACTGAGAATACAGACAGAATGAGTGTAACATCATAATTGTATTCATCTACGAAGCAATTAGAGTCAGCGTAATTGCTTCTAGTTCTTGCATATCTGCATACAAAGTAATAGAATTAATATTTTATCATTTGGCAGTGCCCCTTGTTAGCTAAGAATTCTAACACTGTATATCCTGTATGTCTTCTTTGTGTGTCAACAGGAATTTAAGCAGAACCTATATTAATATTTACCTAAATCAAAAACTATGCCAAGTGATAAAGTTCCATGGGCTAAGATGGCATCCTTGCTCAGTGTATATACCAATGGATATACACAATATGACAGAGGCCCTTCACCATGCTTTCCAAATGGAGTGGACTAATGACAGCCCAGGAAAAGCAAAGGACCCCTTCTCAGTCTCGAGAGATGTCTCAGGTGACTTCACAGTTGCCACTGTAAGTGTGAATTACTTGATATTCTAAAAGACTAACTCTGATTCAAAATATATGGCTGCTCTGATATCAAAACTCCTATAGAAAACACTTTTACAATTTACTACACGAAGAAAATAGATAGAGGAAAGGAAGAGCAGGATGACCTACAAGAATAACTGGTGAACGAGTGGCAAGAATGAAATCCTGAGCCAGAATCCACAGGGCTAAGAAGGGCTAAATGAGGACTTATAGCCTCATTTATTTTCTAAGAAGCTTAGGCTGGAGGGAAAGAAAGAAGCCATAAATGACATGACACTTGGTTGAATAAAAGGGGAACAAATGAGGGAATTAAGTTGAAACTAGCAGCTCAAATACTAGACTAAATTTAATTGGTAGATAAACTGTTTTTCAATATTAAGCTATTAGAAAAGATGGTGGAAATTAGCAATTCTGCTTTCTTTCCAATAGATGCAAAGAAATATCATTCATAGAGAAATTTAGTGGAGAATTACAAATAGTAAAAATGTATGTATGAATTACATGTATTATGCATGCTATATACTTACCCATGCACTGCAGAGCTACTATAAAAATGTATCCAATCCTAGCCTAAAAATGAAACTTCTGTGAAATTTGGACTACATTATAAAAATGTAACCATTTTTCAAAATTTATATCATTCCCCATATTGTTTTCCATATATTCATTAAAATTCTTAGTTCTGTATTCTCCCTCTCTCATTATTAAATGAACTTAACAGGAGACTGGTTAAATATGGAAAGCCCCAGGAGAGAAATATGTGTAACCTATACAAATCACATCTGATACAGAGTGCACATGCTTAAGTACCTTAGCAGTGTTAAATACTTTTCTTTTGACACATTGAAGAAAATAGTTTAACCAGATACTGATGGCTCACAACTGTAATCCTAGCTACTTAGGAGGCTGAGATCTGAGGATCATGAGTCAAAGCCAGTCCAGACAGGAAAGTCCATGAGATTCTTATGTCCAATAAGCCAGCAAAATGTCCAAAGTAGAATTGTGGCTCAAGTGGTAGAGTGTCAGACTTGAGTGAAATAAACAAGGAAGAGCTCGAGGTAATGAGATCAAGCCTCAGAAATGGACAAAAAGGAAGAAAGAGGGAAAGAAAGAAAAAGGAAAGGAAAGGAAGGAAGGAAGGAAGGAAGGAAGGGAGGGAGGGAGGGAGAGAAAGAGAGACAGAGGAAAGAGAAAGAAAGGAAGAAAGGAAGAAAGAAAGAAAGGCAGGGAGGGAGAAAGGAAGGAAGAAAGAAAGGAAGAAAGAAAGAGAAAGAAAGAAAGAAAGAAAGAAAAAGAGAGAGAGAGAGAAAGAAAGGTAGTTTTACATTAGAATTGGTCAGAAAATGTTTCTTCCACTCTTGGTAAAACCAGAGTAATGTTGAGTATGATCCCCCCGTTCCTCTCATGACTATTATTTCAAATTATTTGAAACCTGAATAGCCCTTAGTCTATATTTTGCTATGCTGATTCTTTCCTGGCTTTAGTTTTTCTGTAACAATGTATATGTTCCTAACTTTTGTTGCCTGCAGAATAATTACAAATACTTCCCATGCCAAAGGATCAAATAAGCAGGTCACAACTTCCATTAAAGGCTCATAAAACTTTTTCACAAACTTCTAGTATATGAATCCATCCCTATAGCAGGGCTATTGAACAAGAGGAAAAGAAAAGACTCTTTTTATTTTTTTCTAGTTCACTGAGTCTCATCGAGTTTAAGTGATGTGCCAGCACCATGCAGCTATTAAATGGAAAAGCCTGAACGGGACTGGCATTCAGACATGGTCCAGAGCACAGCAGAAAACTAGGATAATTGTTGATGGAGCACCCATGGTTGCCAGTGATTGATTTGACAAGGGCAAGGAGTTGATAGGGTCTGTGTTCATCTAACCCTATGGATAGAGTTTTGAGAGATAAATTCTATTATTCATGGAGGTAGGAATACTGGGAGCGGCTGTCTTGGAATGCAAAAAAAAAAAATAGTTGATGTTGGACTGTAATCCAAGTGGGAAAATTAAGTGATGCCATGTGGCTTTTATTTAGACAAAGAATGTAGAATTAGGATATTAAGCCTGGTCCTGGGGCAACTTCGGATTTGGAACTAACTGAAAGGTGAAAGTAAGAAAAACAAGTTTAGATCTTAATGAGGCTATAAAAAATAATATTCTGATTGAATTGCTTCCAAACATTGAATTGTATGCTTAAAATGGGTGAAATATATGGCAATTATGCAGTAATAAAGCACTTTTTAAAATTAGTAAGGCACACACAGACACACACACACACACAAGGAACATATCCATGTTACAGCTAGTGTTTTGATATATTCTGAGTGTATCATAACAAATGAATACAAATTTCATAGAGCGATTCAATCAGACAAAAAGAACCTGAAGCTCTGTACATATGTAATAATGGCCACTATTCCTCGTGTCTCTGTAATAATTCTTGATCATCAAAGTATGGAAACATTTGAATTGTACCATTTTTCTAGAAAAGGAGACAATCACACCTTTTAGAGATCTGTTAGGTGAAGCATAAGTTTAGGCAATTAGTGGAGCTTCATATGAAAATCTCATCTTTTTCTTTCTTGTTCACCTTGGTGAGACAGCCAGAAATGACTCAAAACATTGGCTGTAACACGCCTCTATCATCATGAGTGTCTACCAAGGCAATTTACATTTTTTTCCTTGTATTATAGTATCACAAATATACCAAAATGCACCGTTTTCCAGTATAAAGTTCAATGTTCTTAATATATTCATCTACTCTTGGCCGCTCTAGAATGTATAACCAATACCACAGTCAATATTGGAACATTTCCATCACCCCAGAAACTAACCTCCCATCCAAGAAACAATCTCTGGTTCTCCCAACCTTTCCTCCAACTCCACCCTCGGCTGAAGGCAACAACTAGTCTATTTTTTGCCTTTAGATTTATCTACTCATATAAATGAGTGCATACATGTGATCCGTCATGAGTTGAATTTCTTTAGTCCTATGGCATGCTATTTTCAAGCTTTCCTGTTGTAGTGGGTTTCATTATTTCACCTGGAAGTAGAATTGGCTGGGGAATGTGGTAATTCTGTGATTATTTTTAAAGCAATGTAGAAGTGCTTAAGTTTCTCTATTTTCTCACCAATACATTCTATCATTTGTCTTCTTTTGAGTATCCTAGTGGAAAGAAGGAATTATTTCATTTTGGTTGTGTATGTGTTTTCCTAGTGGATAGTGTTGAATAACAACCTTAGTTAGTTGAGAGGCTGGGATTGGAAGGATCATGGTTTGAAGCCAGCCCAGGCAGAAAAATAAGACCTCTTCTTAATGGAGAGAAATGCAGTGGTCCATAGTCTCTTATCCTAGGAAGGACTGAAGCCTAAAATACATGGATGATCCATCCCAGTGTATGCAGAGGCAGGAAGTGAGACCTGATCTTGGAAACAAACACCCAGGAGAGGTCGGGAGTTATAGCTCAGTGGTAAGACTACCTGCCTGGCAAGGGCTATATCCTGAGTTTCAAACTCAGTGCAGCAAAAGAAGCAAAAGTCAGAAACAGACATGACTGCCCTAGTGTTACTTAATCTTCTGTTCTTTAATTTTAGTCTTTATGGTTGTTTTAATGGCACGACTTAAAAAAAAATTAAAAGCCCTGTAAAGCATTATTTGTTCTCAGTGAGTGGTATAATCTGTCAGACCTAGCGCAGATACAATAATATAGCAATCCCACCTGCTATAACTACTCAGTTGAGAGGGGTAAACACTCTCCTGAGAAACAGACCATTGTCTTCCCATATAGATATTGATGCCTTTTCTCAGCTCTTCACAGAATTTGGTCTATAGTTTCTATTGATCTCTCAATGATTTTAAAATAAATGTGTCATTCAGAATTCACCTGAAGTGAATTTAATACTAGTTCATATAATTCAGCCACCCTATATTTGTACTGCCCTATCTACCAAATAATAAAAGCTCAAAAATAATACAGACTGCTAGTAATGGCAGGCAGATTCATGAATAGGAGAAATGTTCCATAATATTGGAAACATTTTTAAAATATGAAATATGAGAAATGACTGCATCCAATTTTCTAGGTTGATGTATTTTTTACTGCACACTTTGCATTCAATTTCCTTTCTTTTAACAAAACATACTTCATGCACATTGCTTAGAGATGGAATAAGTTACAAAAATATAATCAGCTTTACAGACCACATTTTCATAGAGATCTGCACAATTCCAGTTCACAATAAGGTCTTATCTGGCAGACATCATAGTACACATAACCTTCTTTATGTCTGGTCTAGGTCACCAACTTCAGAGAGCACAGTTTTTCCTGACAATGATCTCTAATCTAAGAGCATGGTGGCTGAGTCTTTGGGTGCTGTTTGAAGCAACCTGGACATCCTTGGAGTTAGAATAATCCTTCTCTCCAAGGATACTATTTCTATAGAAATAATTCACTTCCATCTTGGGAAACTCTCAATCAGGTTTCTCAATCTTTTTTCTATGCTTTGGCAGGATATGTTTATGATACTCAGTTTGGCCCATTATAAATCATCAAGCCTTCCTGTTTAATTGCACAGTAACTTCACCAACCAGTCCCAATGCCTCATACATTAAGAGGCAATTTAATATGTAAGTAATGCAAAAATAATAATCATAGCAACTCTTCTGTCATATTATTTTGCAGTAGTAGGTACACGTGCCCTCTTCAGTAAGAGATGGCTTTCTAATATCTTCATTCTCAAGGTATAAGAAATAGACACCTGAAGGATGGATTCAACACTATCTATGTAGTAGTGACAACCATATAAATAAGTGCTGAATTGGCAGGGAAGGTCCACGAATTGAGGAACATTGTCATTTTGTCCTTCTATAAATTACAATACTACTGGTGCTGAACTACATGAAAGTTGACTTTTTTTTTTTAACTAGACAGATATATCTTTAGGGCAAAAATGTTGCTTCCAAAATCTGGGTACCCTTAACCATTGCTGACATAGTTTGTGACCTAAGGCGCAGGTATGAAGAGCTCTTTGTCAGGTCAACCCTGATACAAAGAACCTCAGATATCAGCCTCCTGAGTAGCTAGGATTATAGATGTGATCTACTGTCATCCAACTAAATATTTTAAACTAAGTAACCCAGCAATCAGATTTATATTTTTACCTCATATATCTGAGAATAAACCCACTATACTTTGTGATGAGAACTTCGTAAGATGCCTAGGTTAGCAAAGAAGGTGACATGTGTTGGCAACCTTTATTGAAAACTCTCAACTGTAACCCTTCACTGAGAAAGAATGGGATCAACAGAAGATTAGGTGTTCAAAATGTGAACACCTTTGAAATATGGATACTGCGTCTAACTAGCACCATCTTGGCATCTTGGTGGATGAAGGAGATGTTTTGAAAACTGCTCCAGGTGAAATTCCACCCCACTCCCAGATGATAGGTGGGCCTGAAGTCTTTGAAACAGGTGGAAAATGGACTTGGAAAGTAGGTGCCCAGCCCTGCCAGACCTGGTCCATGAACTAGCAAACTTCTTTGACCCTCCCACCTAACCATGACCTTATTGAATCTCCTGGACTTCTGCTGTGATTGCACCATGCCTCCTGTCTCTTGACTCTCTTCAGATCACCGTGCATTCCTCTTCAACTCTCCATTAGAGTTGATCTGGTCTGTAGAGATTGTTTTTCTGCTCTTTCTTTACTCCCCTAGTGCCTCAGTTTCCTAATAGTATTAAGTGCATTGGAAGCTACAAGAATTTTGGGAACACGTGTCTGCTCATAGTCACTGGCTTTCTAATAAAGATTCTCCATTCAATCTCTTAAAACATGGCTCCTCTGTATCTTGCGATCGAATGCCCCCATAACACCTTGTAGTAAATGTATTCTAAAATGTACTGTACAGTTTTCTAACTTCTTACATGTAACACCACTACTTTTGTTCTAGTGAACCTGTGTGACAAGCTGACACACAAAGCTGACACACATCCTGAGTGATTTCACTGGTCACCACATATACTCATTCTGGGTGGGGCGCTCTTCCAGCACAGCAAATGCTGGATTTTACCTTGCTCATAATTTTTTTTCTTACACCACAAGACCTAATAGAGGCAGACAAAATGTCATCTGCTACTTATTAAATCTTGTTTTTATAGGGTCAACTGACCTAATTTTCCAGTGTTTAAAATTTAAGTTCTCACCTGTTCAGCTGAAACTTCAGTTAGTTCTGTCAAATACTTGAACACGTTAGTATGTCATTTACACATGTTCAAGTGAAGTAATTGGGTTCACTGAAGGCCCCTCAGGCAGTTTTAAATATGGCCCCAATTACAAAACACATCTTCAGCGTAGAAGTTCTAGTTCTTTCACACTTTCATCTTGCTGATCATATCTGGGAACAGGGAAAGGACAGGGTGGGATTTAGGCAGCCACACCCTAGACTCTGTCAGTACCAACGGCCACTAGCAACCATAAGTAAAAGGGACAAAAGTAATGGGGCCATAAGGACTGAGCATGAAATCTTTGGCACCATACAGCAGACCAAAAGGAGACTAATTACTCAAAAAGCAGTCTTCAAGGAGTAATTCTCACTTTTTAACTAATGGCCAACTTCTGTATAGAGAGTACTTTTGCAAACAACCAAGATGGAAGAGATCAGCTAAAAGACTCTCTTTCCTGTGGCATGTCTATGCCCCTGTGTGTACTTCTGAAATCATATTTCTCTTTGAATGAACTTTTCTATCATCTTTATTTATGTTTGCATCTTGCTTAAATTCTTCTCTAGCCAGACAAAAGGAAGTTCGGGATTAAGTATGTCATTTTTTTGATGTGGACTCATGAAATTATTACATTAAGACTAATGAAATTATAAGCTTTCTTAAATCCAGCTGAAAGTTGAGTCCCAGAAAATTTCATTTTCATGCTCTAAACAGTCCTTCTCTGCTGTGACTATAAGAAACAAACAAACAAAATCCTTGAACTTTGTCGGCTGGTCTCAGTTTACATTCATGGTCTCTTGTCACTGAAAATGTTGCCTGGCCAACCAGTCCTATTTCCTAATTCAGTGGTGTTTCAGTGTCTTACACTGTCTTATACCTCTTGCCTAGCTCAAAGCTCAGAAAATGACTTCAATAATAAAAACCCTTGGCACTCCACCCCAGCGCCTCTGTAGAACAAAAGGATATTATCCCCGATAATGAATCTGCCAATATAACAGTCATTTATTCTCTCATTTATTCTTACAGTCTTTATTTGGTGTTTAATGGAATCTTTAAATATTATATCTGGGAGAGTTTGAAGTCTCTCTAATTATGGAAAATTTCTGGTAAACTTTCATTTTCTAAATATCATATATGTATATATATATAATATATACTGGAAAAAAATATGTCTCTCCTCCTTTGGTTTCTCACCTCTGTTTCACTTAACCTCTGTGAGGACAATGTAAAAGGATTCATCTTTCATTAGGAACTCCACACCTTGGCTTTAGGTTGTGACTAAGTAGGTCATTAGCATCTAAGCCCATTCAAAATGCAGAGTTCATCTGGGGTCCTGTAAGTCAGGATCTGCAAGTAAGGCAGCTCACATCATCTCCATATGAAAGCTGTAGAATTACTTCTGTATTACATGACAAAAGAAAGTAATCAAGGCTTTAAAGCACAGTAGACCAGAATCTTCCTTTCTCAAGGTAAGGCTACTTTTTCTTTCAGGCCTTATCTAATCTCTTTGCTATGTTTTCTTGGGATGCCAACTTGTGGATTTTCACCTGACTTTCACAATTCATCCCTTCAGGTCAGAGAAATTTGGAAACTCAGATTTTGTTGATACCAGAAATGATGTACCTGCAGGTTGGGGCTAACTTCATATGAAAATGCCTGAGCTCTTTTTGGAATAGCAAAGCCCAGCAAATGGAAGCTTGGCACTACAGAATCAAATACTTGGTATTATTTTTATTCTCTCCTACATACTCATGCATCCTCAACCCTTCTGAGAATAATAGATTTCCATGTTGGGCCAGAAAGAGGTTAAAAGTGGTAAGTTGTAATCATCAAAAACAGAAAAATTTGGGTTCTATTAAGGAAGCTTCCTCCCTGTTCTTTCTGTATCTTAATGTTACTTTTAATTCTTCAAGCAAAAAATGTCTTCAGTGTTAATTGGCTTTTTAAATATCTTAATTTCATATCCTTGAATACACTCAAAATGCATTCCTCTTCTGCCCTAGAAAAACACATAACAGTGTGTCATCTGTCAAGACGGTTGCATTTTGATGAAAATAAGTAGATGTGAAGCCTATTAGTGCTGTGATTGTGAGGTCTGAGGCATAGCCTAAACATAATTTCATGTGGAAAAAAATATCCACTGCCTAACAAATATTAAAGTACTTCAAATGGCATGGTAAAAATGGAGAGTTTGTCATTAGAAAATGTTCTCCTTCACTTTGGGCTCTTTTTCGCTGTAAAGTGAAAAAATAACCACAGTTACCAGACTGTTAATATGAAGTTAATTCTCCCCATCCCCCGCCGCCCCACAAAACCCTTTTTAAGGGAGACACTTGGGCTGGGGATATAACTCAGTAATGCAACATTTGCCTCGCACTGGCAGTGATGGGGGTGGGGAGATAATACTCAATACATTGGGGACTTTTCCAATTCATGTCTCTACCTTTTCAAAATACTCCCTCCTAAATTAAAATGCCAACACAGGACATGAGGACACACTGCAATGTCCACGGTAGTGACTGGCTTATCACTATGGAAAAAGAGCTTTCCTGAAGAGATGAAAAGGAATGAATAGTACCTACAGCTATGTGAACTGGGACTTGAACTCAGGGACTGTTGTTGTCCCTGAGTTTTTTTGCTGAAGGATAGCGCTACCACTTGGGCCAGAGTTCCACTTCCAGCTTTTGTGCTGATTAATTAGAGATTAGAGTCCTTCCAGGGCTGGCTTTGAACCCTAAATGTCATATCCTAGTCACTCTAGTAGCTGGGATTACAGGTGTGAGGCACCAGTGCATGGTATATTAAGTGGTTTTAGCAGACAGCTGTGAAGATCTTATTAGCTCTACCAATTGGTCATACAACCAATCAAAATACCAGCTGGAAATGTGTACAAGGTCTCAAGACATTTTCCACAGCTCCTATAATGCTGTCATGGAAAAAATAACATTTTTCAGAGGAGATTTAGTGTTTTTTTTCCTCTTCCAGAATTTCTCTAAAGGGGTTGCTTAAAGTACTTGTATATTAAATAAAGGAGATTGGCTCATTTATATGAGGAGGTATGACACTGTAATTGAACTGGGCTTCTCAAAGTTGAACATATATCAGATTCATTTGTAGGGTGTGGTGAATCAGATTTCTGGCTCCAAATCCCAGAGTTTTTGATTAGGTACATATGTGGAGGGACATGAGAATTTGCATTTCTAATAAGTCATACTTAAGAGATTCCCTGTATAACAATATCTTATAGTTCATGATATTTTTAGAAAAAAATTCTCATAAAATTTTTATTTGGTTTTTTGCTAGGCTTTCTAAAAATTACTGCTTCTCTTTGAACCTTATACTGTCATAAAATTCACCATAAATTTAACCTGGGATATGAATGCATAAAGGATGTGAGAATAAATACCAAGTACTGGCGATCACTGTAGGCTAAATCATAACTTGCTCTCTGGTTTTTCCATAGAATTGCTACAGGAAAATAATATGCATGTACACACATGCCTGATCTGTGTAGAATGATTAATGAATAACATTGATAAATTACAATGCCATTTATCTTTATATTGGTCAATATCTGCAGCAAAATGACTTAATAAATTGAGAACGAGTACAACAATATTCTTTGTGAAAATGAGCTGTAGTTTCATGTTTTAAAATAAAGAGGATCAACTGATCAGTTTCTAAGGAGAAACTACCATTATAAAGTAATTCTATAGCTTAGATATCCTTCTATTTGATAATTACTAGCAATGCAGATATTTTCATCTATTTCATTGTCATTGTAAAAGTAGCTATTAGAGATTTAAAAATGCTTGGATCTGTGGTTAACTGTGGCAAGATAAATGTTTTCAGCTATCAATTTCCTTCAATACAACACAACACAACACAAAATAGGACAGAGTGCAAATGTTTATACATCCTCTTAGTGTGAAATTCACCAAAAACTATCTGTAGTGATATTCTCAAATATGTTCTAAAATAAGAGGATATAAAATGAAGTTTTCCATCTTTCACTTTATTTTGAGGTTACCTTACACTTTTCTATTCAGATAGAAAGATTCTCTTGCACCCCACAGTTCAGCAGGGTCTCACATCTCAAAGAGAGAATGGAACATATAATCTTCTGTTTTCTCAATGTTCCCAGGGATGGACTTGACTAGTGTCACTAGAACGGTACTAGAGAATTACTTCTTTATAGATATTTTAGGATTAAATGTAAGAAAGAGTGTTAGATTTAATCATGGTCTGTAGAGGATTCCATGCACACCCACCCCATACTAGAGAAGGCGATGTATTGAGATAGAAATGTATTGAGGCATCTCAAGATAGTCAAAGTATTGGTCAAGGAGACCTAGACCCTAATTTGAATATTAACAGGTTCCAAGTTCCAATCAATGTCTCAGGTATTGTACTTGCATTAATCTTAGTAAGTTAGTCAATATTATTACTCCTCATTTTATAGAAGTGATATGTGAAGATCAGAACAGAAAGTGAACTTCTAAAGTTTGGGGACCAGTAAAGAGTAATGAATATTCTAACTCCTACTGGCTTGACTTTTTTTTTCCAGACACACCCTTGCATCTCTCATTATGTCTGATTGTCCTGAGTAGCTCACGGCTACTTGATCTAACCATCCATTCTACTGATTTTTGCTCATTTTGAATAATCAGCTCTTCAGGACATACTTTTCTCCATCAGCATGGCCTGAGTACCCCCTGTCCATGAAAATAAATGTAAAGACCATTTTTTTTCCTTACCAGGTTTCATAGTCATTGTGCATCCTGATTTTCCCTTGGCAGATGGGAGAAAGTCTATCCCATGAACCCAATGATTCTACCTTGAAATAAGGCAGAAAAACTGATCAGCTCCCCTACCTTAGCTAGAAAGTAAAAGCAACTAGAGACATGGCCATCTGTACAAATTGGGAGGTGAGAATATTGCCAGTACAAAGACACAGAAGGAATCCACGGTCTCCTTCTTGCTTTAAGAGGGCATACACAGACAAAAATGCTTCCCATTTTCCTGTTATTCTATTTAAAAAAACAACCACAACCCCGAAAACAACAACAAATAAAAAAAGGGGTCTATATGAAGACTGTGTTTGCAATATTATAGTTGTACAACTCTAAACTTAGTAGAGTTAATCGTGACTCTTAAAAGATTCTTAAAAGAATCATGGGTTTGCCTCATTTCCTAGATAAATCCTTAGGGAATCAGGTAAGCATTTAATTTCTAAGTACTCCTAAGATGGAACAATGGTGTTAATAACATCATTGAAACATAGTTAAAAGCTTGATTTTTTCTACTGTTTTCTATATAACTACCTAAATACATTTAAAAATCACATCAAATTCATCAAATGTAATACTGTACAACCAGACTTTGCAAAAGCCATGAAGCCACACTGTCACCAAATACCAGAATATCAATTGTGATTTTCTTTTTTCTTTCTTTTTTTTTTGTGTCCAGTCGTGGGGCCTGAACTCTGGGCCTGGGCGCTGTCCCTCAGCTCTTCAGTTCAAGGCTAGCGCTCTACTACTTGAGCCACAACGCCAATTCCGTTTTTTTTCTTTTTGCTTATGTGGTGCTGAGGAATCGAACCCAGGGCCTCATGTACGCAAGGGAAGAACTCTGCCACTGAGCCACCTTCCCAGCCCTAAATAATGTTTCTTGTGGAGTATCTTTGGAAATAAAATATATAATAACTCTAGGTTTCACCTGAAGCTGGCTTCCATGCTGTTTCAACTAATATATTTTAGGAAGAAAAAAATTCATCTTCTTGTAAACATTTGAATCTTTTGCAGTGAAAGTTTTTGAAATAGCTCTGGCTTAAGTAAAAACACTTAAAAAGAAGACATTTATTTCTAGTGACACTGCAGATTTCTGCAATTGATAGTCACTGGCAAAACTACCATTTTAAACTTCATTGGGAATGGTAATGCAAAAATCTATTCAGTATTTTTCCCTTACATATGATAAATGCTGTGTAAATGTCTTCTGTTGTAGTTTGATCCCATAAAACTATGCTGGTCTTTTCTTAAAATTGGTGACCACAGATGGTTTTTAAATGTAACAGTTGTTCTCATTAGCATTTATCTTTGGGATTGAATGGGGGTGGGGGGACGTAGAGAATGAGCTCTGGGTTATATCAAAATCCTAATCATACTATGATGCTAGTAATAAGATTTGGTATACTTTTGGCAGTGTTTTTTTTTTTTTAAATCATCATTCAAGTAAATTGAAGTGCCATTTACATGTAATATAGTCTTAGCTCAGTATCCCACACATTTTTCATTGTTGTGTCTCTTGGTATGAGAATATCACCAATTACCTCTAGCATTTTTTTTTGTCAGTCCTGGGGCTTGAATTCTGGGCCTGGGAGCTGTCCCTCAGTTCTTCAACTCAAAGCAAGCACTCTACTGCTTAAGCCACAGAGACACTTCCAGTTTTATGGTGGTTTATTGGAGATAAGAGTCTCACGGACTTTCCTGCCTGGGCTGGCTTTGAACCTCAAGCCGCAGATCTCAGCCTCCTGAGTAGCTAGGATTACAGGTGTGAGCCACCTGTGCCCAGCTTCTAGCATATTATTTTCTTTCTTTCTACGAAAGCTATTGCAGATCTTTTAGCACATGTTGGTCTCAGTGAAGAAGTATCTGATCTGCTCAGGCTTTAGGCTTGTCAATCTGTTGGAATGGCTCTGGCTTTGTCATTTTCTTTCCAAGATATTCATACAATCACTTATATATTATTATGATATTTTAGCTGTTTAAACCAAAAGCACTCTAGCTATTGTTGATTTGTTTTGTGTTGTTCTCTCTTTCTCTCATTCGATATACTCATAAAGCTGAACATGAATTTCAATGCTGCTCTGTCTTGCCTGTTACCCTCCTGATTTAAGCCATTGTCATCTTTCCCTATATCATGAAATAGCTTCTGACCAATTCCCTCTTTTGATCACATTCTTCTGTAATTCATGCTCCTTGCAGTTGTTCTGTCATTTTTTAAAAAAAGATCCATTGGGTCTGTTACTTTCCTGCATTATTCTTTTCAATTATTCTTTTCAAACTGCTGTCATACAACATACCTAATATGGTGTGTAAAGCTCCTCACAATCTGTTCCCTGCCTATGTGCTTACTCTTTCCTCAGTTTCTATGTCTTGGTTATCGACAAGCAATCAAGTAAGTACAACATGGCTTAGGAACTCCAAGGAGAAATCAATGCACTTGTGAGGGATTTCACTTAGTTTGAGGGGAGGTTTGAAGAAAGAACCATTTGCTGAATGAAAAAGAGTTTGTTAAGCAGACAAACTCTCTCTTTGCTTCTCTCAGTGTGTGTGTACGTGTGTGTGTGTGTGTGTGTGTGTGAGAGAGAGAGAGAGAGAGAGAGAGACAGAGAGAGACAGAGACGGGGAGAGAGAGACAGAGGGAGAGAGAGAAAGAAAAAGAAAGAGAGGCACCTCAGCAAATAGTCTTTTTCTTTGGCAAATGTTACTTGTGGTGTGCTGTGAAATAAATGTATTCCCTCCAAAATTCAAGTGTTCCAGTGCAATGACACAGAAAAATAGGAGTCTGTAGAGCTGATTAGACCATAGCACTTGTCAATCATGAACAGGAATAGGTGTCCTTTTAAGAGAGGCTCCACCCATCACGTGTTTCTCTCGTCCTTCTATTTATTGCATGTGAGGGCATGGCTTTCCTTCCTATCCAAGGATTTTATATCAAGGGACCATCTTGGAAGCAGACAACAGCTCTCACCAAAAAGACCAAATCTTTTGGTGCTTTGATCCTGCTTAAAGAACGAAAGATGTTTCTGTTCTTTATAAGTAACCCCATCTGTGATATTTTGTTACAGCAGCATGAAGAGACTAAGATCCCAGTGATGGTATGATTTAGAACCTGTAACCTATCAAGCTATAACCTTCATTTCTCCCAGTGATTTCCTAATCCCTGCAGCTCTACATATCAATTTCATTTCTGTAAAGAATGTCTCATAATGGAGCCTTGTCTCACAACTTGAGCTGTGAGAAAGACTGCCAGGATATTGAAGGTAAGAGCATGAGACATAATTCAATATGTTAAATCACAAGCATATTCTCAGTACTTACATTAAGGAAAGAAATCACATAGATCTGAGGCTGGCAAACTATGGCCTTTAAGGCCAAACCTGGCCCATTGCCTGTTATTACAAGTACTGGAGCATAGGTGTGCCTATTGCTTTGCATATTGTCTATGACTGCTTTCATCCTATAATGGCAGAGCTGGTTTTTGGAACAGAGACCCTATGGTCCCACAAAGTAGAAAGCATTTATTCTTCAGCATATGACTGAAAATGTATGCTTGCCAATTCCTGTCATATAGAAAGTAGTAGTGTGTATATGTGTGTGTTTTTTCAAAGTGCAAGAACGAATTAAAAGTATATGACACAATTCATGGATTAGGTAAACTATACAGGGGTAGTTTACATTTATTACTATTCCTGAGATAGTTTAACTGTTAAAGAAAACATTGCGGTTACACAAAGACCTCTGTAAGTAAGGTATCATTGCTGTGTGATCGGCTGATATTTTCACTTGAAAGTACCTTTCAGTACATCCTTAGAATGTACAACAATGATAAGTGATTTGCTGAAATAAAAATGTTATATCTGGCTCTCGTCCAAATTGCTCAAGGCCATATAAAAATCTGAGAAGATGCAGACATAAGAGGCTCATAGGGATGGAAGTAATACCACTTTTCTGAATGCCAAAACGATTCCTGTGCCACTTATTAAACTGAATTTAGGTTCTATTGAAAACCATTATTAACTACTTATTTTCCATGTCTAGCTCATTTTTTTCCCCTTGCAGATATACTTCCGACTCCTTGATCAAAGAACTCAAGGGACTTTAAAAAAAAACTTCTTAATAACTACATAGATTTAACTTCATAAACTATCATGGATATGCAGATATGGACATGTCAGAATGAATGCACCTCCCATATCCCTAATTGTTGCTAATAGAAAATGTGAAACACAAACACATTCAAAACAAGATCTAAAGTAACTGTGAGAATTTCTTTACACACACGTATAAACTACAGGCTTCTATGCAGGATAGAACTAGGATATTGGAAAAAAAAGTTTTAGCACAGCATCCTGAAACAGGATACATTCTGCAAGTCAGGATAAATCTGGGCTTTGGAAAGGGACTTCGGCATCTGCAGAGACGCTGACAGCATGGGCTTTAGTGAGAGTTGGTATAAGCAGAGCCATGGTTAGAAAACCTCATGTTTTCAGAAAGGCAGTTGAAAAATGTCAACTCAGCTGGGATGTGTTACATAAATGGAAGTTACCCTAGTTCTCTGTTTGCTTAATGAATCTATAAGTGAAGAACACTTTGGATGGAAAGAAAAAAGAAAATCAAAGGCCAATAGATGTGTCTGGGGTGACTCTGCTCCAGCCAAGTCAGAGCACATATCCTGGTCTCCTTGCTCTGTGAGCTAGACCTCCAGGAAGGTAATTGCTCCAATGGCTCTTAAGTGGAAGGCAACTCATTCTTTTTGTTGATGTTCTTTCTGTAAGGTATATTAAATAGGTAGGTTTCATTAGGTAGCCAATGAAGAGAACACCATGTAGTATTCAGGCAGGAAAAGAAGTTTATTTACTGAACTGCTGCCCCTGCTGTGCTTGGTGGAGATGTACCAATGGGAGACCCACACCCAGACCAGGACTTATCTAGGCCAGGGACAGGAAGAGGTATGGCCAGGAGGGGGAAAGGTGACTTCAGAGTCTGGAACCCTCCTATGGTCAGGTGGGAGGTGGTGACCAGAGGTGGCCAAGGATGTCACCTAGCAGGAGGGGGAGATGACTGATTCCAGGTGTGCCAGTTACCTAGGTAACACAGATACTGGGTGGAAACTTAGCCAAGAGGTAGGAAGGTGGCATAACCCAGCACAAACCTTATACTTTCTTTTTGGGGGTTCATGAGGCTTGAACTCAGGGCTTGGGCACTATCCCTAAAGTCTTTTGCTCAAAGTTAGCACTCTACCACTTTGAGCTGCAGTGCCATTTCTAGTTTTCTGGTGGTTCACTGGAGATAAGAGTCTCACAGAATTTCCTGTCTGGGTTGGCTTTGAATCATGATCCTCAGATCTCAGCCTCCTGATTAGATAGGATTACAAATGTGAGCCACCAGCATCCAGCTACAACTCATTCTTTCCAGATCATAAATAAAGCCTATGGTTACACCTCTGCTTTATTTCATTAAAGCAAGACTGATTGTTTTCAAGTCCTACATTTTGGACATAGCTCTAAGGAAGTACAGTGAGGATCACATACAATCCATCTCCTCAAGGATGGGAGGAAGGGGTTCTGTGAAATAACATTTACAAGCAGTTGTCAGTGTAAGGTAATAATTTCTATCTATCCCCCCCCTCTCTCATCAAATACTAGGAGAACAAAGAGGTAGATACCATTCTAGCTGAGTGACTAAACCTTGAAGAAAGGGTCAGTTTCACAAAGCAGGAGGATTATTCTAGAAAGAGGACTCTCAATCAGCAAAAAGTATAGAAGGAAGAATATGTTTGTCAGGTTGGGGGAGAATCACAGAGAATGTAGATGGGCTGTGGGTACAGGAGATAATAGAATATTAATATTTTTATAAATCAAGATATTGAATGTAACATCTATTTTCTAGTTTTTCTTATTTTCCCTTTTTTTTTCCTTTGTCCTGAGGTTTAAGGCTGGCTAGGTGGGCATTCTACTCTTTGAGTCCAAACACAGCCATCACAGTGATGGAAAGCTGATCCACACAGTGGTTCATTCTACCAGATGCAAAGTGGTTTTTGTTTGCTTTTCTCTGAAAAATCAGTGATGTTGAACCGTTTTCATATACTTATTAGCATTTTATTTCTTGTTCTGAGAAATGTTTGATTGTGTCCTTTGCCTACTTATAATCAGAGTTTTCATTTCAAAATACCTATTTTTTTGAAATCAGAAAAATATAGGGTAATATAATAAATACCCACAAACTCCACTCATTTCTGATAGTCTCCAAAGTCACATGCAAGGAAGGATCCAATGACTCTTCCTATGATTCGAGCTTCCCTGGAGGCAGAAATTAGAATGATAATGATTTTAGACCATTCTAGGAAAAAAGTTACTGAGACCCTCATCTCAAAAAATAACTGGCATAGAGGTAATCCTGAGTAGGTAGCAGGCACAGGTAGGGGGCTGTTTTTCTGAAGCTATCACAAGAGAAAAGTTAAATCCCTACCCGAAAAATTCAAAAGCAACAGGTGTGACCCAAGTGGTAAAAATTTTAAAATTGAGTCACACTAAAACACAGAGAGGAGGAATGAGCTCTTATAGTGGAGCTCTTACAGCTACCCATTAAAAAAAGAGAGAAAAGGAGAGTTTGAAGTCTCTTCCCACAAAGAGAGGACAAATGTGTAATTTTCCTGATCTGATCATTATATGTATATCAAATTATTACACTGTCCTCCATAGAGATAAACACTTACTATCTGTCTAATTGTAAAAATTAATTTAGTTTTCAAAACAACCATGGTAGATGTAGGGTGGGGACTGGGAGATATTCAAATGATTCAAATTTCAAGTTGATAAGAGTAATATGCCCAAAAGATCATCCATCATGGTCACTTTCATTAACAATATCTGGCAGAGAGGAAAATGGCTAAGTGTACGTTTGAGTATTTTTTCTCACCACTCCAAAATAATATTTATACAATATATGTTAATTATTGAGCCATCCCACAATGCATCTCAGACCATAAAGTTGTATAGCATAAACATGTATCTTTTTATCTGTCAACTAAAGTATATTTATTATCTTTTGAATAATGCTGGGCTGGGAAGGACAGGGGTGGGTAATATTGTGTATACACTTTGAAGAAGAGCACAAATAAAGCTTTTTGATGTGTTGTTCCTGGTTGATCTGAACTATAGCTAGTATTACAGCACAACCTCCCTCAGACAGTCAGACATGCTCAGATCACTGACCTATCTCAATCTGCAGGATCCTCTCCACAAAATCTTTCCCAAATTTGCCAATAGCTTTTGCTTTGCTTCTCTCCCCTATTTTCCTCATGAAAGCAATTTTTAAGACTTTAATTCTAAGGATAAGAATTATAAGGGCACCAGTGGCTCATTCCTGTAATCCTAGATATTCAGGAGATTGAGATCTGAGGATCATGGTTCAAAGCCAGATTGGGCAATGAAAATCCATGAGACTCTTATCTCCAATAAAATCACCAAAAAACCAGAACTGGCACTGTGGCTCAAGTTTTAGAGCGCTAGCCTTAAACTGAAGAGCTGAGGGCAGAGTTCAAGCCCCATGACTGGCCAAAAATAAAAATAATAATAATTATAAGGTATAAGATTCTGGAGGTACAGAAAATTCCAAGTTCAGGTCTTGTCTCAGCCTATAACCATCCCTTAACTTGGAAAAGTCAGTTACAGCCCAAACTCTTCATCTGCACAAGAGGAATTATACCTATAGGCTTCACAGGATAAGTAAACCTGTTAGGTTTTTAAAAAGAGGTGGCTGACTAAGAACAGCACCATGCACGTGGTATTCAGGTAAGGGGTACGTTTATTCAGTAGACCTGCTGGGACCAGGCAAGATTGGCACTCCATGCGGCTGGCAAAAGAACGTGTGGCCCGGGGTTAGGCCTTATATAGGGTAGGCGTGGGGGGGGGGGACAGGTGTGTCCAGGTAAAGGGAAGTGGGATCAGGTGGGAAAAAGGTGTGGCCACATCAGATTAAGATGTGACCTCAGCAGATGCAGATGTGACCTCTTCCACGTGTCCCAGTTGCCTAGGTAAAGCAGGTACTGGGAGAGGTCTGTTCGGAGTCCAGGAATGGACCTTACATAAGTGGTACTGATGGTTCATGCCTATAATCCTAGCTACTCAGAAGGTTGAGATATGAGCACAGTTTAAAGCCAGTCTTACAGAAAGTCTGTGACACTTTCCAATTAACTAGCATGAAGCTAGCAGAAGTGGAGCTGTGGCTCAAGTATAGAGTAAAAGCCTTGAATGAAAAAGCTAAGGGACAGTGTCCAGTCCCTGAGTTCAAGTGCTACTATAGACACAATATTTTTTAATTTAAAAAATTAAAGAAAGAAAGGAAAAAGGAACAAACTTGTGAAAATCTTCTGCTTGCAAAAATAGGGTTAGTATCATTATAAATTTATCTTAGTGAGATTTGAAAATAGGACTTCAACACTGGTAATAGAGCCTCACATACTTAAGCCATCAAAAAAATAAAGTGAATCATTAATTTCAAGATCAAATTAATAAAAAATATATCAAGTAAAATCCAATTGTTTCATGGTAATCAATTTTTACAATGAGAAGAAATACAATGGCAAAGATAAATAAATGTGACCACCAAAATATTGAAAGTTAACAATAAAGTATAGGTTATCGAATAAGACTTATTTTGAACATCAGCCATGATATATCTGTAACCAGGCTGGTTGCTAGTGGCTCATGCTCATAATCTTAGATACTCAGGAGGCTGAGATCTAGTAATCATGGTTTGAAACTAGCTGGGGAAAGAGAATCCAACAATACAAACCTCAGGGACAGTGCCTACACACTCTGTTCAAGCTCTAGATCCACCACAAAAATAAAATAAATGAGTAAATAATAAATAGATAACTCTTTAATAGAAGTGATTTGAAACAAGGGTAGAAATTACATCCTGAGATTTTATTGGGTGGTCTTTTCTTTTGTTTTTTTTTTTTTGTTGTTTTTGGTCATTTAAGCCATTAAGGCTAATTTAATGAAATTTCATATGGCTACAGTGCCAGCTGTTTAATAATGAAGAATGCTGTGTACAAGTTTAGAGAAGGCTTCAGGCGTTCTTTTATTTGTTTTTTTATTTTATTTTATTTTTTTAACAATCCAAATAGGCCAGGGGTCATTTGAAGCTGTGGAGACTGGAAAATACAAATCTACAATGATGGCTGAGGTAACTGTTTATACAAGCTAATGGGATCTGCTGTGGTGAGATGTAATTTACTATGTATGCAGCCCATACTGATGCTCCCTTGAGGGGAAAAATGGTGAGATTTTGATTTTCTTTTAAATTCATACATTTAGTTTTCAATAAGTAAGTTTATCTCTCATACACCCTTTACTTTGAGTTAACATGGTTAACCTTTAGATTTTGAGGAGGAAAAATTTCTGCTGGTATTTGTGTGGGGGGTTATTTGGTCTTGAGTTCAGAACTTATCTTCTTCATTACTTCTCCTATAATTTATATATTAATTATATATTTTTTGTCAGTCATGCTCATCTTGAACGCTGGGCTTGAGTGCTGTTTCTCAATTCTTCAGCTCAAGGCAATCATTCTACCACTTGAATGACAGCACTGCTTGTGGCTTTCTGGTGGTTAATTGGAGATGAGTCCCATGGGATTTCCTGCACAGACTGGCCTTGAGCCACAATTCTCAGATCTCAGCCTCCTGAGTAACTAGGATTACAGGTGTGAGCCACCTGCACCTGGCTGCTTTAGTTACGCTTTTTTCGAGGAGTATCTCATGATATTCATGCTATTTACTCCTGGCCAGCCTTGAACAGTGACACTCCTACCCATATAGCCCACATAGCTGGGATTGCACCAACCTATCACCACAACTGGCTTATTTTTTGAGATGGAGTATGACTAACTTTTTCCTGGGTTGGCCTTGAGCAAATATTGTCCTTATTTCCATCTTCCAAGAAGCTAGAAGTACAGTTTGTGCCACAATGCTCAGCCTCATTTCTAGTCTTAATATAGAAGTATAAAGAACCCAGCAATGTTTTACATCATACAACAGGTGTTAAAATAGCAAACCTGAAACATATTAAAATGATGTTTTGTGTACAAATGCCTCTTGCATATGGAAATAGCACAGTAATTAGCAGTCATTGTCAACTAATGAATTCAGTGGCTCTACCACTATGAACCACAACACTACGTCCTGAGGGTGTTGTACAGTGAGGTATCTCCCAAAGAATAAAACCATGTATACAAATTTACGTAAGTACATAAACTGGATAAACAATATGAGATAGGAAATTATGTCTTCAAATGAATATATTTTTCCAAAATATTTTGTTTCTTCAGTCAAGTTTCACCATGTAGCCAAGTTGGCCTTGAACTTGTAACATTTTTTACCCCTTACTCCCATGTACTAGGATTGTAGGTGTTCACCACCATACTCAGCTTAGAAAATTCACAGAATCAAAATAGTGAGGCCATTATAAATATGTCAAAATGAAGATAGGTGAGCATTTAAACAAAAGCTTAAATAATGATATCTGGTTTTTAAATACAGAAATGTTCATCTCAATTAGTTTTCAGGAAAAAAAAAGATGTGTTATCCTTTGTTTTGGCTGCAGTTCTCCAAATTATTGGATAGATGTAGACACAGCCATAATCTTACTGGTCATCAAGGCACAAATACCTAACCAACCTAGTAATTCAAAGCACTACAGCCATATATATATTTTTCCATGTCATCAACTTGGTTATATAGATTCAACCATTACTATTTAAGACACATGCTTACAATGGCATTTATCTGGGCAAGGATAAAGAGGAAGAAAAGTAGAATTAGTAAAGAGGCAGAGGCTGGTAAAATACTTTTGTCCTAAGATTAAAAACTTGAGAAACAGACAGATGCAAGTGAGGTGAATGTGGATGCCAATCAAATTGCTGGAGATGCCCAGCCAGGGTCCTATCTAAATAGGTATACTGACTGCTACCACCTCAAGCCTCAGCAGCAGTCTTACAATTCCTTAACCATAAGTGTCATGCTTCTTTCTCACTTCTCCAATACACAGCAGGATGCCTGTAATTCCACAGCTATGCAGTAGCTATTTGCTGAGTGATTCAATGCATGGATCTGCATTGATTTGAGTTAGTTTGCAACATCAGGCACGCTACCTATATAGTTCACACTCCTCGTTTTGGTCTACAAAGTAACCAAAAAACAAACAAAAAAGGATACAGGTTGACCCATAGTAAACATGAGATGGACTAGAACTTTATAACTTGCGGGGGGGGGGGGGGGAGGAAGGGAAGGGATGGTAGGGGAAAAACAAAGGAGGGCATAACAATGCTCAATAGGAAATGTATAATCATGTAACTGTCACCCCTCTGTATA